>NC_081159.1:23391041-23704041 GCF_012432095.1 Onychostoma macrolepis
TTATAGTAAGGGTGCTTTCACTATTTTTGTTAATTTTCTAGTCAGTTTCTTATCAAGTTAAGGCCGTATGCTTAGTGCGTGATCTCTCCTGTAGGCAGTTACAGTCAGAGCGGTGTGAGCGGAGGCTACCCAGGGTCGCAGCAGCGGGGTGGATACCCAGATTCCGGCAGAGATGGTTATGATCGTGGAGGTCCTCGGGGGCGTGGGGGTATGGGCCGCGGAGGCATGGGGTAAGTTCAGACTTTAATGTAACTAACTGTTCATTGCTCTCCCGCTCGCTCATTTCACTGAGCGGAATCACTCACCACATGCAGGGTTTGTATGTACAGGTGTCTAAAAAGAGTGGAGTTTCTTGTGTAGTTCATCCAACTATTATTTTATTTGTAGAGGTTTCTGTGATACCCCAAGTGTATTGTTGCAGGGATGTTTTATTATGGTCTTGCATATGGCAAACGTTATTTTTACTATTACAGTTTTGAAGGGGCACTTAATGCTTATTCTAAGACAGGAAGTCATTTATTTGTACAGCTTACTGGTCTTTGCCTTTTCTTTACTCACGGTTATTTCAAGTGTGGCAGCGTATTGAATATTTGAGGTTTTTTGTTTGGTGTTGAGGTATTTAATTAAACCCATTTCTTTAATTTCTTTTGTTGCAGTAAGCTGCCTAATAAATTAACATTTTGGTTTTCCGAATCTGTACTGCTGTTGAGTTTGAATGGGGAAATGGAAAAATTAGCAAACACACATCAAGTCTTGGAAAAATGGGTAGTTTACGGTTTAATTTTATCGCAGCAGACAGTGGCACACGATCATGGGTGTTTAAGCTTTGTCCTTATTTACTGGGTTTTAAATTCTGAATGGAACTTTGGCTATTGAAAGTATGAAGAGAGTAATCGGGTTTCAAAATGGTGAATGTAAGCAGAATTGGGGAAAAAATGATCTTTTAAATGAAATGGTTGAACAGAATCCTTGAATGTTTAATGGACACCCATACAATGAAATACTTTGAAAAACTGTTTATGCATAAAAGAAAATTCTTACCTCAGGTTACCAAACACTTCTCAGTAGGTGGTTTTGTTAACCCATAAAACTAGTAAGTATTCACTGACTTCAAACAAAACGGGAAAATCAAGTTATTTCTGGTCCAACTGAACTTGTTTCAAGGGACGGTGAGCATGCTATTAAACATTTCTGATATTTACATTTTACACATTTTCATGTACCTAAATATTTTTGCATTTGTGAACTGTTTTCTCATTTCAAAGGTCTTGTTTTAACATTCTTTGTCACATTTATGCGCTGCAGGTGTCAGAGATCGATGTAAGAACAGCAGTACTTATTCTTTAAGTACCTTTTTCCATTTCAAAGGCGACAGCTCAAAGAACCATGGGGATTTTTCTTGATAGTTATTTAGCTAATGTTTGGATCATTCTTTTACCAGCATATTTGTGATTTTCTTTTTATATACTTATCACCCTTTGTAAATATGTCATTTGTACTATATATTTTTGAGTGTACTTTTGTTCAGAGGTGATGTTTTATTGGTTTATTTTGGATTGAAATGTTAAAGGGATTTTTCCAACTAACAGGATTGCTGTATTTAAAATTTGCCTCAACATTTATTATATTGGTTGCAGCCCTAAGCATGAGGCATCAAGCTAACTTGACAATTCATCTTGTTTTAAAAAAGGTTTACAAAAATGCAATGTATTTCTGGTCCTGTGTGGATGTCTTTTTACCTTACATGCAACCAAACTGTTAAATACCATATAACTTGTTATAGAAGTCATGAAGCAGCCCAATTAGTTACTAAAATACACTGTACATTTATCACATGGGGCAAGGTTAGAGGGAGATATTGTTCATTTCCTACTCAAGTCCTATGGTTGGAGACTAAAAGGAATATCGCCTTCATATCTTCATGTTTAGCATCGCTGGAGACAGAGGGGGCTTCAATAAGCCTGGTGGTAAGTTCCTAAAGCGTATTCCATTGGCTAGTCCACTCGAGTTAATGTAGAGGCCATTCATGCCTGTGTCCTTAAGAGATTCATTTGGTGTGCCACTTTTTTTTTCTTTTTTTTTAACCAAAAGAGCAAAAAGAGTGTCCTAATGGTTTATATTTGGATTTCTTCAAAAGTTGAGACGTGTCCTTTGACAGAAGCGTCTTTTTTTTTTTTTTTTTTTTTTCTTTTTTAAAAATCTTTTTTTTTTTTTTCCATTTCATTCTGAGAATCTTTTGTGGTCAAGGGTAATCCTGAAAATGGTCATATCTTCTCAGTGTATTTAATACTGCTCACAGGTTTTTTTTGTCTTGGCAGATGGGCAGGTTTGCTTTTAAAATGTGACGTTGTTGTCTAATAGTGTTTCTTGTCTGTCTTTTCTTTGATCCATGGAAACCAAGAAGGCATGAGGGGTGGAATGGATCGTGACATGGGTATGTGCTGTAAATGATCCCGCTCTTTTAATATGTACATTAGATAAAAAGTTTTGTTTTCAATTATTTATTTTTTTAATCAAGGATACGGTAATATGTACTAAAGTGAACGCAAAGACTTTTGACAAGTGACCGTGCTGTTCTTGTGAATTATTCAAATAAGCTTGAAAAAATTATGATCGCACAGTTTCCACAAATGTTTTCATCCTTGAGTTGCGTAAGAGTTTTCTTTGAAAAAAATCTTGACTTTACATATTTGAACCATAATGCAAGTTAAATAATCTATTAAAAATACATCTTGGTTGTAAGTGTTAAGTTGATTCTTTCACAAACACAGGGCATCCAGGAGAGCAGGACTCTGAGAACAGCACCATCTACATCACAGGCCTCACTGAGAATGCCACTCTACCAGAGATGGCCGACTTCTTCAAACACTCTGGAGCGATACGGGTGAGGAGCTGCATGACTAGATTCATTCTGAATAACATCAGCCTTTTATCATCAAAATACAACTGTTGTAGTGGTTACTTTGACAGTTTCCATTTTTCATAGCCATTTTGAAAATTTTTGTTTCTCATAGATAAATCGGCGTTTAAACCAACCAGCCATAAACATCTACACAGATAAAGACACTGGCAAACCAAAGGGAGATGCCACGCTGTCCTACGAGGAACCTGCCTTTGCCAAAGCTGCTGTTGAACACTTTGATGGTTGGTTTCTCAGGGTATTTTTATATGCTGTTAATTGCTTTATTTATTCTGCCCATTTGACTCGATCTCTTTTCACTTTTAAACATGTTCTCAAACATTAACCTGCTGCTCACTCCTCAGGTAAGGAGTTCCAGGGCCGGAGGTTAAAGGTCTCTATGGCTCGCCGGAAGCCCATGATGGGGGGTATGAGAGGTGGAATGCCGATGAGAGGTGGCCCTGGGATGGACCGTGGAGGTATGATAAGTCCTGAAGCCAGCAGGAATCCTTCAGGTGGAGGGTGGTTCTGTATTGTAACGGTGGCTTTGTTTTGTATGCCAACAGGTATGGGAAGAGGAGGGGAGAGAGGTGGTTTCCCCCCGCGTGGAGGCCCTCGAGGTGGAATGGGTTGGAACGGGCCTCCAGGAGGCAATGTGCAGAAGAGAGCTGGAGACTGGGAATGTCCCAACCCGTGAGTGAAACACACTGTTTTGAAGCAACTGAATTACGATGCATCTGTTTTGCAATACGTGAGGCCTGGGGCCTGTACCATGAAGCTGGTTTAGCTGGCTAGCCTGGAAAATTTCAGTGTAGTTTGCACCAATCCTGGGTTTTAGGTAACATAAAGTTTTTTTTTTTTTTTTTTTTTTTTTTTAAAGTACCTTAAAAAATGCAACAAAACTGTCAGGTTTTAATGATAATTACAGTTTACATATTTATATAATTGATTGATTTATTATCAATCATTATAATTATAATCCATTACACAGCACTTTGTTTAACAATTATAAAGCATTTATTTTAAATGAATATTAATATATACAGATCATATGTAATATGTGGTAGAATCAATAGATAACGCTTTAAAAATGGCTACATGTGACCTTACATGTTCGAGTCTCTATCTATATATTATCAACTATATAAACTGACTTCACAAGTTTCACTTGTGACTGCACTGATAGAGCAAGATAATTTCCTTTATTTGTCCCCTTTCATGGACAGGTACTCCAGTGGAAATGCATTTAAATTCCTTATTCTTAAATCTCTTAACTTTTAACAAAAGAGTTTTGGATCTCGTCTCTCTTGTGAGAAGTGAATCACACTTGCTCTGTGTTGTGATTGGCGGTTTGCCACTGTAACACATTCATGTGCACAAACTCAGGATCAAAGCCCGAGTTGATGAAAGCTGATGATCAGCATCATGGTATCAATAAAGCCAGATTGGAGTGCTTTTGTTTTGTCAACTCAAAACTAATCCTATAACTCTGAATTTATTCATCCTCCATCATGGTACAGGCCCCTGCTGAATAAGCATAAAAACAGTGTTGACGCCTATGTTTCTGGCTATCTATCACTTCTCATTACAGTGGATGTGGAAATCAGAACTTCTCCTGGAGGACAGAGTGTAACCAATGTAAAGCTCCAAAACCTGAAGGCCTAGGAGCTCCTCCCTTCCCTGCAGGTGCACACAGATTGACAGTCTTCCCTCATCAGCTGATCTCTAAAAGTGACTGAGATTTGTGTTGATGTGTAACAGAAAAAACATGATTTGTTTTAACTGTATATTCAGGCGGTGATCGTGGCAGGGGTGGAATGAGGGGCGGCAGGGGAATGGATCGTGGTGGTCCAGGCGGTATGCGTGGAGGCTGGGGAGGAGATCGCGGCGGCTTCAGAGGTCGTGGCGGAATGGACAGGGGTGGATTCAGAGGAGGTAGCAGGGGTGGTCCTCCCATGGACAGAGGGGGCAGAAGAGGCATGGGACCCCCAGGCAAGATGGATATGAGGTGAGCGTCATTTACTGTGAGTATAATAAGACATATGCAAAATGCTCTAGTCTGGATGATGCTTCATGTACTTACAATACATTTTCTTTTTTGTTTAACAGGGATCATCGTCAGGAGCGCAGGGACAGACCCTACTGAGATCATGCATCAAGCAAATGGAAATTTACATAGAGGAAAATTTTAAAAGTCCTTTTTATTTATGATTCCATATTTATACATGGCTATCTTTTTCTTTTTTTTTTCTCTCTTTTTTTTGCTTTTCCTTTGTTTTTAATTTCAGTATCACATTGTGGTTTTAGTTAAACCTTTAGGTTGCTTTTTTTTGTATGCAATAATGGCCTTTTTCTTTTTAAAGATACTCAGTTGCCCTGTAGTTACCATTTTTTTTGGGGATGTCCGTCTTACATGTCTCTCTATGTAACTATGTACTTTGAACTGTTTTTAAAAAATAAACTTTTCCACCTCCAATCGTTTTTAAATTTTTTTTTTTTTTTCATACTGTGGTTTTTGCTTACTGAAGTTGGCAGCAGTTATTACTTCATACATGCCATCTATTCATGTGTCTGTTAGCTAATAGGGGTTATAGCCTCCTGTTGATTTATGCTTTAAGCTCTTAAAGCTGTTCCAAAAGGATGTATTAAAACCGCAAGACATTTCTGTAACTGTAATAACATGCACTACTTTTATGAATAGGTGCAATTCAGAATTTAGCCATTAGGTGTCTCATTTGTTCTATTTCTAGTTTAAATCACTGCCATGTGCATGATAGAGCAGATTTATCTGCTGAGTACCAAGTAAAATGATGCCAGCTGTTATCAGAGCATGACTAAGCCTCCATTAGAGCCTCTTGATGAACAATGTTGGTGTATCTGAATCTATAGATTGATCATAAGTAAATAGTGGGCTTTTTTCAGGAATTCAGTATAATCAAATGCAACACTTTTCAGATGTATAAGCAGTTACTGTAGGTTTGCTTAAGTCAAATTTTGGAGGGGGAAATTTAAAGCCGTTCAATCACTAGCTGTGCAGAATGTTTCTATTAAAATGAACACTGCAGTGTTTTCTGCTCTGACTTTTAACTGTTCTATAACGGCACAAGTTGAAACTGGTCTCCTGTTATCAACATTTTACTTCATCTGAAAAGCATCTGGCATGTGTTCACCATGAGCCTGTGTTGAATCATTGCTCTTGATAATTGAAGTGTTGGCAGGAGCTGACAGGATGTTTGTAGCAGCTTTGGAGCCTTTTTGCAAACCCCATCTTAAGTTCTTATCTAATTACACTCAGAAATTGAATTGAGCAAAGGTAATTCTCAGTCATAAAATATTTCAAAGCATAGAATGGCGTAGTGTTTCACTGACTGATGCCTTTTTAAAGGACATCTTGGAGCCAAATGCTCACTTGCTGGAGAGCTGTGGAATGAACTGGTTTGTGTATGTGTTCACAGAAAAGCTGATTCACCCAGGCCTCGAAGAATGATCTCATTCCTTCTCTAGATGGGTGTCCTCCCCTCTGTCTAGCTCTCTTAAAGAAACAACCGACGCTTTTCAAATCAAAACAAGGGCCTCCCTTTGGCTGCATGGCTGCTGTTAGAATCACACACTGCAGTAGTCCGGACCGAGCTATTGAAGTGCACACTGCCAGAGCAGGAAGTAAAACAAAAGAAAATAAAAACATTTCCATTATGCTCTCAGATCCCATGTTAGGGTATCATGCAGACAAGAAAGTGTGAATAAAAGCTCAACGATGCTCAAAAGCAATCTTGATGTCTTATGGTTGGTCTGCTGTTATGTTTAGAAGAGAGTGGGTGTGATTTAAATCTGCAGTTGGTTTGTTTGGTGACATCCAAGCAAAAGTGACTCTTAAAATAGGATGACACTAGGGAGGGAAGCTGCCTGGACACTTGAGTTTTCCTCATAAGGATCATTTCTACTAGCATCCACTAGCATTAACTAGTAAGACACAATCGGAAGGATTGTATTAAACCATGACGTTTAGATACTCCTATTTCAAGTTCCTTTCCTCTAAAATCATTTTGTCTTCTCATTCACAGCCTGTGCCCTAGTGTGGCTTTGACCTTTGATTGTTAAGAGTTGAGTTTCTGAAGACAGACTTTCAGTTGTCTTACAGCCATTTAACTTCGTGTTTAAAGGAGACGAATGAGCGCTGATTAACATCATGATGATGTCCTCATGTCTGTCTTTTGTCTGCCTATTCAGAATGGTCTCTTTCATTTGCTGATGACCAAGACCATTGGCAGAGTACTGCGAATGAGCATGGACTAAAGTTCTGGAGCCCAAACAGGAACAGAGCCTGTTGGATAACCACATTAATTTAATTTGACAGATTTGATTAAAGTTTGGCAATGAGAGTTTTTGGGAATGTGGATCAAACAAAGATTGACTTTACTGAGCAATGGAGCAGATAAAGTGGCAAACACTTTTGTAAAAAGTACGTTTTCTCACTGATTGATAATCAAAGAGAGATTATCTTTAAATTCTACAGTGGTCTTTACACGAGTACTACAGCAAGATTTTATTTTATTTTATCTTTTTTTTTTTAAGTTTATATATGACACCCAAACACACAACAAATATTTATTTCACGGCTCTCAAAAATACTTCATTCTGAATCTGATTAGTCAAAATATCGACGTTTTACCGTTGCACATGGTAACACACCGGCGCTACTTGCACGTCTCAAAAATTACTCCGCGGTTTTTATTAGTAACGCGAGTTAACGTTAAATTCGCTAGTTTGTGCAGCAAACAACGAACAGGTAGTAAAAGCAAAGAGCCTGGTGGAATTGTAGCAAAATATGTTTCCTAACAAGTCACTAAATGGCTTTGAATTGCAGCTAGAAATATATCAAATAATATTGTACGTTAATGGACTATTTTTAGCGGAAGCTTTAAGGTAATGTAAACAACATCGTGTGTATAGCAATAATAATAACTAAATAAATCAAAATTTTCATTTCATTGCATTTATTTATTTGGCAACGTTAAATAGTTGTATAAATAAGCGGGATAGTGTAGTCAATCGGTCATCATGGTACCCTCCACTTTGCGTCGCCTTACTGTACATCATCCTTACGTTGGCCTTGCCACAGTTTATTATCACATGAAGGTGATATGTTTAATTACATCATCACATGTTAATTTGAGTTGAGTGATTGATTTAAACAGACAGGCAGCGCGTGCAAACATATCACATGATCAAAGTCGCACTGATTAAACCAGCAATCACAGGATTCCTGTTTCCATCAACGAACATGCAAATTGAAGATATGATAAGCAAAAGCAACATCCTCGTTTCTGTTTTCGCTCGACTGCACAACAGTAACTGTATTTGAATAAATATAATTGGTATGAACCGAATGTCAGATGCAAATTTGGTCGGTTTGGCCGTTGGTAGCTACTTGGGCAACTGAAATAAAGGGGATGCGCAGGGATAAAGTTGCCGTTGATCCTCTAATGAGATGTAACTCAATGAATGTATAAGCCACTGCAGCTCGACGTGTTGGGCAGGAGGAGGCGCATAGGACGGTCGCATCATTTCCAACCGACGAAGATTATTATTAAAATGTCCCAGTAGAACGGGGCTGCCTTCCTGTCTCAATCGGCCATGCGTCCTCCGAGTGAACGAGTGAATAAACGAGGCGTTGCGGAGCGCTGTTAGCCAACCTGGATGCTCCTCATGCACAACGATAGCGCGTCGAGCGCGATAGTATGTCGTCGAGCTGTCATGTGCTGATAATCGTCCTGTTTCTGTTTCGCTCCGGACTTCCATAGGGGGAATGAGTAATCGTTATGTGGTCATTGAAGGAGGCGGGTATCTCACAGACATCCGGAATCCATCGCGGAATCCCACAGCTGTACCGCGGCGCTGCGAGTCAAAGCGGCCCGCTTTAGGAGCTCCTACCGCTCGTCGTTATGCCATTCCCAACACTGTTTATGGAGGATCGCCGTACGAGACAGTCGTGCGTCATTTCGTGCCTTGATTGATACGCGTTTTCCCGTAATATGGCCGATCAGAGCAACATTCAATCCGCCGCCTCCAAAAGCATCAGGCCGTTCAAATCCAGTGAGGAATACCTGTATGCCATGAAAGAGGATCTGGCTGAATGGTTGAACACGCTGTACGATCTGGACATCACGGCGGACACTTTTATGGAGGGTCTGGAGACCGGCTGCGCGCTCTGCCGGCATGCAAACAACGTGAACCGCGCCGCCCACGAATTCAAGACCAAGTATCCAGATACGGCGCTTTCGCTGCGGATACCCAGCAAGGACGTGGTCTTCCAGTCGAGGAACGTCATACCGGGCTCGTTTTTGGCCAGAGACAACGTGTCCAACTTCATCGGCTGGTGCAGGCAGGAGCTCTGGATCAAAGATGTGCTCATGTTCGAGACCAACGACCTGGTGGAGAGGTGCAACGAGAAGAACTTTGTGCTGTGCCTGCTGGAGGTGGCTCGCCGGGGGGCCAAATTTGGCATGCTGGCCCCCATGTTGATTCAACTCGAGGAGGAGATCGAGGAGGAGATACGGGACCAGGAGAACCTGACGGAGGCTCTGGGGGAGTCGCAGAGCCCGCCGAGCAGGACGTACAGCCGCAAGAAGAGCATCGGCGAGCCCGACCCAGAGCTGCTGGCCCGCTGGCAGCAGCAGCAGAAGAGAGTCCTGCTGGATATGCGCAACCTGGACGAGCTGGTGAGTTTGACAGGTGTTGGGTCTTAGGCAGGCTCATAATAATAGCAACTGGTGGGTTATTAATAATCTGCTTAGATGGTATTCAGAACTTGATGCAACTTTTAACAGTTAAAACATCCTACAAGTCAGAACTCCAGACATGGATGTAATGTGTCATGTAAAGTTCTGGTGTTTATATGGACCAGAAATGACATATAGGTTAACAAAGTTACATCGTTCAGTGCTTCTACTTACTACAAATCTTGACTTGCACTGAATTCAACTTTTAACTTCAATGGCTCTACATCTCAAATGTCAGCCTTGGAAGAAAAACCCAATGCATCTCATTAAACTAATACATTAAACATGGGACAAAATATGGCTTCACCTAATGTTAGTTTTTAAATATAGCCAAATTTATGCTTTAAAATGATTGCTAGAGCGAACAACAAAGTAAAGTACCATTTATTTTCATTTTCTTTTTATTTGAATGGCTACCCATTATAGATAACTTTGCAGTTTCTTTATTATATAGAAATAAATTAGACACTTATTTAACATTTAAAAATGATTTTGTTGTTTTAAGTAATTGTGACTTAATTCTTTTGTCACAACCATGTAACTAATGACGAAAATTAGTTTGAAACCATATAAATTAATTTATTGAAGTGAATGCCAGATTTGTAAAAAAATATAAATATTAACCATGTGTCAAATCCCCCATAACTAATGAAGAAAATTTGCTTTAAACCATCTAAATTCATTAATTGAACCGTCTAAATTCATTTATTGCAGTGAATGCCAGATTTGTAATAAATAAATAAATATTAACCATGTGTCTGTCACAGCTCGCATAACTAATGAGGAAAATTAGTTTGAAACCATCTAAATTCATTAATTGAATCTAAATTAATTTACTGAAGTAAATGCCAGATTTGTAAATATTTATCATTTGTAATTATGATTTGTTTCGGACCATATTGAGTGAAAACATCTTTTGTGAGAAAAGATACAGGATACAAACATACCTCTGATCCCTTTTATTCGTTCAGTTTTGTAACCTGTTTCATCCCAGTGATTCAGTGATTGACATTATCTGGTCTTGTGAGTGGATCTTTGTTTGTGTGTGTGTGCTGGATGAAAGGTCAGAAAGTGTGTGATTTGTATTGGTGTGTGTCATCTGAGTCTGCACATTTTCTCATGAGGAATGCAGACCGTCCATGCCATATCTCGCCTATGTGTGTTCTTGAGGGTGAAAGGTTGTTCTTAAGGACCAAAGAAATTGGATTCTGGTCTGTGTTGGTAAGTTAGTGAGAATGCAGAGTGACTGATAAACACATCATTCTTATTTGATTTAGCTTCTTTGCCACAGCCGCAAATATTGCTGTTTCAGAAAGATGCTTCTTCAGTTTGCACTGTGCTTTTGCTAGTCCTGATAATCTGCTCTCACCCACTTATTCTGACGTCAAAATGTTTAGGGAACAACAGGAGAAAATTTGCAATCTCCCACAAGCACTGGTGCACAGAGACTTCATTTGACTGTGTCCCAGTTACTTTGTACCACTGGACAACTGTGGTTATTTCCCTCTAAAAGTCCCTCTCTTCACTCCATTTATGCTCTGATCAGCAATGTTAATTTCACCACATAAATCCACCAAACTGTCAACATAATCCCAAAGATCAATATTTAAAGAATTAAGTTGCCATCTAGTGTTGGTCCATCATAGAAACAGCAGTGAGCCCTTGTGAGCGTGAACTGCTAGCATCAGCATGAGTTGAGGCAGGGTGAAGAAACAGTGAACGTCAGGTGCTGTTACATCAGGAACTCGTTCCATACAGGTTGTTAGTATTTTTTACTGAATGTAAGCCTAATGTTAAAGTATACGGTCAGTGATTCATCTGGCACAGTAGACACTTTGATTTGTCCCCTTTTACGGTTGACTTTGTCTGGATCATCTAACACAGCTGCTCATCTTATCTCACAAGCCATGTTGCTGAACAGAGCAGCTGGCTTTGTCCTGCAGAGACAGGGTGGATTCAGTGACAGGCAGCAAGTCCAATCATCAGATCACCCTGAAGCACTCAGCAGTATTCACACTCTCTCATCTTGTCTGCTTTAATATATTGGTCTGTGAGATTAACTGCCCTTTATAATTATACAGTTTCTCACAGGCTTTGTTCTCTGACAGGCAAGTTCGGACAGATCTTTGTTTTGATTCATTTAGAGTTCATCGTGTTGCCATATTTGAGAGATATGTCACTTATGACCGATTTATGTAAAGTATACATAAATACTAAATACATAGTATAAAGTATACTTCCACACAAATACATTCAGACTTCCTCTCTTTCTATATATAAAGCTTGTTGTATCATTGTTTTAGGCAATTTGATAATACGGAAGTTCTGTGTGATTGTTGTTTCTTTTCTTTTCTTCTTTTCATCATGGCACTTGCTTTTGTGCTTTCTTGATTTAGTGTAATAAAACACTGTGAAAGAAGTCAAATAAACTTTAAAAGTGGGGATGCTCAGTATATCAGTAGTGTATGAGTTATCTGATGATGTAATTGATTTGTAACTTTTATTTGTATCAGTCCATATTTGATATTCAATTCTGTATTCTCCTTTTTGACATCATGTAACACTTACTTATAGTTAATATTAAACAACATTTTTCATGCATTCATTTTTGAGTGAACTATCCCTTTAATAATATTATTTAACTGAATCTGTTTGACTACATTAGATTACACCAGCAATTATCACATTATGGTCCCCAAGTCTATCATACTTGCTTTGATTATGATTATTTTTTATTTCTCACTGTTTTTGTGAGTGCTGTCCATATGAATGTGTGGTGTAATCCAGTCTACTCACTTTTTATGTTTTGGGTTTAGTTTGAGGATTTTAGCATCGTCACTTGGTTATTTTAGATTTAATACTAATACACACAAACATCAAAGTCACTGTCCAAATGAAAGATTCATGATTGTAAAGTAAAACGATGACCATGAGGATTATTCTACTTTGATCTTGTATTTCTTTAAGAGATTTCCATGGAAACAGGATAGAAGACTTTTGCGGATGTGCTCAGATTTAGTATTGGTAATCCTATTCATCCCTGTGGAATATGAAAGGTAGTTTTGCCTGATCCTCGTCGTCCATTAGTTCCTTCCCAAGAGGGTTTAATATTCTGAAATAACATTCATGCTGCATGAGGAAAAGCAGAAGTGTCTCAGAGATATGAGTGTATTTGAATTACACAGCTATAGTTCCTCTTGATTTTCTTAGTTACAGAAACACTGATACAAATACTCCTCTGCACCTTTCTCTCTAATGCCTTACTCATCTCTGGTAGGTTTGGCTGGAATTTTCCACTGTTGGGCAACGTGGGGGGAGACAGGGCCACTGCTTCCACCTGTGTAATGTTATATAGTACAGCCTAGTCCTGCTAAAACGTCTAGTCACAAAAATGTATCCCATGTAGTCACTTCTAATACTCTAGAACCCAACTCAAAGTTGAGAGAGAGACAGTTTTGCTCTGTCTGCTTTCTCAGCCCATTTGTCATTTGTTCGGGTAACTTCTGTCGTTGACGCACTGTCTCAGTGCATTACATCACTCATCATATAGTTGCACATACCCTTGGCTACTCAGAATGCTTTAAATAGAAATGTAATATAACATACACTTCCGTAGGTTGTGAAAGTCTCTTATGCTCACCAAGGCTGCATTTATTTGACAAAAAATGAAATGACAAATAAACAAATTGTGAAATGTTATTACAATGGATTTTTTTTTGTATGTATATATTTTACATTGTAATTATTTCTGTGATGGCAAAGCTGAATTTTCAGCAGCCACTGACACCAGTGTTCAGTGTCACATGATCCTTCAGAAATGGTTCAGTTTAATCAAAATGTTGAAGAATTTAGAGCTGGAGAGAGAACTGGAGATCAAAATACTAGTGTAAGGATTTTTATTTATTTATTTATTTTTTGCACATGCTTTCATAAACACAGACAGCGTTTTGTCAGAAATACCCGATGAAATGACATCAAGGCACATGACCAGAAGTATGCCCTACAATTTCTGAGACATCAGTGCCATTATATACTGTATCTAACAGGCTGTCTTTTCTCTCTTTCTCCCCCTCTCTCTCCCCACACCCCGAGGCCTTGACATTCTGCTCCATGGTTTTGTCAATAATGCACAGCCCCGTTATTCGCTCTCTTTTTTGTTTCTCAGACACGCACATGCATGTGTACAGTACACACACTCACACAGAGCCTCTGCCCAGAGCTAAGTAGAAAAGGACAGAGAGAACACACTGCTTGATGGTGCAGTGTAGTATGGCTGCCCTTCTCATGAAAATATAGCTCAAGTCATGTGCTTTGTTGAGAAGTGTGCTGTTGTACCAGTAAGCCACCATTTGCAATTGCAACTAGCAATACCCCGCTGTTGCAAGCACTACTATGATGTTCCGCAATGTAAAATGATCATCATCTTCAAACTGCTTGCAGGGTTTTGACCACACATATGCTGTCCTACGCTCATTGTGCTCATGGGTCGAAATTGAGAGATTTATGGAGGTATCTGCAATCCCCTAAAGGCCGAAGGGAACATGAGGACAGGGAAAGAGGGAGGGAGATGGAGCCATGAGGTAGAGGTGAATCGAAGGACAATGATAGCGGGAGAGAGGCTGATATCACAGAGAGGTGGGGTCGAGGGAAAACAGAAAGCTTTGCAGCTAAAGGAATGGGAAAAGAAAAAAAAACAGGAAAAATGCAGTTGAGTAGAGAGAGTAAATGAAAGATGTGTGGGGGCGAGAGAGAAGAAATAAGAGCAGAGAGAGAAACAGAACAGAGGTGAACTGAGGACAGAATAACGAGAACAAGATGGATGGAGAATAAAGAGAGCAGCAGAAAGAGTGAGGGCAGCTGGGGTGATGTGTTGCTCAGTGAACCTCATGGCAAGGACATTATCATTGTGCATTTTCAAATTAGCATAATTTTAAAACTGCTTTCAGATTTATTTAACAGTGTTGAAACAGTTACAGTTTTTTTTTTTTTCAGTTCAGTTATTTTACTGGAACATTTCCATTTTATATGTGCACTACCATTTTTGTTTTTTGCTTGTATAAAATACAATAAAAAACAGTAATATTGTGAAATAGCTTAAAAAAATATTTAATTTTAATATATTTAAAAATGTGATTTATTTCTGTGTTAGCAAAGGTCACTTTTTACTCCAGTCTTCAATTTCGCATGATTCTTCAGAAATCATTCCAAAATGCTGATTTGGTGTGCTTTTTTATTTTTTTATTTTACTGTAGTCAATGTTGAAAACAGCTATGCTGTTTAATATTTTTGTAGATACTTTTTTTTTCTTAGGATGAATAGAAAGTGTGAGAAAAGAACATTTACTTAATATGCATCCTTGCTAAATAAAGTTATATATATTAGTCTCCGTTTGAGTATAATTAGTAAACTATAATAAATTTAGCAACTGACAGAAAAGGAAAGACGCAAACTGTATTTAAACAGGAATAGTCATTGCAAACAAGATTGCACATTGCACAAAAAGTACATTTGTAAGAGAATGAAGAGTCCTCTGCTATTTTCTATAAGTCATTGCGGTTTCATCTCTGATATCAGTATTAGTAACTGTACTGGCATCACACAGTAGACTGCTGCTTTTATGTTTTCGTTTACTTGCATTAATGGTGTTAATGTAATTTATGAAAATCTAAGGTCATTGTATTATTTTAAAAAAATGAGCTGCAGCAAAATAAAGCCTGCTCAAGCCTTCTTACTTGCACCATCAAACCAAGCTTCACTCTGCGTCTTAGTTTGAGTTTGCAATAAAAACTCTGCCTTATGCTTTACTGCATGTATTCAGAGAAGAACAGGCGACAGTTTGCCAGAAGTGCCTGTACTGTACAGACTGCTACACCCACTTCTAATGGATTTTATACCAGAGAGATAGACAGAGAGAGAGAGAGAGAGAGAGAGACAGGAAAAGTAGGTCATGGCAGTTTGTGCTGGGTCAGAATCACACAAGCTGTGAGAGAATGTCTCTCACTCTCTCTCTCTCTGCCTCTGAGTATTTCCCATATGAACTCATCTGTAGTCTTTTCTCTTTTGATGGTCATGCTGATTTATGCATTAAATTCTGGCTCCCATAAGCCATGTATCTTTCCATGGTGGCCTGCAGTACTCCTCTATTAACAGAACTAGCGGATTGGGCTGTATAAGTCATTTCATACAGCACCTGTCTATGTTCAGCTTTTGTTTGTGTGCACGCATGTGTGTATACATTCATGTGTAACTGAGCGTGTGGAGATGAATGTGTGTGCAGTGTGCACCCGTGTCTGCTCCGTGTGGAAGCTGAGTGATTTCTTAACTCTGTTGGTGGCTGATGGAATCACAGCATGGATGCCTTTCCTATTACAGTATGTACGGTGATATGAGCTATTGTTGTATTTTGAACATGCACAATGGTAATGCATACATTCTTTGTATATATTTTATTTATTTGAAGATATATATGTATATGTTTGTATATATATATATAGATAGATAGATAGAAAAACTAAATATTAAATGTGATAATAATAAGACGAGTCAATAGAAAATTAAAAAGATTTTTGAGTTGAGTGAGCTGAATGAATGGGAAGCACTGAAGCAAGTAATCCGCAATCTTTAATCTATATTTAATGTGTGAAATGCCTGTCAAAGTGAAAGAAATGCTTAAAAATTGTGAATTACTCCAAAATGAAGCAAGTTATTTTTAGTGTTGCTTATAATTACATTTTATGGCTCACAGCTAAATTTTATTTTAGTTTCTTTTCTTTTTCCATATTTACAAATATTTTTCCATATAAATAAATTAGATTAGATTAAATTACAAAACATTTGATTTAAAATGTTAATCAAAAGTCTCAATTGTCCATTTGGTGTCATTGCCACTGATTTCCCACTGCAATTGACACTAGAGTTGAGTTAAATATTTAAATAAATGAACAACCATGTTTTTGTCCATCGTGGCCTTATATAGTTTTTCCCTGAACAAATTTTATTATGGCTGAGATATGAAAATTGATTACATAATCTGTGCAGTAGATTGTGGGAAAACAGAGAGAGGTAGACTTTGTCAAAGGTTATATACTGTAGCTGGAAAGATTTTGTGCCAGATACAATTTAGGTCATGTGAATTTTTATATGTACCAGAAGGTCACCTGATGTTATAGCTCATTTTATCTCACTAAACGTATAGCTTCAGTTTTGTCATACGAAGGCCTCAAACAAAAGGACAAGCGTGTGATAGTCTTAAGCTGAGGCTTGAGAGGAGAGCTTTCGTTCATTAGTTCTTTTGACAAGACACATGCTTTACCCTTGAGTACAAGCCACAACAAGCTTTTATAGTGCACTGGAGAGGCTAACCTACAAAATGGCTTACTTGACTAAAAGGAAACAATCGTGTCATGGTAACTTAGTTTTTTCCTTTATCTTAAGTTTATCGCAAGCCCTATATAGCGCCGTTATTCTAAGCAGCTGGTTTGTCTGGTTAGGTCTCTCTTTACATGTGTGTGTGTGGAAATTTCAGTGGTGTTTTGATTTTTGATGGTAGAAGGACTGTCCTTTTAATTAAGGATGACAAATCAGATAAGACATGACAGATCTGTGAGAATGCATGTGCATGTTCTCCACATATTTTCCCTCTGTCTGTAAAAGTATGCTGGCAAAGCACACTACTCCTCTGTGATACAATCACTCGATCACAGATCTCTGCTTGCTGACACTGTAAATGTCACAAATGTCCTTGTTAAAAATCCTTTTTTTCTGTAGTCGTTCTGACAAAAGAAGATATTTTAAAATAGGTTTCATTATTTCCTCTTTATGCATACAATGTAAATCAGTGGGGTTCAATTAGACCCCACTGAATTTAATTTTATAATTTTTATTTTTGATTAAACTATGCCTTTAAGTGAAATGAAGTCTCTTCTTTTGATTGTCTAGAATATGTTAGACCTGTAAATGACCCAGATTATCTGTATTTTATTGTTTGGTTTTTGTGTGTGATGTTGATCTTGGGTTGGTTTCAGCTGATAGAGCTCAATTCATCTTAATTCACCCCTGTTGGAGATGCAAAAAATGTTTCTTCTGTGCCAGACACCCACTGAAGCGCTGAAGCAGCGTGCATGATCATATTTAGGTTGGAATGCACCCGGTCTTTATCTCCTAGTAGTGGAATCAGATATAAACTTCTTAGCAAACAGATCTCTCTTTCTTGCACAACTGAAACAACATACGTTTTTCTGCGAGGTAGGGTTTTTTTTCAGACTTTACTCAAACAGCGCCATACTGTTTAAATATTGTTATTATTCAGTACAGTTTTACTGTTGAATGTAATATGAAACATTTTGAGAAACACTTGCCCTGAGCACACAGGTATTTCACCCAAATATAACAGTTACTACAATTTATTGGTGTCAGCCATCACTGTTTCATGAAAAAGATCATTCATTCGGGCTGCTTTTGTAAGTGTGAATACAAGTCTACTACTATTTTTCACCATTTGAGAGTGTCTGTTCACACGGAACTCTTCTGAGATGCTCAGCCACGCAATTACTGAGAAACGAATCGGCTGTTCCAAAACAATCCACACCCACGGCCATTATATATCTAACCCGGAAGGGTCCTTCACTTTTTACCCATCTGGCCTTCTGTGTGTCACCTCTGTCGAAGCGTGTGGCAGTGTGTGTGTGTGTGTGTGTGTGTGTGTGTGTGTGTGTGTGTATCAGGTAACCTGCAGTTATCAGAGACCCAGATACAGCTCACAATCTCTCAGATGCTCCATTTCCCCATCTGCATCTCCAGGCTGACCTCGCCCAGCACTGTATCTTTGATGCTGGCTCTCACAGTCCCATAGTGCTGCTGTGTTGGTGGTAAAGGAAGCAGGGTGATAAACAGAGTTTTCCCTCCAGACATACACTCGGGCAAAAAAGCAGCACAGATAACAGCACTCGGGAACCAAAAACACAACATAGATGAGGTCTGAAAGCACACACAGAGTTCATGTGCATTTTCTTAAAAACACCCTTTTTTGTAGTGTTGTGTTTAGTCAGAATTTGTGTATTATTATGGTTGTCAAAAAGCATGTTTATGAGTGTATAATCGTACTGTGTGTGAACGTAAATTTTCACAGTTTAAAACAATTGCTTTTCATTATAAATTACAATATCAGCATTGGATTGAAAAACATTAATTCAGTAATATACATTTTTTTAAAATCCTTTTTACTTTTAATGGCAGTCGTGCAGAAATGAATAATTTTTTATACATTAGGATGGTAAATCTTTCAGTTGACAGAGTAGATCAATTCAGTTCATGATTTGCGGATTCAAAATCATTTTAAAAACTCTTTAGAACTTCTTAAGTACAAAATTTGTCATTTGATGTAGTTCCTTTGTTTGTATTTATTTTAAAGTACTATGTACACTGGTGATTGTCCATTGATTACATTTTTAGCACTTTAAATTGCATATAAAACAAAATGCAAACACAAAAATTCACAAATAGACAAAAATTAATATTGCACAGCACCATGATTTCTAAAATCATTGTGAATCATATAATTATATTCTTCCATAAAATTCCATACAAAAACTGAATCTATATATAACCCGAATTCCAGAAATGTTGGGACGTTTTTTAAATTTGAATAAAATGAAAACTAAAAGAATTTCAAATCACATGAGCCAATGTTTTATTCGCAAATAGAACATAGATAACATAACAAATATTTAAACTGAGAAATTTTACAATTTTATGCACAAAATGAGCTAATTTCAAATTTGATGCCTGCTACAGGTCTCAAAATAGTTGGGACAGGGGCATGTTTACCATGGTGTAGCATCTCCTCTTCTTTTCAAAACAGTTTGAAGACGTCTGGGCATCTGGGCATATGAGTTTCTGGAGTTTTGGTGTTGGAATTCGGTCCCATTCTTTCCTGATATAGGTTTCCAGCTGCTGAAGAGTTTGTGGTCGTCTTTGACGTATTTTTCATTTAATGATGCACCAAATGTTCTCTAAAGGTGAAAGACTGGACTGCAGGCAGGCCAATTCAGCACACGGACTCTTCTACTACGAAGCCGTGCTGTTGTATATGTGCAGTATGTGGATTCACATTGTCCTGCTGAAATACACAAGGCCTTCCCTGAAATAGACGTCGTCTGGAGGGGAGCATATGTTACTCTAAAACCTTTATAAATCTTTCAGCATTCATAGTGCCTTCCAAAACATGCAAGCTGCCCATACCGTATGCACTTATGCTTATGACTTTTGAACCGAATGCTGATAACACGCAAAATGTCTTGCTTTTTCAGCCCTATGTTGCCCCCGTGCAAACTTTTTTGAGACCTGTAGCAGGCATCAAATTTGAAATGAGCTAATTTAGTGGATAAAAGTGTAAAATTTCTCCGTTTAAACATTGTTCTATTGTGAATAAAATATTGGCTCATGTGATTTGAAATTCTTTTAGTTTTCATTTTATTCAAATTTAAAAAACGTCCCAACTTTCCGGAATTCGGGTTGTATCTCAACAGTGTTATTGTTTGTGTGTGAGTTCTGAACATGGTCATGCACCTGTGCTGCTGTCTTTTAGAAATCACACTGAACAATATGAATCAGATGTAATGTCACATTAGATAAATGTTAACTGTGGAAAATAACTTTAACAGTGTTCATTTAATTTGCCGCAGAAGTTAATATGTCAACTTCGTCAGCCCTGTTCATTATCATATTTATTCACTCCCAGCAGGCGACTCCTCTCTCCTGCCGTCTCACTCCTCCTCCATCAGGTGTTCATTTCTTTCTGTCTGCCAGTATGTTTTCCCAGGAGATGCCTGCATCCGTAACGGAGAGAGCTCTGATAACTGCAGTCATATGACCGTTGTCTCTTATCACTGTTTCCAGAGCAGTGCAGAACCAGCATTTTCCCATTCTCAGAGCTGAGTCTATCACAGATACATCTCGTCTGCTCTGTTTGCATACAGTATATGCTGCTGACAGTAGACATTGCTGGGGAGACAGACATTTAAATAATGTCTCCACGTCTTACATTTGGCAAGGGTGGTTCCTCAGTTAAAATCAACAAAGAAATGCTGTGAGAACATTACAGGGAGTCTCTGGTTGAATGGCAAAGCTCTGTGTAAACTTGATTCTCCTTCAGTCTAATGGAAGGAGACTTTAAACTGTGCATCTAGCATGAAGGCTCCATACTTCTCTAGCATTTAATTGTTTTCCCTGAGGTTCATTTGTAATGTTTGAAGTCCATTTATAATTTTACAGCGTTTCCAGTAATTCTCAGTGACTGACATTCAACAACTATTTAAAAATTTATAGCTGTTGCTAAAAGAAACACTCAACATAGTGGTAACCCCAGAAAGCCTGCACATTTACACACAATAGATTTGTTTTTTGAAGGTACAACATGAGTTTGCTCGAATGCTGCTTGTGTGAACTTTTACTGTAATGGTCTGTTTTTGCTGCTATAGCTTTAAGAATATTATATGTGAGTGGGCTCTGTTATGACTGGCTAACCTCTTCTTATTTAAAATGAATGAGAACATTTGTATGCAGTGTTGATGACTGGAAGCATTTTGGTTTTGTCACCTCATTTGTTTCTGGTATAGATATGATGGAATGGAAAGAACCCATAAATACTATGAGAGGGGACCTGACAGTTTTGTATTACCACAGAACTCTTTAAGGTGGTCACTGCTTACAGACTTTCCAGAACAGATGTCTAGACAAAGAGAGCGAAGCATGAGAGAGGCAAAATACAGCAAGAGAGCACTTCTTACTTCAGAGAGAACAGCAGTGAGTCTGTATTACAGCTCATTTTGGTTCTGTGGTAACTGTCAGACATATGCTGCCTAAATAGACATGACGATGGCTCTAATTATAGAATATTCCAGCTTTAACTCTCTAATCTTCCAAACAGGCCAATAATATGGAAAATTAAAGTTATTCATGGCAATTCTAGAGCAAATTCAAATCCAACTTCAACTACAGTCAATCAAGTCTCACTGACTGTGTGTGTGGCAGTAGATCTTCTCCATCATGCCAGCAGAAGTCTGCTGTCTCTCATCTGTGGAAACTCAACTGAATTTGTCTGTGTAGGAAATAAGGATGAGTTTCCCATGTGTTTGCACAAGCAGTCCAATGGAACAGCATCAAAGTGTACTTTCCCACACTTGTAAGTTGTAACACTGTAGAAAATCTGGTAAAGAAAATACACTGCATACTATATAAATGTGCATAACATAATATAAATAATAAAATAATGTTGCATTGGAAAAAAAAACATGTTATGCAAAAGGTATATTAATTAATACGTTTGTTTTTTGCATTTATTAATTAAACCTTTTCTTTTTATTTTGGCCTGAAATACAACACTGACATGAATCTTTAGTAGATCTGCACACATACACATTGGAATTTAATTTGTGATATTTGTAACTTTTTTTGCTGAACAAGTGTCTGTCTTATTTATCCTTTCTGAAATGGCTAAGGTGTGTTGGAGACAACGTTTTGTCTTGCCGTACAGGTTTCAACTCTTAACACTCCTGCTCTCTCGTCTGATCTTGATTGATCTTCTGGACTTTTGCCCTGTTTGTTGTCATGGTGCCACACTCATTTAGGAGAGATTTTCAAAGACCGCAAACAGAACAGAACATCAGAGTGAACTAGAGAGAATGAGAGTCTGCGCAAGTCCATGATCACCCCACCCAGTACAGCACTTTCCTGACCGCTCTAAATCAGAACACATGCATGCCTCCATGCTGTTACATCACTCTCTTTCACATCAGTAATTATGTTTTATGTGCATGTGGCATGTGCCTTTGAGTTAATCACTGGGCAAGTCCCAGATCTCATCAGGATATGACGCAACTTTAGGGAATGGCTCTTTGTTTCACTATTTGTGCTTTAGAGAGAGTGAGAGATAGTTGAAGAAAGAGAGAGACTATTAGTTTTCCCCAGGGAGTGATTCAATTAAGGTGTGACAGGAATTGGAAAGGTCGGGCTCTTTCGGTGAGTCAATCACCTCAGGAGCTCAGGAGTCAATAACAGACCATCCTATGATGCATCGCATATAAGTTTCATTCTATCCGTTCACATGCTTACACACCCTCCCAGCGTCCTTCACTCTCTTAACGCACTGAGTTGAAGCGAGGTAAGGGATGTGACTCAGTGTTTCTCACAGGAAACTGCTTCTGTTCAGGTGCTGCTGGACATTCAGTGGAACGTTTGTCTCTGAGTGTAACTAAATGTCTTTTATAGTCAGTGAGCCCGTAAACAACTGAATACTAAAGAATGACTCCGTGTTTGTGAATATATCTCCGCTCACCTCCTATGTGGAAGAGATATGTACATAAATATAATACAAAAATATTTATTGATTTATTTAAATTTTCATATATATTCTTAGAACTTTTTATAAGTTCAGAAGCAAAGTTAAATGAGAATACAGCATTCCATATAAGTTCCTGACTAATATGTTTTGGTGGTTAGTGACCCAACTATTGTATTTTTATTTATTTATTTTTTGTTCAGGAACCATGGTACCATGCCCAAAAATCCTTTAGTAATACCATGCTAATTTTTCAAAGTTTTTTTGTTGGTGCAATCAAACAGAAAGCTATATCATCTATAAATATATATGGAAAGTAAGATGTTTCTTTACACATTTTTCTTATAATAGATAATAGTTTACTTTTTATTAAAAAAATATTTATTTATTTTTTTTAATATTGGGTAAAGTAGTCATGATTCATACAGGCCTGTATTTACCATTTAGAAGAATTGGCTTCCTAATATATGGCAGAATATACAAATGCTTAAACTTTTGCAATATTGCAAAAGTTTAACTATGATTGTCTACACACTGTATGCTATTTGTTTAATAAGATTTTATATTGTGTTTTGTAGGTTCGGGAGATTCTGGGCCAGTGCTCCTGTCCATCACAGTTCCCCATGACCAAAGTTTCAGAAGGGAAGTACAAAGTCGGAGACTCCAGCGCACTCATCTTTATCAGGGTACATCTTTAATTGACTCACCAGTTACTCATTCACCTGTCTATTCTGTCAAAACGTTGAGGCACTGTCTTTTTCTTTCTCTCTTTATTACTTAAAGCTGAAGTTTGTCTCTGTTTTCTGTAAAACGGATTGAAAAAATTCTGAGCTGAAGTGTGTATTTTTTTGTTTATTATTATAAAACAATTCAGTTAAATTCAGTGTTAAATGTAGGTTGACTCAACCAATGCCAATCAGTTTGATAACAATTATTATTTTTGCTATTTCATTTGGTGACGCAAGTGGCACAGAATGATACACCTCACTTTCTTTCATTACAAAGTTTTGTACAAATGCTGGTGTCACACCCACAGACATCAAGCCATCGATTCTGTTATTTACTTTTTGAATCTGCGCTGCTGTATCATTGGAATCTTTACCATTCCCAGAATAGAGGCCAAACTATAATAATTATAGCGCCATAATAAGTTATCCCGAAGTTTGAATGGTGTTTACACAGTTGCCAGGCTGACCTATTCAAGACTTGGCCTGTTATCCAACTTCATCTAAAAGCACCCACACCCATTCATACTGCAGACAGAAATGGAGACTTATGTCATTTCCTGTTCTCTACCAAGCTCTCTGGATGCCGTGTGTGTGTGTGTGTGTGTGTGTGTGTGAGGGAGTTGGTGTATGCGTATTTACATGCACTGTATGCATGCATCTGTGTCTTTTTAATATGCTGTTGTGTCTACAGATTTTCACTCTCAGCTGGAGGAAATTTTAGATGGAATTTTATCTTCCTCCAGTGCAGCAGGGCTGAATCAATTAAACTCGATTTAGCCTTATTCTCCTCCGCATGGAGGCCGTAACTGCAACTCTATATCTACCCTCTTTCTCTCTGTCTTGATCTGCTCAGTGTGTGTGTGTGTGTGTGTGTGTGTACCTTTTTTTTTTTTGCAAGATGTGTGTATGCAACTTAGCTGGTGCTGTTAGATTTAAACCCTTTTATTTACTGAGACTATAATTATACATAGACCCATCATCCTTCTCCAGCACAAATTAACGCTAGCTGCACAGCGTGAGGTGAAGCAGAGGCCATTCACATGCCCTGCTCAGCTCTCCTGTGTTGACATCAGTGAGGAAGACAGAAGGTGAAAAGCAAAGAAAAATGTTATCTGTCATCTTCTGGACGGTCACCTTGGTTAGAAGTTCAGTGCTTAATTTGATGTTGGTAAACTGAAAGAAAACCTCTCGAAATTGCTGAAATCCCTGGCAATGAAGACCTTGGCACAAAAGAACATTCGCTTTATTTACTGTTTATTATAATTATGGTTTCAGCATGTTTCCGCATGTTGCCATGGTGATGAATCCCAAGTGCTTTTTAAAGGGCAGATGAGTTAAGCTGCCAAAGAGTGCAGCACTCCCATTGGCTAAAGTAGAGGTACAATAAAAGTAAATTGTTACATTAAGGCCTAGTGTAACAAAAAATCTACCTGCCGTTACATTTACCTAAATACTTACTTGGGGTGTCAACAGATGATGATGATTCAAAGTCACGGTGTAAAAATTCTGAAATATTATTATAATTTTTAAGTGAACTGTTTTTATTTAATATATATATATATATATTTAAAATAATGTATTCCTATGATGGCAAGGTTTTCAGCAGCCTTTACAAAACACAATAACCAAAAAAAATTAAAATTTAGGAGTTGAGATTATAATATGATAGTTTTTATTTTCATATCATTGAACAAAAAAATGGTCCAGCCCACTGCAATACATTTTGCAATCACACTGGCCAATCTGTTAAAGACTTAGTGGTTACAAATAGCTTAGTTTTGATAAATTCATCATGACTCTGGAGACCATATATATAAAAAATCCTGTGTGAACAGCTCCTTACTGATTTTGTGCTGCCTTCTTTTAGTAAGTGTGGTTTGGCGAGGTGTGTTGTATTAGCAGCTGGGTGTAGACTGACTGCTGTCTTGCGAAACATTGTGTTTAGGTGATACTTCAAGCTTGAATTTAACCATTCCTCATTGCCGAATTCAAATATGCTTCAGGAGACATTATTAAATGTTGATTTTTATTGCATTGTTGTCAGAATTAATTGTACTATATTAGCGTGTTAAATTAACAGGCCAAAATACTGCATAATTATGACAGAAACCATGAATGTTAGTTATTTCTCTTTGTATTGTAATTATGATTAATAATGCAGATTAATAGAATGTACATTGTTTTGTGTAGGGGTACTACCTGTCATGTGGGAAAGACGTCCAAAACAAGCTGAGAACTGTGTAGAAGAATTACAGCCCTAGATTTAGTTCAGTACATGGTTTAGTTTGTATGTGTTTCAGTCTTTACATAAATGAGAGCTTGTGGAAGTTTGTGCAGGTGGGCAGTGTGCCAGTCAACAGATGTGCTCCCTTTTTTCATGGCAACAGCACACAGACACTCGTCACATGATTATTCCTTACCATGTGCTCAGCAGATGGAGTTTAGCAATGCTAAAGCTATAAAGAGCTTTGTTGCAACAGGTTCATAGTACACAATCAACAACAGTGAAAATGTGAAAGAGTGTTTTCCTGACTGAGCGTTTTTTTTTTTTTTTTTTTGATAAAGGAATCAATAGTCTCTTATCCTACATTTCTCTCTGTTCATCAGTGAAGAGCTAAAGTAACAGGGCTTGAAAAGAGGGCAGTTTCTATGCTAAATCTCCTCCATTCCCCTCTCTGTGAATACCAGCTGAGAGTGTGTGTCGGTGTGATGTCTTTTTATTCTCTCTCCAGCTCTGTCATTGCGTGTTGTCATGATAATGAAGGCGGATGGAGGCAGCAGTGGGGTGGATGGAGGAAGTGTTGGTGGGCAGCTCTGTTGTATAGCGTTATATGACACAAGGGCTTGAGCTTATAATAATCAGCTGACTGTCATGTTGTTCCACCTGTATTATTAGTGGTGTTTGAAGATAAGCGTCACTATTATTGTCCATACTAGGGGTCAGGGATTTAAACAAACTAACCCTACTGCTTGTGCTAAGGACATGAAAAATAACTCATACTTTACAGTTTGTTGTGGAGAGGTATGATATTTATTTTGCTAGGTGATCGGGCTTATCATTTTTAATGAATATTCATTTTTGATTTTTTTAAATTCTTTTCTTAGCTGTTTAAAAGCTTTATAACACAATTTGGATATTTGTTACTGTGTATGACAGCTATATTGAGTGTGTTATTTTGGTTGTGCATGTTAATGTGTGTGTGTGTGTGAAAGGTGTTAACATCTCTCTCTGTGTAGGTGTTACGGACTCATGTGATGGTGCGCGTGGGTGGAGGTTGGGACACACTTGAGCATTACCTTGACAAACACGATCCCTGTCGCTGCGCCGCATTCGGTGAGTTCACCACTTGTCACTTCCTGTCTCTGAGCTGTGAGATTTACTGGAATTTTTCAACAATACTACATGTGTTTCTCATGACTGATTGTTTACTTTCTTACAGTCTCATACAATCAAGTTAAACTAGTTTTTGTTTCTAGTGTTTTGTGTTTAATGAGGGCTAGTACCTTCATTGTTCAACACTAATAGTGTTACTCGATCTGTCTTTGGGCTTTTACAACAGAATTGGTAAAAGCTGCCTTAGTTCATATATTCATATATTATATATTCTTACATAATCCATATATTGCCATGTAATTTACTGCAAAAATATACAAACACCTTTGCCAACAGCCTTTACTGCTGCCATGTGATGTATCCTTAAAAATAAAAGTATTAATTAAAAAAATAAAATCTTACTGACCCTAAACTTTTGAACAGTACTGTACAAGGCTTTTTTTTTTTTCCATTTACATGTGTATTAAGTTTAAAAACACTTATGATGTTGATTTTTTTTTTCTGTGAATATTAAAATGAGTTGAATGATGCCTTTCTTTGACCTCAACAGCTCACCGGTATCAGCAAGCTAAAGCGAGTGGCCAGGGTCCTCACAGTAAGAGCTCCAGCGCTCACTCCTCCCGCTCCACAAGCCCAGGACCTCACTGGCGCAATGAGGGCATAGCACCCTACAAAACCTCAGACAGGCGTTCTCTGGACCCTGTGTTGGGCACCACGGCGCATTCCTCTCCATCGCGGCCTGGCAGGTCACACCATGCAGCTGTACCTCTGGAGATGGAGACTAACACAGTGCGGCCCACGACACTGCTGCCTCGACCACCACGAGACAGATCAGAACCGCGCCACTTTAATCCTCTCAGGTCAGTGCAGGTGTGTGTGTGTGTGTGTGTGTGTGTGTGTGTGTGCGCATGTTTACAGCTCCTGGGAAAGTACCTAAAATAGAAAAGTACCCAAAATCACACTGGAATCAGAGACACCTAGAAAATGAATGTGAAAGTCAGCTCTTATTTATTCTTATTTAAGAAAATTTGATATAAGAAGTGTAAACATGACTGATCTTGTAAACACTACTGAAAACAATTCATACATTTTGTAAATATACATTTTAAGAAGGGACTATAATTTCATAATGTATTATGTTTATTAATTATATAAAAGTTTTTTTTCTAAGACATGAAAAAGCTGATACCTTCTCCAGACAGAAAGAAGTAAAAATAGTAATAAAAAGAGAGAAAAAATTAAGAGAAAACATAATTCACGGAATCACTATATGTGTGCATGGATATGGAGAGAATGCAATCCTTGTATGGGAAGAATTGAAGCGTGAAGGGTTATGACTGGGACACATGCATGGTTGTGTGTTTGTACAGTTGTTTTGTCTGTGTAGATCCCTCAGGGTGTCTGCCATTTGCTCACACTGACCTAGTTAACTCAACACAAATTATAGCACTCTGCTTGTGCACTGTCTTCACAATGAGCTGCATCTTAAGGCAACCGTGCACATGCTCACAAACAAATACACACACATAAACACATAGATTATTGCAAGCAGATTTGAACTAATCCCAGGTGACATTGTCTTGACATCTATCCTCGTTTTGTCCAGTTTGTGACTCCCCCTTGTGTTAGAAAAAAATAATTACAGTTTTATAAGGAGACAATCACAGAGTTCCCTTTGCCAAATTATGCAAGTGATAACATATTTTAGATAAATTAATTTTTTTCTAGAGCAAATGGACAATTATATAGATATTTGTATTTACTTATTAATTTATTATTATTTTTAACAACCGCCTGAAAATGAATGTTTAAACATGACTATAAAAACTCCATGTTATGCATTACTGCACACTTAGATTAGTGAACAAATAACTCCTAAACACCCTGAAGTTTCAAAAGGTGCTTCGTTATTTCAATCAGATGGCATACTTGTACGTCAGTGTGTGCAGCCAGGACATTGTATAACTAGACCATGAACAGCTTGCTGGTTTATCTTGGCTGTGTGCCTCAATTTCCTTAGGCTGACTAATGATGCAGGCCAAGCGTCAGAGCAGCACACTTTAACACTTGCACTCCCAGAGCTGCAGGTGAGGCAGACAGGATTACTGAAGATTAGGATAATCTCAACTCCTAGGTCTGTCGCTGCAGAAACTGCTCAGAACATGGTTTATGCACCTTATATTACAGAACTGGGCTGTCAGGGTGTGTGCATTTCACTTTCTAGTCTAAATTAGTCTGCATTTGAATAAAATCAAATGAGGGCAGAATAGGGTAGCACTTTGACTGTTCTTAAGTGTATTTTAGGATCTGGAAGTTCTAAGTTTAAGAAATGATTTTAAATCAGTGATTTTATTCATATGCACACTCTGTTTTTCTGTAGTTCAAGAGTGTGTGTGAAGAGAGGGTGTCTGTGTGCACGTGTTTGATAATGCTAGAGGATGAGTAACATCTCTCTCTCTCCATTCCGATTTGATAGCTTTCTTTAATCCCAAAAAATGGCTCCTGAGGATACAGCCTTGCATAAAGTTCCCCTGCATGCTTGGTACAGATTCTCTGATTGATTAGTAATTCTAACCAAGAAAGATTTTTTTTAACTGATCAAAATAATAGCATTACATTGATCAAAAGTGACAGTAAAGATTTTTATATGTTCACCAAAAATTATTTTAAATAAATACTGTTTTTTTTATGTTCTATTCATGAATGAATTCTCAAAACGTGTGTTACTGTTTTCACAAAAATATTTAGCAAAACAACTATTTTCAATATTGATAATATGAAATGTTGTTTGGGCACCAAACCGAATTGTCGTTATGATTTCTGAAGGATCGTGTGGCATTGAAGACCTCTGTAAAAACAGTGCCATCAAAGGAATAAATTACATTTTAAAATATATTAAAATAGAAAACAGATATCTGAACTGGGAATGTTGTGTTTGCATTATAACAGTTTTTACTATATTTTTGATCAAATAAATGTAGACTTCATGAGCATACGAGACAATTTTCAGAAACATTAAAAAAATCTTACTGACCCCAAACTTTTGAACGGCGGTGTATGTGTGACACAGAATATGTCAAAAATATCAGACAGTATCAAATTTGAGAGTTGTCTCATACATCCCAATATCTATCTTAATCTTTCTCTCTTTCCTCTTACACACAGGAATAAAGAATCTCTTCTTCCGACTCGCAGGCTATCAGGAGATAGCGACTCTTCCACAGCCTCGTCTAAAGGTGGAGGAGGAAGCACAGGAGGAGGACGCTTCCCTCTGGGTACACGGCATGCTCATGGAGACGAGGTGGTTCTGTTGGTGAACCGTAAGGAAGGGAAACACGTTATTGAGCGTCCTGGAGCAGGAGCACAGATTCCAGCCCTGAGAACCCCTCAGACCCGTGCCCGCAGTGCTTCCAGAGAGCGCCCTGCACCACAGTCCACCTCAATCCTGAAACCTAGTCCGCCACAGGGCCCGGCAGAGGTACATCGAACACCCCGCCCAGAGAGAGGCAGATCACTGGGGCCCGAAGGTCCAAGGAAGCTGCAGCCTCCACGCTCCCTCAGCCAGGGCAAGACTCCTAGAGCCCGATTGGCTGACGTCAGCCCTGGATCATCACCTCGCCGCAGAGACCCTCAGTCTCTTTCAGTAGATCGGAGAGAGGAACTGAGACCCAAGCACATGCCCTCAGCATCCTCAAGAACATGTGGAAGTTTGGCCAGGAGACAAGCATCTTCCTCAGCCTCTAACTCGCCTGTGAAAAGCTGTGCGAGTGGAAGTCCTGCGAAAAAGGGGATGGTAACGCCACGACCCCCTGCACCTCGGTCACCTTCCACTGGGAGTCGAAAGTTGCTTCCCCCTGTCACACAGCCAGGGCGGCGCTCTCCGCATTCTTCTCCACGATCGAGTCATCACCACCCACCACGATCCCCTCGATCAGCACACAATGCACGATCCGCAGGGAGAGACCAAAAAGGTTGGGCAAATCCCTACAACCAGCAGCAGGAAACTCAGGAAGATAGTGGTATTTTTAGTTTACACCTGCTGCCAAGTCTGGATCCTCAAAGGGAGCAAGACTTATATCGCAGCTTTGAGGCCGAGTTCCTGGCCAACACGCAACAAACCAAGACTGTGCCGGGTAAAGCATCCACTGGAAGGGAAATGAGGTCGCTACAGCTCCCTGTCTCCCAACAAGGTGTAGCGGTGCTCCCAAACTCTTCGGGTGACACTAATGTTACAGACTCTGCTTACTCTTCTTCTAACTCTTCAACGTCTTCTCTTAATGTCGGAGGTAAGGTGGGAGTCCTGCCTGATTTGCGAGAGTCTAAACGGACTAATCCTCGCGCATGTGCACTCGAGGACCCTCCTGCCCTTCTCCATAGCCAGATTCGTGGAGGCCTCCCCAATGGAGGGCTCCTGGAGGGAGAGCGATGGGGTGGCAAAGGAGGAGGTCTTCGTAAGCTCCCCGCCATCTCCAGCTCCACAGAGGAAGGAGAGGCCTCAAATCCAGGCCTGTCAAGGTCAATATGCCTTCCCAAAGACATCAATGGGAGCCTCCCTTTGACGGAGGTGCCAATGGAGAGCCAGCAGGACCTGGTGGAATGGGCTGGGGTGGAGGGAGATGTACCACAAAGTACTGAACATCACCCAGACCTGCCATATGACAATGCTAACCTGCCACTTCCTGAGTCATTTCCCTCCCCTCCGCCACCTCTAGATGACTGTTCTTATCAGGACTCTTCCAGTGAGAGCTCCTCCATGTGCTTGAGTCTGAGTGAGCCTCCATCCGAAGGTTCCTGCACTCCTCCTCTACCGCTGGCCAATGGGGATACAGAAGACGCAGTCATCCTCCGTGCCAAGAAAGGTCAAAAGAAGGCAGAGAGGGTGCCCTCCATCTACAAGCTCAAACTGCGGCCGCGAATAAGACCCCGCACTGACAACAGACCCGAGAACAGCCCATCGCGCATCCCTACACCTGTACGATACAGGAATCATTGTCAGCAGTCTCCTGCCAATTCGTCTCCCCTCCAGACCCCACCACAGTCTCCACGTTTAAACAATCACCAACCCTCACACAAAGCTCTGCATCAGGCCTTTGCTGGCCTCATCCAACCCCAGCAGTGTTCCCCAGCTATGGGCTCTAGAGAGTGTGCCTATTCTTCAGAGTCCAGCCTAGACAATGAGGCCTGGATGTAGTGAATGACGATGATGATGTACACAGGCACAGATGATGTACATTTGTAAGACTAAGAGACAATGCACATCTGACTGTTGTGGACAACATGTAGCAGGATGCTGGAATCCTTACTGTCATTTCACTGGAGGCATAGATGTGTCCTAAAGTGGCTAAGAACACACAACACTATTCTTGACATCTTGGACCAACATAGCCTGTTCTGAAGATAATCTGAGAGCTACTGTACATGCACCATCTGAGCTATGTTTAATTTCGTTCAAGTCATTTTTCCTTTTAGATTTGTTCTGTTTGGGAAAGGAAATGACTGCATTTCCCTTTAGGGATCTGTAGTTTTTAATGCCCTCATGACTTGTTTTTGAATTCATTACATGAGGACAAATTTTAACTGGTGAAGTTTTCATTTGGTGGAAAGAAGTGTAAAAATCTTATTTTAATCAGGGAATTGTAATATACAGAGTATACTGTATACTGGAGAATAAGGTGGTGGAATCATTTTATGACAGATTTGAAGACAAACGCCTAAATGACGTTTTGACCATACTTCCATGAGGAATCCAAATGATCCAAATTGGAAATACAATTAAGTGGCTGTACTGTTGTTTTAGCCCAGGCTAAATAGGATGGCATATCAACTTGTTGAATCAGTTCTCTCATAAACATTTATGAGAGGACATAATTCACACATTATCTGTGCAACATCACCTTGGCAGACAAACAAACCTTGCATTTGTTTATGTTCTGTAAAAACTAATACGGTTAATCTATAGGTTTATATGTAATATATGTTCATTTGCTTAAATGTGTGGTAGTGTAATGTAAATATAATTATTATTAATTGACTTCAATATTAATGTACAAAATGTATGCTGTTTATTTCAGTATGGTAATTCTGCCTTAGCTATGCAATGTTGCTATTGAATGTTGCCTTGACAAATTTTCTTGCCTTAAAGTAAGGATGAGAAGCTGTGTTTGTGAAGTAGAGATGACAAGATGGCGTGTGTATGTATCTGGGTGGTTAAGTCTGAGTGTGTGAGGTAGAGAATGTTTGTTATACTGCATGGATCATGTGTTTTGGCCCATTGTTAACTGTGAGACAATCGCACATGTTTAAGGTCTCAGTAACAACAAGATCCTGCTTTATCAGCGTTCCTCTGTTTAAAGGAAAGTAAATTGCTTGATTTATCTGCAAGTGAGAAATGAAGGACATTTAATTAAAGATAGTGCCATATTAAACATCAATAGGATGTTTTTCAAAATATGGAAATCGTTACAAACGTATAGAAATGGTAATCATTCAGGAAATCAGGCCCTTTTTTTGTGAAAAGCCATACTGAGTCCAAAACTGCTTATGAAGTAGTGATATTTTCCATTGTCATCATCGGCAGACATAACATTTCTTTTAAAGCTTTATGGCGCCACCAAGTGGTTAAATTTTTTTGTTTTGTGTGACTTGAAAGTATAATATGAAAGTGTGACTTGAGTGGGTGATTATAAATTGCGTTTTTTTTTTTTTTTTAAACCTTCAAACACATCTAATCTTGAATTGGTACTGGTAGACACCATTGCATAAAATAGGAGCAAACAGTGACTCCACCTAAATGAATTACACTACACACATATTGGTTTGGCATTGGATTGTTTATTTATATTAAATGAGTAAGTTATTAAGCCTTGTTGATTGGTTGTGGGTGAACTGTTTTATCATAAAGGGACAATGTTGTATGTTTCTAAATGAATGGATGAATTGTTTACTTTTGGTATGTTCTCTTTCGGAGGCTTTAAACAGTACTGCCGTATGAGCTCAAGTGTTTTATTGAGAGGTGTTCTGATGTTTGCTGTTTTAGTGAATCAAAAGGGTTCCGAAAAAGTAAGGGAGATTTTATGGAAATGGATTTCAGTGTTCTTTTTTTTGCCTCAAGGACTGCAACCATACAATATTACTGTTAGCTTGGCCATTGACACTCCACAACAGCTCTTGTATAAAAGCTGCAATACAATGCATCACTACACATTGCTTTTATGTTCATTGCCATTTAAACGTCTGTTGTGACACTTTAGGACAATGTTAAATTTCTCAAATAGGTATAAATAAGGACAGTAGAGCTTTCTGCGGTCTTTCAAATTATATTAATGGTTGCTGTGCCTAATTCACACTTTAGTCAAACACACTACACATTCAGTAATCTTTACAGTATCTAATTATTAACTGCCATGCATTTGTACAGTTAACTCATTTTGAGCTCCAGTTGTATTTATGTTCTGCTTTCCAAAAAAAAAAAAAGACAGAAATATGTTTCTTTTCTGTGATGACATTCGTTATGCGTTTCTAATCACATTTAGGCATTTTGAAAGAAAAAATAATTTATTGCATGGATGGGTTCTGTTTTTCTTTATTCATTATTGACATCAATACTACAAGAGTGTAGATTCACATGTTTTATTTACTTGAGCGAACTCGTCTGATTTGCATTATGCAAATATGATGTTCAGATGTGATCTACAAAATGCATGTTGAATCTTTGTCATGCTCTGGTTTCGGTAAATGAAAAGGCTGTTGGGATGATTTGAAATCTGAATGTGTATTGATTTACTCATTTCTGCAGTTTGTTTGGCTGATTGTTTTTCTTTAATGTTGACAATGAAATGTAAGGTCTTGACATTGTGGAATTTGTCTGTGTTGAATAGCAATATTGAAAGACCAACATTCCACTGTTCCTTGAAAACCAATTGCTGTTAATTTAATTCTTGTAATAAAAATGTTTTGGATGAAATGCTTCGTATTGTGGAATGTGAATTGTGGTGTGGAATGAATATAAACATATGAAGGCTACAATAACCTATTATAATAGTAGAGGTGGGACCAAGTCATTGTTTTGCACTCAAGTCTTTGCATTCAAGTCCCAAGTCAAGTCCTGAGTCAAGATAGGCAAGTCCAAGTCGAGTTGCAAGTCCTCAACTTTTAGCTTCAAGTCTTAAACAAGTCATTAGTGCTCTTTGCCCAAATTAGTGTCTCAGTATTAATTACCACATCAAATTTATAGTCATTTATATCAGGATGTGGGGTAGAATGTTTTACATAGGCTAGTTTAATTTCATGTGAGATGGGTGCCCTTAGTAAAACTACTCAAGTTGAATTTAGGGATTGTGCCACAAGCAGTGAAAAAAAACTATTTTATTAGTAACAGAATAGCAAAGACAACAGAATTTCATAGAAATAACAGCTGCAATACTTTGCATGTGTGCATAAGAAGAATATATGCTTCTAGGTGTTATATCTAAGCCAATGAGCCATTATTTGGAACCTCAATGAAACGAGAGCCGAAACGCAGAAAGAACTGCTTTGAAACAACTAGAAGAAATAACTGCTACCATACTTTACAAGTGAGAGGAAACATGCAATATGGATGCAGAAAAACTCATGAAGAAAATGATGTGTCATCCTTTATAACTAAGAGTAACAAAGACAAAATGTTGTAAGTTTATAATATGCATAGTTGATCGCTAAATTTAGGGGCTATGTGTGCTATATACAGATTGATTTACAACACGTGAATTCAGTTATTTATCCCGAAAGAAATAAAAGTGAAATGAGTGAAGCGGGAGAAAAATTGAGTATATTTTATAGTTATACAATGCTAATTTTGTGAAAGAAACATTTCTTCAAATTATATTTTAAATGATCATTAGGCCTTTTGCCGTTTTTGTCGGCAATTTATAGCTAAATTGTTTGCAGTGATTAATTTTAAATCTAGATTAAATCAAGGTTTATCTAATAATTCTGTTGCACCAAACTTTAAAAATAAGCAGGTTTACATTTGAACCCATCATTTTGATCCTAGATTTAAGTAATAGGCTATTTAAGATGAACTTTTATCCTGTTGCACCATAACTTTAAACTCAGATTTAAATCTCGATTATGGATTAACTTTAAATGAATGGAGGTTGCCCGGGATTCGGATCCATCACTCATGGTGCACCTCGGTGTCGGACAAACAAAAGAAGTGAGGAATATGTTTAGCATTTCACAGCAGCGGTCACGGTGATGATAAGGCCAGCACCAGTGATCGCGGCAGCGCCTCTCGTTTCTCATGCTCGCTCCGTGTGTCTGCAGCGCTTTTCACGAGCGGAGATAACTACTAGACGAATCGTGTCTTTTTTTCTTTTCTTTTTTTTTTTCTTATCATTGTAGTAAATTATGCTATTACTACATTAATTTATACTATATCAAGCGCTCCCTGAACAGCTTACTGCCAGTCAAGCCCAAGCACGCTGAACCCGTCTAGAGTGATAATGACCCTGATCTGATCACAAAGTCTTTCCGAGTCACAGGACTCAAGTCCAAGTCAAGTCTCGAGTCATTACTGTCAAAGTCTAAGTCGAGTCTCAAGTCTTTAATTATGTCGAGTCGAGTCGCAAGTCATCAAATTTGAGTCCACTCCACACCCCTGTATAATAGTATTTTAAGAATATATCTAAAATAATTGAGGGAAGATTCAAAATTTAGTAGAAGAGAAATAATGACAAAAATATTCAAGATATCTCGATAAGCTGAAAAATGCATTTGTAAACTTGACATTATGTGAAATGTCAAATAAGACATTCATTGACGATGATTTTGTTACGATATAGTTATGTGAGGATACAACACTGAATATCCTATAGAAAGTTTTGCTATTTCCAATAGAATTTAAATTACAAATTAGGTAGGTTATGCTGTAATTTATGCTGACATAACAATAACATAAAATCTCTTCCTATGTTTAAATGAAAACAAATTGAAAACCAATGAAGATTTTCCTGTAATCTTAGTGCATTCAACAGTGTGTAACATGAGACGAAAACTCCCCTTAATGAAGGCGGAAGACGGAAGTGTGAATCATATGATGACAAAACATGTAAGGTGGGAGGGAAGGAAGAAGGCCGACTTGTATACACTCACTCTTCATTTCGGGAGGACGCATTTCTCGGTTTAACTGAGGTACAGTGCCTCATTTCCACTTATCTTTGGCTTTGTGCGCTGCGTGGTTGGACAGCAATACAGTCCACTAGATTAAAGGCTTAGCTGTGCGCTCCCGTAAACCCTGATTAAGAAGGTCATGAAGCTTTAGCCGTTAGCATTCAGCTAGCACACCATCGACTATCTACATCTCCGCGAGCAGGTTCATTCATCCGCCAAAAATGGAGTGGGCAAGTCAGCTTTGTGTGAGTGAAGGACCAGTTCGCTCTTAGGATTAGAAGAAAGACTCGCTGATAAATCTGAATTGAAAATTAGTTAAAAAATGCCGGATTCGGGGCGTAATAAATGGGTTTTGCTAGTTAGCTCTGTGGGTTTATCTAGTGGGACTGTCACCTGCTGCAGTCACCGCTGCGCCACGTATATTTTTAACAAGTTGTTGTGATGTTACGGTTGTTGGTAACGTTAATCGTTTAAGATGAAGCGCTGGATCACGTTAACCGTCGTTCAGCGGAGTCCGTCAGCTCTTTGACAGCTGACAGTTACTTTATCTGTAACAGTTACTGCACTAACGCTAGCTGGGACGCCGCCTCACAGGTTGACGAGATAGATTATTCTTCTTCTTTAAAGGGAACCGTCTGCAATGGCTATGGTTTTTAGATAAAGCATAAATAAAGAGGTCTACTGTTCCATATATTCTTGTTTATTACTTCTATGTGCCTGCCAGCGTCATCAACTTTGAAATAATACGGCCTTTGGCTTTAGTTTACCACTGCTAGGCTAAGCAAGTCTTTGTTACAAAAAATGCTATAGTTATTGTAAAGTTTACATCTTTGTAAAACAGAATTAATGAATATGTGGTATTCGTACAATGTTAGAAGCTTTCAGAGTATTATACACACATTATCTGTATGTCTGTCTGTCTAGCTCTACCATTCAAAAGTTAATTTGTTTGAGATAAATACAGTAAAAAAAAAAAAAAAGTAATTTAATATGTTTTAAAATGTAATTTATAAAACGGATAGTTCCGGTCCTTGATTCTGATTGGTTGAGCTGCGTTCGCCTTTGTTGACTTCGTGTGTTGCTTGGCAACCACTTTGTTGGAACCACAACCGTTTCTGAGGAACTCTATCGGGCCGAACGGTTCTCTTTGCTTAACCGTTCCGTTCCGTGCCGATCCGGGCCAGTCAGCACGGATACGGTTTCATTTTCCACTGCGGGGCTAATAACGGATCTCTTTGGAATGCAATTCAAATGCGTCAGTCGTTGCCGTGGTAACACAAGTGTTTACATATGATATGAGGTGTAAATAACCACCGCGTTATGGAGGATGATCAGAATTTCCTTTAGATTTTATTACTAATTTGTGGTTACATTGCTCAAAATGGCGGCTTAGCAAGCTACGGAGAAACTAGCAGCTAGGCAACAGACAAGTGACAGATCCTGAGTGGGGACGTCACGCACACGCACTCTACCGAGAACGGTTTTTAATCGTGCCGCGCCGTACCAGGCTCACGTGGAAAAACAACTGGAACCGTACCTGACCGTTCTTAGAACCGTTCGGCCCGATAGTGGAAAAGCAGCTATTATTGTTTGGTGGAAGAATACTGGTTTTATTAATATCATAACACTTTATTTGTTCTGTTTTATTTTATGAAACCTTACTTCGTATATGGAATAACCGTTTTATAAAAGCCATAAGCCCCAAGAAGCCATGGTTTACAGTGAATTTATAACGTCATGCCTAACAACGCCCCTTAGCTGTTATAAATTCACTGTAAACCACGGCTTCTTGGGGCTTATTGCTTTATTTTTCCTGTGATGGCAAAGCAGAATTTTCAGCAGCCATTACTCCAGGCTCCAGTGCCATATGATCCTTTCTTATTACGGTATTATTATTATTAATGCAATAAAAATTAGCTTAATAATATGGTGGAAACCATGATGTATTTTTTCCAGAGATGTTTGGTGAATAGAACATTCTAAAGAACAGTATTTATTTGAAATAGAAATCTTCTGTACCATTATACTGTAAAAACCTTTACTGTCAAATGTATATTGTTATTGGTTTACTAAATTGCTAATGATTATTAATTATTATTGCTAACACTCTAGTTAACGGTGCACTTTTTTAAAGGGGTGTGTTAAACGATAAAAATGTCTCCACGATCTGCTTTTGAAGAAATATTGTAGTATCGTGCTTCAGCGCACATTCTATCAGCTGCTGTTCTTATTCCTCCGTCTCAATATACTGTACATTATTCGGATCTGCTTTAAAGCCTTGCCGGTTAAATGTTTTATTCACGCGTCGGCCTGACGTGCGCTTTTTCTGAGCCCGTACACCCGAAGCGCGCGTGCTAAAGCCTGTCAAAAAGCGCCTGATTACTGAACTAAGTTATCTTGTGCTCTAATACTGTCAAAACACACAAGGTTTATGTATAGACTCCGTTGCTTATGTCTAAAATGAGTAAGTAAACAGCTGAGAGAAACGGATGCGTGCCTCTGTATATTAGATGCGTGCATGTCTTAAAGGGGCAGTACTGAACATGCTTCCGACTGTCATTAAAGGGATAAAATTTAATTTGTCATTATTTACCAACTGGCATGTTGTCCCAAACCTGTATTAATCTTTTTCTTGTGCTGAACACAAAAGAAGATATTTTGAAGAATGTGGGTAACCAAATAGTATCTGGTCCACATTGACTTTTGATAGAAGGAAAAAAAATACTATGGAATAAGTCACTGGGGACCAGCAACTGTTTGGTTTTCCACATTCCTCAAAACAGCATTTATGTTCAGCAGAAGAAACTCATTCAGGTTTAAAGAAACTTTTGAGTGAGTAAATGATGGTATAAATATAAAACTTTTTATTTTGGGGTTAATTATTCCTTCAATGTTAATAAAACACCAAAACACAAAGAGAAAAATCACTCACTACTCTTGACTGAAAAACGTTAATACAGTTGATTTAATAGGAATCAATCTATATAGTTTTTTATTTTTATATTTGTTGATTCAATTTCTCGAATGCTCCTGCTAAATACACCTATTGTACCTGAAAATAAAACACTGGTTTATTTGTATATTATGTGTATTTGTAATGTGTATCTTTGTTCTCATTTTTTAATAACAAAGATAAAATAATGACAAAGATTTTTATCTTCGCCCACTTTGGCCTAAATATCCGCCATTCTTTTTTAATATTTTTGTTACCTTGAAAGGTTTTGTCTTTATAATAGGGAAATTAGTTTGGCTGTAATGCTCAGACAACTTGCAAAATAGTAAAACCAACATGACAAAGAATCGTGATAAAATCGTGAATCGTGTTTTTCTTAAAAATATCGTGATATTATATTTTTGCCATATCGCCCACCCCTAGGTGTAATGATAATATAGTGATTTTGATATATTTGGTAATGAAATACCACAGCAGTCCTTGATCAATGATTTATGCATTTGGAGAGTTAGTGGACTGGTAGTGTTGCCTTACCAACTTACTGTCAGTGTCAGTATTGTCATTCATTTGTCAAGGGCCAGTTATACAGATGTGAACATTAACAGACGGGTGTTCTTTCATGGATGATCATAATACAGTTTGTATGGAAATGGTCAGCAGGGTTACACAAGGCATTCAGGTGCACAGATCATAATTCTGCGGCTTCTTTATTGTAACTGTAAGAATGAAAATGCCTCGTGTTGTTAGTCATTGGGGAAGAAGAAAGGCTGTAAATGTGACAGGTTTTTCCAAAATTGATAACAATAAAAAATGTTTCTTAAGCACCAAATCAGCATTTTAGAATGGTGTCTGTAGGATCATGTGACACTGAAGACTGGAGTTATGGCTGCTGAAAGTTCAGCTTTGCATCACAGAAATAAATTACATATAGTTACAATAGAAAACACTAGAATAAAAAAAGATGTTATTTTAAATTGAATAACATTTCACACTATTACATTTTTACTGTTTTTTTTTTTTAACCAAATAAATGGATCTTTGATCTAAAAATTCTTACTGACCCCAGACTTTTGAACGGTAGTGTATATAAATAAAAAAACTTGTCATCAAGTCAGCTGAATCAAATGAAATACTGTTGTAACCTAAAGTTTCTCTTCCTCTTAAAAGACCTTTCAGGTGATGGCGAGAGTCTAATGTTCAATAACAGGAAATGGGAAACTCTTCACAGCACATTTAGAGAGCATGAGAGGGCAATCACTGCAGACAGAGAATATAATTTGCTGACTGAAAGAGAACATCAAGCTTTAACAATGAGTTTTTGCGCAACTTTTCCCCCTCTCCACAATCTGTAAGAAACATCAGGGAAGGTATTAGAAGGACAGGGACTTGACTTCCTCTTATTCCCCTGCGCTTGCACTTTTTCAGTATCCTACCTCCCTTTATTCTCTTCCACGCTTATCTTATGGGCTTAGGAATCTTCTTTCTCTTCTGCAGGAGAACCGCGGCTTGGGATCCAAGATGACAGACTCCAAATATTTCACCACTACCAAGAAAGGTCTGATGTTTTCCATTGTGTTTTAAAGATACAGCTGTTTTGTGATTAGTATAACATTATGTCAAAGAGATTTAGTCATGTCTGTTCTGGCCAATGCAGTTCATCAAGTTCACTACACCGTTACACATTTAAATACTGAGAAATAAATCGACATTTAGTGCTTTGATATTTCTGCTCTGTTTCTTTCCGCAGAACCCAGTAAACTAAAGTCTAATATTGTGTAGTCTTATTTAACTGCAGTCGAAATGAGATTTGGCGTTCTGGCTTTATTTGGATTAGGCACTTGCAGGCACATGATTGTGTCAGAACAGAGTATTTGAACTGCAAATAGAGCTGCACACAATACTTTGTCAAAGCCAAGAAAAACACTTTACACAGAATTATGATTATTTTCTCTTTTATTACATAAGGTAAACAGCTCCTCGAATACTGTCTGTCTAGACTTGCACATTATTTTCATGCTCTAGTTGTGATCTAAAATTCATAAATTCTAGTGTGTCGGACTCTTTAGGGGAGATCTTTGAGCTGAAGGCAGAGCTCAACAGTGATAAGAAGGAGAAGAAGAAGGAGGCGGTGAAGAAGGTCATTGCATCTATGACAGTGGGAAAAGATGTCAGGTAAGACAAGCCTTTTCACAGTTAAAGGGATAGTTCACCCAAAAATGAAAATTCTGTCATCATTTACTTTCATCATGTCTTTGTTCTGCTGAACACAAAGGAAGATATTCTGAAGAATGTGGGAAACAGAGCAGTTCTGGGGCACCATTGACTTCCATAGTATTTTTTTTTTCCCTACTATGGAAGTCAATGGTGCCCCAAAACAGCCAGGTTACAAACTTTCTTCAAAATATCTTCCTTTGTGTTTGGCAGAACAAAGAAATTCATACAGGTTTGGAACTACTTGAGGGTGAGTAAATGATGACACAATTTTCATTTTTGGATGAACAATCCCTTTAACACTAGAACCGCCACGGGGTAAATTTTACCAGTAGCTGTTTTTCAAATGTACATAACAGATTTTCAACAAAACATTCAAGTCTCCCAGTCATTGACTTTTACTAAAATTATGTAATTTACAACCCAATATTGTTAAAAATTATTTAGATTAAACCAGATAAAAAAACGGAGCATTTATACCTATAAGCGCCGTGCGGGTCAAATTTACCCGCTATATAATGCATGTATTTTCACGCTGTCATTTTCTTGCCGCTTGTGTTTTAACATTGTACATTTCTAGGCAACGCCTTTCACTCACTGATTTAGCGGTTATCAGTTTCATAAATAAAGTCAAAATGACTAAAAGAAGGCTATTTATGGAAGGTAGGTATTAGAAACACTAAATGCCATGATTGATGGAGAGTCTGATGGTAAGTTATGCGTCCTGGGTCGGCTCAGCATCTGACAGTGATCCAGGCATCATATTTAGATGTTTTAGCCTAACGTTACTCATAATTGGTCAAACTTTGGTTTTATTTCATTTTTGTCTTGCCATATCGTTTATTGTTCGCTACGTATGGTGCTGCTATTTATTCTAGTCTGGCCGTTTCCTGAAGAAAAAAAAAATCCAATCTTTGATGTAATGAATAATTTTTTTTTTTTTTTTTGATTACCCAAAGTTTATTGTTGTTGTTCTCTTATTCAAATTATAAATGATATAACTAAACAAATTAATAATTGGGCCTAGGTGAAGCTGTGCGCTTGAATTTTTCATAGCATCATCCTATGCAGTGTGGTGAATTATTGTTGCTCATTATTGTCTATTGGCTATTTTAGTCATTTAAATAACATGGGTTATCCTAATATATTGATTAATGACATTGTATTATAATATTACACCACCCAAATATTTACTACCTTCTAATTTTCGTTGTCAGTGCAGGCTTTTTTTTTTAGCTTACTGACCATTATGGATTAGTGTAGGCTGCATTAAAAAGTCTTAAACATAAAACAACAGGGTAAAAATATAGTTGACGACTAGACATAATCATTTCATGACTCTAGACACTTCTTTGTGAAGACAGTGGCATAATACAGTGAAATAATATGTTCTTTAGCCATATAAAAACAGTTGCCATGTGTGTGGGTAAAATTTACCCGCTGGCGCTTTTAGGTATACAGCGACCTCTGGCGGTTCTAGTGTTAAGTATGCAATGCTTATATGAATGGCTTACTGTTTTATATGCTACTCTGTATGTCATCCATCCCGTGTTTCCATTGGGACAGCACGAGTTTATGGAGTTCTGATCTTAATGGTTTTGTTTCCAGTGCTCTGTTTCCTGATGTTGTGAACTGCATGCAAACGGATAATCTGGAGCTGAAGAAGCTGGTCTATCTGTACTTGATGAATTATGCCAAGAGCCAGCCGGACATGGCCATTATGGCCGTCAACACCTTTGTGAAGGTACAGTTCAGACGAAACAACTGCTAGTATTTTTAATATTTTACCATACAGTTTGCACAGGCAATAGGTATAGATTATGAGATATTCATTTACTTTTCAATGCAAAACAACTGTAATATATGGATTATTAATTAAACACGCTCTGAAGTTTAGACAGATGAAATTTCCACTCCGGACTGTGAAGTTCTTAAAAGGCATGACTTAAGCCTGACAGCAGCAGAGAAGCTCTCATCTGTATGAGTGCTGGAATAGTCAGTCTTTATAGGATGGTACAGTCTGCATGGCAGTCACTCCATCAGCACTAAAGAGTTTTTCCTGGCTTCCCACACACCTGAGAATGGAACAAGAGACAAATTACTGAAGCAACTAGATGAAGACTAAAACAAGTAGGCAATAAGGCCCATCACAACAAATTATAAAACGAAAGTTTACAGGTCCCTCAGGGTCTCTTGTCATGTATTACACATCTGTCTTTTTTATCGGTGCTACAAACAGCAAAGCTATAAGTTTATTTACTTTTCTCAGTAGACTTTTTTTCATTGCTAGCTTTTAAATTATGCTTTTTTCAGTAGCAAATTTCTATTTTTCAAATTTTTCAGTAATTGAGTAGTTTTTTTTTCATGGTGGAGACTTTTTTTCATTGACTTTCATTGCTTTTATTCTGTGCAAATTATATTTTCTATAACTTTCACAGAAACATTATTTGGTATGTTTATTTAGCCGTTTCACACAGAAACTTGATTTATGAAAATATGCAGTAGCATGCAGCAAGGTATTTTTGCCATGTTTGTAACTTAGCTTAGCTAATTGTTCTGTATAGGCCTAGTAGTTGATAGCCTAGTATATATTTATGTACACATTCATATTTAATGCACACAAACACACACACACATAAATACAATAAATTGATCAAAAGTGGCAGTAGAGACATTCATAATGTTACAAAGAAGTTTATATTTAAAAAAAAATGCTGTTCTTTTGAACTTTGCATTCATCATAGAATCCTGCAGTAAATGTGCTTATATGTGAGCGTGTATATGTGAATGTATTTTTGCAAAAAATGTTAATCGGCACGTTTTCAATAGTGGTGGCTTGATACCACTTTTTCAGAACCGATCCTGATCCGATACCAAAAATTCTGAATATCTGCCGATACCAATATCGATCCGATACCTGGGCAGTTTTTTTTTTTTAAATCAGTGTTGAATTTTTATACCTCAATGTGTGTTGACCTGATCATGACTTTTTGTCTACTTATCTACTAAATATAGACAACTTTATTGTAAAGATAAATGGGTGCATATATAATTATAATCTATGACAAAAATACTATTATAAACTAGGTTAGTGGGTAATTCAGTAGCAAAAGTTACTCTAGAAAAATCATGAGTTCACAATTGTATAAAAACTAAAATTAGTGGGGAACAAATAAAAGTGAATAAGTGTAGGACTAAATCTAACATGATAATGTAAAATGATATACATTGCTCTTTGTATTATTGTAAAATACATTCATGAAAAACAAGTTTTTATATATATATATATATATATATATATATATATATATATATATATATATATATATATATATATATACTGTAAAATTAAAAGATATTTCTTTTAAATGTATAGCACAGTAATGAGGCAGAAACATATGATAGATAAGACTAACAAGAAAGGCTATTAATATTCTTTCTCATTGTGCAAAAGTATTATGATACGAAAGGCTCCAAATACAGAGCAGCACAAAGAGCTTATGCGTATCCCGTGCGCAGAATGATGCGCTTGAAGCAACACGGAGTCACAGCGCTCTGCAAGTCCGCATAGAAAGGTTCAAAGCACAAAGTGAAGAGATATTAATGCGTAGTGTATTAAATCAGTGCGATAGTTTGAGCCTTTTCTTTTAACACTTTTAAATTTCAGTTACTGTGCTCGTTAAGAACACGATTTTGAAAACAGCACGAAGATAAAGTCCTTTTATGTAAAACCATTCATCTTTATTTACAGATCAAGTATAATATTAGGAACATTTAATAATCTTGCAGAGAGTTTCATCGTCTTGACTCGTTACCGAACGCAACATGGAGTTTGAACGCTAAATGGTGGATGACACACAGCCGCAGCGGAAAGAAGAGTTTACGTCAGCTTGACTTAAATATTCATCTGTACCTCACATTAAACTATGTAATGGCTTTAGAACACTTAAAATATAGTGCACGAAAACTTTATGGTGTTTTATAATGTGTTTGTGGCTTTTGTGGGGCTTAACAATAACACAATAGTATACCCACAGTATCGGATTTGGATCGGTCTTGTCTGACCGATACCCCAATCCGGCAGAAAATGCCAGTGTGGGAGCGATACCGATTAGGGCTGAGTATCGATTCAGATGTCCTGATTCGATTCAAATTCGATTTCGATTCTTGATTCGATTCTCAATTATTTATTTTTTTACATTCAGTGAATATAGTTTCAATACAAATGCAATTGATATTTCTAAAAAATGAAAGGTAAACATTAGTTTAAAAATGGTGATTAATTAAAAAAAATTAAGAGCCACAGGCCTGTATTTTAAACCTATTCTTTTTTTGTATAGGCTCCTTTTATTTTTATACAAAAATAGGTCCCTATAAAATGCTCTTCTTAATTTTTATAGTAATCAGATGAAGGCATAAAACATTAATTTAATTTATTATAATCAAATTTATCATAATTTATCCTAAAAATTAAACCCCTTTATTTTTTGGCAAAGTGCTGCACAACAGATTTGTACTGTTAAAATTAAAAAGAAAACAAATGTGGTTATTTCTTTAAAAATAAAGATTTATTAATATTTAGTATTAGTAGTAGTTGCATTGTTGTTACATTGAGTCTTAAGACTGCTAAATAGTAATATTTCTGACACAGTTTCTGCATGTTAAACTAAACTTTTATTTTGACGGGTTGCAGTGAGGAACTTGCAGCTGCTGTGTATGTGATGTAGATTTCTCAAATTAAACGGTACAATGCTAATGAAGTGACTCTCAGGGCAGCTGGAGATTATATTCTTGTGTTTTATCATCAAATAGTGAGACGGCAGAAGCTGAAAACACCGTGAGCGTCATCCGCGCTTTAGTAAATGTGTAGTAAACAAAATAGTGCATCTGCTCCATCTGCTATTCATTCATGGCGGAAATCATGGCGCCTTATGCGTGATGTCAAATGCTTCCGCAGATTCCTAGTATTACTATAGAATTTTACCTGAGCATTGCATATCACGCATATTGCTTTGTTCTTGGTTCTTGTCAACAGTATCTCCACCATGATAAGCTCTGAATGAATGACAGGCTTTTTGTTGTAACATCGCGCAATGTAAATAAGAGGGTGACATCTAGTGGAGAAGACTAATGATAAGATTCACATTAATCAGATCTTGTTTTAAATGTTTGCTGAAATGAATACAGGAAAAGATCGATTCGCGGCTTTTGAGAATCAATATCATATGGACGTCATATAAAAAAGCACACCCTTCATTTTCAACAATTTTTGTTTTTTGACAATGTCTATATTTTAGGGCTTATGTGTGTTGGTGATATGTTCTCTCCTGCAGGACTGTGAGGACCCAAACCCTCTGATCCGTGCACTGGCGGTGCGCACCATGGGCTGCATCCGAGTGGACAAGATTACCGAGTACCTGTGTGAACCTCTAAGGAAGTGTCTGAAAGATGAAGACCCTTACGTAAGGAAGACTGCTGCAGTTTGTGTCGCCAAGCTGCATGACATTAACGCCCAGCTGGTGGAAGACCAGGGCTTCCTGGACACCCTGAAAGACCTGATCTCTGACTCCAACCCCATGGTGAGGCATTATAACCCAAATAGTCAAATAAGATAAAACCAATATAAGATATATAATTTACATGTGAAAGGAACATAAAATCTAAGTCCTGGTTAGATGCTGACAATATTCCAAAAAATTATCTCTGAGCTTAGATAAATATCCCTGAGTGCATCTGTACTCAGGCTAATTCACTTGCCCGTACACTTATGTTTGTTTTAAGGGCATCCGTGGGCTTGCCAGTGCCATTTAGCTCTCTTAGTCTCCATGGTGTGTAATTTCATGCTATTGTTGTGCGAAACTCGAGACCGTTCACATACTCTACCACTGTATTGAGTTTAATGCCTCTTTTTTTTTTTTTTCTCCATTAGGTGGTGGCAAATGCAGTAGCGGCTCTGTCCGAGATAGCAGAGTCTCATCCTAACAGCAACCTTCTGGACCTGAACCCTCAGACAATTAATAAGCTCCTGACAGCCCTTAATGAGTGCACCGAGTGGGGCCAGATCTTCATCCTCGACTGCCTGGCCAACTACACGCCCCGTGACGACCGCGAGTCACAGAGGTCAGAGGGCAATGTTATTTCATCACTCCAGTGTGGTGGACTCTACACAGTTTCTCTAATGAAGTCTACATAAAACTAATAAAGCTGTATCTAGTATCTGCACTGATTACATGAGTTGAATTTAATTAGGTCTTACTTAGCCTATGTTTTTTACTTATATGTTTGGTCCATGGGATTCTGTATTTGGCACATGTAAACATTGTCACATTCTTTACTTGCATAATAAAAAAAAAAATTGAATTAGATCAGAGTTGGCTCAATATCAATATCAGATTGTTCAAATGTAGAATGCATTTTGGAAAATCAGTGTATATATTTTTTTTATAAGCTGTAATTCAGGCAATATTAAACTACCCAGCCTGTTTTTGCTGTTAAAGATTAGTTTTTTCCTCTGCCTTGTTGAAGCATGGTTCTCTCTCTCCTCCCACAGTATCTGTGAGCGTGTAACTCCACGGCTGTCCCACGCTAACTCTGCCGTGGTTCTGTCTGCTGTGAAGGTTCTGATGAAGTTCATGGAAATGCTTCCTAAAGATCTAGACTATTACGGCACTCTTCTGAAGAAACTTGCTCCTCCATTGGTCACACTGCTCTCAGCTGAACCTGAACTGCAGTATGTTGCCTTGAGGAACATTAACCTCATCGTACAGAAACGGTAGGTGCAGAGCTGTGGAAAATAAACGAGTTTATATGAAGTGATGATGGTTTGGGTATTTCAAAAGTTAATGCACAAATAATTATTTTGTAAATCAACTTTATTATATATTTATCTTCTTTTTTTCTGTTTCTACAAGCCCTGAAATTCTAAAGCATGAGATGAAGGTTTTCTTTGTGAAATATAATGACCCAATCTATGTCAAGCTGGAGAAGCTGGATATCATGATCCGCCTGGCGTCTCAGGCCAACATTGCTCAGGTGAATGAAACGCCACCCACACCACTTCACTTCACTAGTGGAAAACCTGATCTTTGCCTGATCATTTATGTTCGTGCATTTTTCTTTTACACCACCGGAGTATAATTAATTAAATGATGTCTTAAATGTATTTACAAATTTGTTTAGCCTTTCTTCTTTTTTCTAGCCTTTTTATCATTATTTTGTTTTGTTTATTGAATTTCAAATCTATGTCTATGGAGCCAAAATGGCAATAAACGTAAATATTATTACCACTACTACTTGCGTTTTATAATATCCTTCATCATTTTTATTCTTCTTGTTGTTTGTTTAATTTTTATTGTTTTTCTTTTTAAATCCTAAAACTGTTATTTCCATGTTTAGATCTCTTTTAGATTTTCCATATGTTAACATCACTCACTTTTGGACCCCACTCTGTATCACATTACCATTTGAAATGTATGTTTATGAGAGTGTGCTAAATTTCTGTATGTTTGTGTGGTGTAGGTGCTGGCTGAGCTGAAGGAATATGCCACTGAAGTGGACGTGGACTTTGTGCGTAAAGCTGTACGAGCCATTGGCCGCTGCGCAATTAAAGTAGAGGTGAGCTGGCCTGACCCTGATCAGGATAGCATTATTGTTAACTTAATCAGCACTGGCAGTCTGATGAGTCTTCATTTTAATTGTAAAGTTCACCACTCCTAATGAAAGTATTCAACCTGATGTGAAACAAAAGCCAAATCCTTAATTGGTTAACTGATGATACCATTCATGCTTTAGTAGATCAGCTTATCTGTTTTTCTGTCCCTCCTGTCTTTGTTACAGCAATCAGCAGAGCGTTGTGTCAGCACACTGCTTGACCTCATTCAGACCAAGGTCAATTATGTGGTGCAGGAAGCCATTGTGGTCATCAAGGACATCTTCCGGAAGTACCCCAACAAGTAGGTTTTTCTGTTTCTTGTGCAATTTCCCCTGTCCCTGACCTCTTTGTCACTAAAGCTGTTTCTCTCTCTCTCTCTCTAAACTGCATCCTATTTCTGTTTGGCTAAGGTTCATTATCCAGATGTTAGAGGTTCATTGTCCTGACACAGTCTCTGTTCAGCCATGCCTTTCATAGTAAAATGAGTTGAAGAATTCAGTAAAGATTCACTGAACCCGGCCTTCTCTCCCGCTATGTCATTTTGCTGCTTCATTGTTGTTGTTTTTTTTCTTAAATGTACTGTCAGGTATGAGAGTGTGATTGCCACTCTGTGTGAGAACCTGGACTCTCTGGATGAGCCTGAGGCACGGGCAGCCATGATCTGGATTGTGGGAGAGTACGCAGAGAGGATTGACAATGCAGATGAGCTGCTGGAGAGCTTCCTGGAAGGCTTCCATGATGAGAGCACACAGGTGAAGTGCCTTTCAAATTGCTTTATTAATTATGCTGTAATAAGTACAGCAGACTTGTGATATGCATGCAGTGTATTAAGTTGCTTCAATGCGCATAAAGAAGAACTACAACAATGTAATAGGATGACTTTTTGCTGTGGTATCGAAATTGGTCTCTTTCACTGGTAGTGGTAATGACTACTGAAATTTTGGTATCATAACAATAGGGCCATACTACCCTAGTGAATACTGTAATGAACTTGTCTCATGGAAAATCGTGTCAGAATTTGTCCCTGTATTAATGTTTTTTCACGCTTCTCTTTCAGGTGCAACTGCAGTTGCTGACAGCTATTGTGAAGTTGTTTCTGAAGAAACCCACTGAGACCCAGGAGCTGGTGCAACAAGTGCTCAGTCTCGCCACACAGGTGAGATATCGGCACGGGCGCTTATCAAAGCACACGTTTCAGTGGGAAAAAGACTCTGCACATATACTTGCTCACACCTTCAAGGACACCCTCTGTAGGTGTTGCCATCCTCAAATGGCAGATCTCTAAAGCAAGGCCGTTTGGCTTTCTGACTCACTCTGTAGAAAAAAACTGTTACTCAGTGATACAAAATGCTGTAATTGTTTTTTGTAACTGTAGGTAGACAATAAGAGGATAAACAAACCACAAAATGGAAGACTTCTAATTAGTAAACATGTCTCAAATGAATGTTAAGTGCACAGGAAACAAAGCCGATGATTATAAAGGCATCGGGAATTAAGTTGAGAGAGGGATTAGTGTCCTGCTCCTGTGCCTCTGTTAGACTACACAACCTGCTCCGCTTTAATATATTATGTACATATTTGTGTCATAATGCAATGTAAATAGTAAACCACCATTTGGGTTAGAGCTTGTGGGCCAGAGTTTTGAAACCCTGTATCATATCAAAACAACAGGTTTATTTTTAATAAACATGTATATATTTGTTAATGCTAGTATACCTTGCTTTCTTCCTCTGTGCCCGTTATGAATTTAATTGCTATTAACGAGGTTTTTGTTTTTTTTTTTTTGCATCAACAGAATTAGCTTTTTAGGCCATAGTGTTGCAGAATAAGGGCACCTTATTCTTTTTTTTTTCCAGTTAAAAGAGAGTGCTGCTTATCCATAAAAACTACCTTATGTGTAAAAACATTTTAATTTGAGGATTATTATTATATCTAGAAATAAATAGCTATTTAATATGGAATCTGTTTTTGTAATCTTTATTATTATATTAATGTACCAACTGACAGGATTCTCTGTATAGTTTACAGCATTAGAGATTTTCCTTTTAGAAAAATTTACGTGATTTGTACCTCAGATATATCCCAATATAAACTAAACTGAATCAAGCTTATGAGTCAGATTTAAATTCAATTTGTGAAATCTGTCAATACCCAGCCTTAATGTAAAGCATTTTCCTTCATGTCTCTTCAGTAGACTTGGATTAAAGTGCTTAATTCATATGGCTTACTTTTAATTTGTCTTTATGTACCTTTTGCAACTTGAAAATGTTGATGACATAGACTAGTTTAATATTTGTGTGTAGAGCAGGTATGTGTGTGAGATCTCATTAATATTCAGAGAAGCTGTGAGCTTGTGCTTTCAGACTGGGATCTGAGATTGAATCTTGTCATTATTAACTTTGAGGTTCAGTGCCACAGGCTGTACTCGCCGCCAGGGTTCTGTCAGAATACCAAATGTCCTCCTTTATCCCAGGTGTTGTTTTATGACCTCAAGATCTAATTCTCTCACCGCTGTTTTGCTCTGGGTGTTGCTGGCGTACCACTTGATCTTATCACACAGATGAATTGGTGCTCAAAGAAGTTTTGCATTATTTACACAAGACTCTGTCCTTCAGATGAGGTTTTGTGGAAAGTACCAGTCACCTCATTTTCTCTCCCTTCCTCTCACATCATAAACAGTGTATGATTCCCTTAGGTTCAATATTGGTCAATTTCTCTTTCCCTGTATTTTGCTCCCTTTAACTCTGCAGGATTCTGATAATCCTGACCTGCGTGACCGTGGCTACATCTACTGGCGTCTGCTCTCCACTGACCCTGTGGCGGCAAAAGAGGTGGTGCTGGCCGAGAAGCCTCTGATATCAGAGGAGACAGACCTGATTGAGCCCACCCTGCTGGAGGAGCTTATCTGCCACATTGGTACTCTGGCCTCAGTCTACCACAAACCTCCCAGTGCTTTTGTGGAGGGCAGCCGTGGCGTTCAGCACAAGAGACTTCCTGCTCGCACTGGCTCGTGAGTCTCTGTTTTTACTCTTTTCTTATTTTACTTTTTATATATAGAATAGCAAATGTAAAGATTTATAAATACGCGCACACACAAAGAATTTATAATAATTATTATAGTTAATATTTAATAATATTTCTGAAATTATTTTACATTCACCTTACATATGTTTTTTAAAATGTATCTTATTTAAAAATGTTTATTATTATTATTATTATTATTATTATTATTATTATTATTATTAACAAAATACATATATTTTTTTAAATTATAATTTGAAAATTTCTCTCTTTCAGTGGGGAAGGTGCCGAGAGCCCTGATGTTGGCCAGTCTGGACCTTCTGAAGCTCCACCTGCTGTCATTCCATCACAAGGTGATCTCCTCGGTGACCTGCTGAACCTGGATCTGGCCCCACCCACTGCCACTGTCCCTTCAGTGCAGCCCTCAATGCAGATGGGAGCCATGGACCTACTGGGAGGAGGTCTGGATAGCCTGGTATGTTCATCTCCCGCCGCCTCTCGCTCTGCTACAAACATAATCACTCCTTTGTGGTGAAATTAGATTCATTTACAGGGAAAAACAGTGTAATTACTGGAATGAATATACCCATCTGTTCCTTTAACAATCTGTGTGTGCGTATAGGCTTTCGGTAATGTGTTTGTCAGTTGTTCAGCTCACACATGTTGTAGGACATTTATTTTGAGTTAGCGTTGACCTGGGGCCCGTTCTTTGTACGTTGCTTATTACATCTGAGATGATTTGAAAGATTCCAGATCTTCTAATCCTTATAACTGATCTCTGGCTAATTTGGTTCTTCAAACTAATTTGCATATTTGATTAAAATATGTGGATTAAGTTGTCTAAGATTACTGCGCGTTCTCGTGTTCCCAGAAATGGGCAGATGTATCGATACTTGAAACCACGATCAGCAATGCAGCGATTGGCTGGCGGCAAGACAGCAACGTAATGACATCATATTTATATTATACCTATTTATATTCACAATTTCTAGTATTTGTACAGGCTTTACATTTTTATTTCAATGTTGTAATAAGCAATTAATTTAATTTTATCTTTGAAGCAGATTTGTTATGTGACAGCATTAATTAAAGTTTCTTAATAGTCAAGATCAAGATCTGCATCTCCTGCGCTCCATCAAGCCACTCCCATAATAGCTGCCACCACTCAAATTAATGCACAATTCAGATTAACTGTATAGCGTGTGTAAGACTCCAATACAAGTAATTATTTCATCACTAATAAATCTTTCAATAAGTAAAACTGGCTGTCTATAGTATTATAGACTACATAACATTATTATATTTTTTTCAAATGAATTATTAAATTATTATTTTAGATGATTGTCCCTGGATCATTTATCTTGTAATAAATTAGCTGTGGCTGGGACAGATTTTAAGTATCAATTCTGCTTAAAAAGATGCAATCTAATCCTGTTTACATGAAATAAACCTGCTCCTGAGCAGGTTTAAGCTTACGGACCTGTTGCTATGACAGCAAGTCCAGGATGAGCTTCGAAGAACCAAATGATCCAAGATCAAGCGAAATCATCAACAATCAAATCCAGCTAACTGAGTTAGCGACGTACGAAGAACGGGCCCTTGAACAGGATCCAGACCTAAATCGAGATAATTTGATCCAAGATCAGCCCCCTTCTCCTCAAACACACATCCAAAGTCTCTTAACCAGTGTAATTGTGTCTGTTGAGAAATCACAGATGGTCTTGCATAATTACAGTTAACTTTCCTTGCCTGCATTTCCCCTCCGGTCTTCTCTTTCTCTTTTTTGACTTGGGTTTTTTTTTTTTTGTTCCTGTCTCTTTTATCCTCATGCTACACTTGCAGATGGGCGATGAATCAGATACGGTAATTAAACTAAGTGAAAGAGGAAGCAGACACTTTCATATCATGCCATTTCATTAGTCTAAATTGCGGATCTGTTAGTATGAGTATCTGATGTACTCCTCACACCAGCAGAGGGCTGCTTCAGCTACTGCAGAATACCACGTACAACATTTTTATTTACAATCACTTGTGACTAGTGTTGAAATAGGTAAAATATCTCCAAGATGTTTGTTTTGTCATAACACACCTTGCATTACCAGTCCTAGACTTGATGCAACCACATGTTATTTTTCTGAAAGTTATGTCAATGTTTTTAGTCGCTGTAAAGTTCGTGAATGTTTGTAGAGTTTTAGAAATCCCCAGCCTCATTCCCCTCATTTCTTCTGCTTTCATGCATTGGAAACATTTCATCCATTTCTCATTCCTCTATCAGCCGGGAGTTTCCCACAGGACAGAGGTGCAGTCTCCCCAGCCATCTTCTGATTATAGTGAGAGAGAGGTCTGTGTGGGTGTTCTGACCTTTGAGTTCATCCTTAAAAAGTTCCTCTGTACTGATCTTAGACTAGTCCCTGTTGCCCAACATAAACTGCTCTCAGATCAGTTTGAAGGAACCATAAGAGCACCTTTCCTCATTTTTGTTTCAGTGTTTGAGTTTGTAGCTTTAGTTGTAGTCGCACACAAGTAGTCACATCTCATACAAAATGTTTAGTATGTTGAAAGTAGGGGTGGGCGATATGATATGATTTCATGATATGAGTCATTTTTGGCCAAATAATTATATAAATATGTTATTTTAGCTTTGTTATTAAAAATAAGAACAAATATAAACAATAAGACACATACAATTTTTTTTTTCAGGTGCAGTTTGTCTATGTAACAATAGCATTCAAGTAAGAAATACTAAAAAAAGAGCAGTCAGTGTAAAGTAAATCACTGCATAGTCTTCACTGTATGAATTAAATACACACTGATTTGTATTAAAGCTACAAAAGTTGTTCAAGAACAGTGAGGGATTCTCTCTTTTTTCTTTGCTTTTTAAGGACAATGACAGTAGCGGGTATCTTTAAGACTTCATTATAAAGATCCAGTATGTTGGCATACATCTGATTTCTTTCCCAATGGTTTACAATCATTTAAGACATAACTGACTGTGTTTTTGTGGATACTCACCAAGACAGACATTTTATGGCCTTTTTTGGCTTTAGTAGATAGAGACAGTAGGGATGAGACAGGAAATGACAGAGGAGAAGTGTTAGAGATGGAACTAGGAAAGCACCTTGTGACCCTGGATGCAAACTTGGGTCACTCATGTACATCTTTCTGTGTCACGTCAACATCTCACTAACTTTAAGCAGTCCTGTGCTGTGCAGATATATTTACATGCTGCGATATAAACAAAACCGTTATCGATTGACACTTCATATTGCCCATCCCTAGTAGAGAGTAAAAAGATTAAAGAAACTGTCCGTAGAATGTCTCACAACTTCCTTAGCAGCTCATTGACTCGTTTCCACCCACTGAGCTAGTTCCCCCTTCATCAGCCTCTTCATAATTATCCACATCTTTCCTGTCTACTGATCCTTACACTCACTTTTTGTCCTCTCTCTGTTCCCAGCTGGGAGGAGACATCGGCGGAAGCCCTTCGGTAAGTTAGAGAGAGAGTATTAGCATCAACCGAGGGGTTTGGCTTCATTAATCAAAGAGCTGTTAAATTCCTCCTGCATGTCTTTTATCTTAGTAAATTTTCCTGACGGTCTTGTAGCAGTCTAGAAAAGTTGTAATGCTTGTCTCCCTCTGCTCAGATGGGTGCCGGTTTGGGGGCGGCCCCAGCAGCCATGCCTGCTGCTCTCGGCGGTGCTCCTGCTGTTGGAGGTGGATTGGGAGACCTTTTTGACCTTGGTGGAGGTGTTGGCATGCCAACAGGATCCTACGTTGCTCCTAAAACTGTAAGTATAGAATCAATCAATACTCCGAATCAATAACTTTGGTTATGACTTCAGAAGTCTTTTATAAGCAGTTTCCCCGCTTTTTTAAGTCCATTTGTAATGCGGCAGCGGTTCCTGGACTCTTAGTGGGTGTGCACATGAAACGTGCTGTGGTGTTCAATAACAGCTCGACAGAGTCCAACAGAATTCAGAGCACGTTTTTTATCTTAAAAAAAAGGCTTAAAAATGCAACTCGTAGAATGAGATGTTTAAAAAAACAGCAAGGTGCAATGCAGGGGCCTAAAACGTCCGTCTGATGCATGTGTACAGAAACATGGAGACGTCCTGTGTGTGTCCCTAACTCTCTTTCTTTCCCCCACACTCTCAACCTGTTTATCTGTGGGTTCAGGTGTGGTTACCGGCCATGAAAGCTAAAGGGCTGGAGATTTCTGGGACATTTGCCCGACGCGGTGGGATCATTCAGATGGATATGTCTCTTAACAACAAAGCCATGAGCGTTATGACTGACTTCGCCATTCAGTTCAACAGGAACAGGTGAGTCCAACATAAGACTGTTTTGGAGGTCTCTTCAAGGTTTTGCTCTTCTCTCTGTGGTATCTTCTCCGATTGCTAATCAGTTTGGAGGTCTGCCTGGAAGACGTTCCATTCATTTATATTGTTTTGTCAGTGGGATCATTCAAGGACATGCTGATATTCTAAAGAGACTTAAACGTGTTCATGTCAGTTGAGGACTTCTGTCTAGAAAATTACTGCTTGTTTAGTAAAGCAGATTGTTGTAATATATTCTACTTAGATCTTTGACTAATGCAAGGGCAACAGAAGGTCATATTCTTATGCATGTATAGATTTATAGAATGGTGCTTTCTCACACAAATCTCAAGCCACTATGCTAGGCTGTTGTGAGTGGTTGACAGAGTGTTGCTATGGATTTGTTAGGGTGACCAGGTGGTTGGTTGCTTGCCCTATCAAAACTGCACACATCTAAGTCTTTATGATGTTCTTGTTCCTAGAAGGTCCCTCTACCTGTAAATGTGCAACAAATTTACAGATTGCAAACAATAAAACAAAATTTCAAATCCTGAGCCAAATATTGATCGGGTCTTAACAGGTGATGCAACCAAAACAATTAGTTTTGGAGGGCAAAATCATTGACTAAAATGTCTCTAATGGCACATTTTGACTGTGTCAGTGTCTTATTTCATGCACGCATGATTAGCTACAGCTGGTAAACATATCATCAGGCACATATATCACTGTGACCAAAAATGATGCTATAGTATGTAAAATGTGTTTGGTTGAAATATTAAGAGGTGTCTCATTGCAGAAGAGCTGTGAATATGACATACGAATATGTTTTCAAATTAAATTACCCACGTTTAACTGCAGTAGCAGTAGTTTTGACTAAATTAAACTTAAATTTCAGTTTGTGTGAAACCATTTCAGTTTTTGTTGCATCGCTAGTCTAAACTGTTTCTCTGTTTTTCTGTAGTTTTGGTCTCGCCCCTGCTGGCCCTCTGCAGGTTCTGACTCCTCTGAGCCCCAATCAGACCATTGACGTTAGCCTCCCTCTCAGCGTGAACGGCCCTGTCATGAAAATGGAACCTCTCAACAATCTGCAGGTATTGTATCATAATTCATGTGCAGTATGAAATGAGTGTTGTGCTATTAAGCAATAAAGCAAGCCCCTGATGAGCATTATTAGCAGAGGCTGCAGCCCAAAAAAGCCACTCCAGAGACAGTATACAGGTGCTGGTCATATAATTAGAATATCATCAAAAAGTTGATTTATTTCACTAATTCCATTCAAAAAGTGAAACTTGTATATTATATTCATTCATTACACACAGACTGATATATTTCAAATGTTTATTTCTTTTAATTTTGATGATTATAACTGACAACTAAGGAAAATCCCAAATTCAGTATCTCAGAAAATTAGAATATTTACATTTGAGTTTCAATTAATGACCATCCCTACAGTATAAATTCCGGGTATCTCTTGTTCTTTGAAACCACATTAATGGGGAAGACTGCTGACTTGGCAATGATCCAGAAGACGAACATTGACGCCCTCCACAAAGAGGGTAAGTCACAGAGGGTCATTACTGAAAGGTGTGGCTGTTTACAGAGTGCTGTATCAAAGCATATTAAATGCAAAGTTGACTGGAAGGAAGAATTTGGGTAGGAAAAGGTGCACAAGCAACAGGGATGACCGCAAGCTTGAGAATACTGTCAAGCAAAGCTGATTCAAACACTTGTGAGAGCTTCACAAGGAGTGGACTGAAGCTGGAGTCAGTGCATCAAGAGTCACCACGCTCAGACGTCTTCAGGAAAAGGGCTACCAAGCCACTTCTGAACCAGAGACAACGTCAGAAGCGTCTTACCTGGGCTGTGGAGAAAAAGAACTGGACTGTTGCTCAGTGGTCCAAAGTCCTCTTTTCAGATGAAAGTAAATTTTGCATTTCATTTGGAAATCAAGGTCCCAGAGTCTGGAGGAAGAGTGGAGAGGCACAGAATCCATGTTGCTTGAAGTCCAGTGTGAAGTTTCCACAGTCAGTGATGATTTGGGCTGCCATGTCATCTGCTGGTGTTGGTCCACTGTGTTTTCTGAGGTCCAAGGTCAACGCAGCCGTATACCAGGAAGTTTTAGAGCACTTCATGCATCCTGCTGCTGACCAACTTTATGGCGATGCAGATTTCATTTTCCAACAGGACTTGGTACCTGCACACAGTGCCAAAACATCCAGTATCTGGTTTAAGGCCCATGGTATCCCTGTTCTTAATTGGCCAGCAAACTCTGAAAATCTATAGGGTATTGTGAAGAGGAAGATGCGATATGCCAGACCCAACAATGCAGAAGGGCTGAAGGCCACTATCAGAGCAACCTGGGCTCTCATAACACCTGAGCAGTGCCACAGACTGATCGACTCCATGCCACGCCGCATTGCTGCAGTAATTCAGGCAAAAGGAGCCCCAACTAAGTATTGAGTGCTGTACATGCTCATACTTTTCATGTTCATACTTTTCAGTTGGCCAAGATTTCTAAAAATCCTTTCTTTGTATTGGTCTTAAGTAATATTCTAATTTTCTGAGATACTGAATTTGGGATTTTCCTTAGTTGTCAGTTATAATCATCAAAATTAAAAGAAATAAACATTTGAAATATATCAGTCTGTGTGTAATGAATGAATATAATATACAAGTTTCACTTTTTGAATGGAATTAGTGAAATAAATCAACTTTTTGATGATATTCTAATTATATGACCAGCACCTGTAGTCATTAAGTGCGAGTGGTTACCAAGTGATGCAACTTCTCAGAAGAGATTCAGTAAAAAAAAAAAATCATCATTAGTGATTCTCCTTGACTATTTGCTCTCTCTTTTCTGTCTTTCTCCTCCTCTCACTGTATGTCCATTTCTGTCATCTTTTGATCAGGGTTGTAGGTCTGCAGCAGTACAGCAATAGGTCTGAATTAGCTTTGCCTGATTATCTCTCTCAGTGGAATCATTCACAGTGCTCTCCAATGACTCCATTGGGAAATAAACCACAAATCCCACAGACTACAATAGGAAGGTATAGGCATTATGGAACAGTGCATTCACTAATTGGTTGTAATTAAACCAGGAAAAAAATGTGTTGAGGTGCAGGGACTGTTTTGGTTGGGTGAAGCAAATGCAAAAATGTAGAATCTCTCTTCTTCTCTCTCAGAGCCCTAAAATAGATTTAAAAGAAGATAATGTTTTAATCTGAAGATTTTATAGAGCCCTTCAGGCTTTATCTAATGCCATTTTCAAATTAAATGCGTGTGTTGAGCTTTCCTGGAGAGAGATTAGTGAGCGTCGTGTTCAGGATGCACATGTTATATTGGCATTAAATGTTTAATCATAAATGTCTCTTTCACTTTCTACTCTGTGCTTCTCATTGAAGTCATTGGCAAGGGTTTAAGAGAGCTGTATAATAATAATGGGATTTGTCAGTGTGAGTCACAGGAGGCAACATGAATTTTATCTAAATATTTCTAGGACTGATGTAACAACAATATGTCTGGATATCAGGCAGCTCATGGCTTCAGCACTTGTATTTTGATCTGGATGTGCTTTGGCTTACCATTCGTTTCCAGTCTTTGCAGGCATGGATTACAACAGCTGATACTTCCAGTCCCAGAGAGGCTTGTGGCGTTATTAATTTCACACGTGGCTGCCGATAATAGATCAGCTATTCATTGCAGTGGCATCACTATGAATGTTACTCATAGACTGAATGAAAGGCATTATTTATTTATTTTTCTGTAGCTTGACTCATTGTCATTATTTGCAAGAAACCAGTTCTAATAGGTCATGTTTTGTTCAATTCCTGACAATTACACAAAATGAAAATTTTAATTTCTGATTTCACATTAATTAGTACATTGTTTTTCATCATTATTTTGCCTGATGGTTCTATAGTATTTCTAACCACAATTAGACAAGTGAGGAAGTGATGAAGCCAGTTTGTGCAGCTCAGAGCGGTTTTGCTGGATGAATTATTCAGAAGTGGAGTGTAGCAGGTCTGGATGTCTATGTGGGACTGCCTGTCCCTCTCTGAGACTGTGTAGTCTCTATTCTGATGGATGCTGTGCACCTGCTGTCAGCTTTTATAAAAGCTCCCCTGGGTGCCTTTCAATCCCTCATGCTCTCAGAAGATTTACAGCCATAATCAGATGTTGTTGTTTTTTTTTAATAAAAAACAAAACAATTCCAGCTGCAAACTTACTAATGCACAAAATGGAAAAACAAAGAGATGATTGGTTGTATTTAATCTGAGTTGTTAAGCACTTTTTGTATTTCTTTAAAATTCATGCAAATAAAAACTAAATTATGATGATTTTTGGGCCAAGAAACCTCAACTTGTAACATTTTACAATAACAATAATATAGACAATCACTCATGTAGAATATATTTCTATCTGATTCTTTAGGACAGAGTATGATTGTCCAGGACAGGTACACTCGCTCTATTTTCTCGAATTGTCAGTGGGCATCTTCTATCCTCTTAGAGAGTTTGCCTTTGAGGCATTCATGCATGTTTGAAGTTCACATACTGGCATGCAAACATGAACTCCACGCACAGGAGCTGAACCCAACCTTTGCAAAGCCACAGAGGGTCTTAAACAAAAGAATGAAGAGAGAGAAAGAGAGAAGCAAAATGTCAAAGAAAGAGATGATCAAAGGACCATATTTCCCTACTATTCTGTGATGTGTGTGTGTGTGTCTATGCCATTCTTTGAAAGTACTGGAGAAAGAGAGGCCCATTTATTTTGGCTGAAATTATGAACTGAATTCTGTCTGCTCTTAACAGGGTTTGAGAGCCACAATGTCTTAATTCACAGTCGTAATGTGTTTCTCTCTCTCTCTTTGTTGATCTCGCAGGTTGCTGTGAAGAATAACATCGACGTGTTCTACTTCAGCTGCCAATATCCCCTCAGCCTGCTCTTTGTAGAGGACGGAAAGATGGGTGAGTGTGCTTGTGTGCACCCTTAATCACTGCCTGCGTCCTTGGACGTAAGCAGGAGCACTTCAGGTGATTGTGACGTCAATCCTTGAATTTTTTTTTTTTTTTTGCGTGTGTTCTTAGGTTTTGCTTGGGTATTGTTTTTAAGTTCTGACTCATGACTTGTGCATGAGAGTGTGAGCACATGTGCCAGATCTGTGTCCAAATGAGTGTGTAAGAAAAGATGTTGGTGTTTATGTGGAGATGTGAGAGAGACAGCTTATGCATAAACTGTTTCCCCCGGGAGTCTCTTAAATGGAGTTCAGTCTCTGCAGGATATCACACAGATGCACAGTAGCTGTGTCCGAAAAAGAAAAAAAATTCTGCCTTTGCAGGCAGAATATGCAGGTTGGAAGGCATCAAGGCACACTTGAATAATGTTGGGATTAACCATATGGGCATTTGGACACGGCTAAAGCGGGGCACCATGCAAGGTTGGAAAAATATAAAATCCATATGGGCCCTTTTTTTTCTAGGGAGAAATCAGGATATGTATTGCTTGGTCATCTCTAAAGCTTGCTAGATTATGTTGTACATCTTTAGACATGGCAATATGGTGCCTGAAAAAAACAGTCTAAAAGTATATTTGATGTGGGTGCCTTTATACAAAAACATCTGTCTGACAGCAAGACGGCAGCCTTCAGTTTCAGATGCAGCCAAACGGCATTCTTTTTTGCTTTCTACCTTTATTTATTTATTTATTTATTTTTCTTCTAGTGTCCTCTCACATGAACTCCTTTTGTCCCTCTGTTTTTCAGAACGTCAGGTGTTCCTAGCCACCTGGAAGGACATTCCAAATGACAACGAGGCACAGTTCCAAATCAAAGACATCCACCTCAACTCAGGTAACAGGAATAAATATGTGCTGTGCATGAGTGAATTGGGTAAAGTGTGTGGAGGAAGAGTTATTAAACAAATAAGCAAAGATAGAATGGAGGGAAGTGCTCTACTCTTATCAGTGCTTTGTATTATATTGACTGTCGCACGCTCTGTCTTTTAAAAGAACACACTGTCCTGTTGAGGTCTGTCTCTGAAGAGTGCTGATCCGGTGGCATGTCTGGGTGTAATTAACTCGAGGCAGGTTTTTGGGGAATAATCCTCTTCCGCATGACTGTTTGCATAAAATAATTATGAATCACACAGGCATGAACATGCACACACACTCTCAGTGATATTGCTAATGAATGCACTGTGGGTGTCTTCAGTGCTCTTTTTTTTTTTTTTTTTGACTCTCTCTTCTATCCACGTGGCTTGGTGTTTAATATAGGTGTTTGCTGCATTGTTATTGTATATTAATCTCCTGTCCCAAAACAAAATAGTTTTATGTTAGCAAAGATTTGAGCTTGCAATTAAATGAACATGAAGAGAAAGTCAGAGCAGCACAAAATATATACAGTAGATTGTAAAGAGACAACTCAACTTTGTTTGCACCTCATCAGTAACTTTTTTTGATAGAAATTAATACTTTTATTCAGCAAGCAATTAATTTGATAAAAGACATTGGCAGTAAAGACATTTATAATATTACAAAATAAATGCTGTTTTGAACTTTCTATTCATAAAAGAATCCTGAATAAAATGTATTTCATCAAATGAACATAAAATACTTCTTTAAAAAAATGTAGTAATTAAAACTTTTGAACAGTAGTCAATTATTCACATCTGAATCACAAAATAATTTGAGATGGTTCTTTTTAGTGAATTGGTGAGTCCATGTATCGTTTAAATTAGTGGATATCAAATTAACATCTCATTTACTCTTTGAAGTGCAGATCAATGCTTTTGTTCAATGAAAAAAAAATAGGCACCTTAAGATCTTTGTTTCAAAAATAGAAGAATTTGAAGTTGAAAATTGGTTATTTTTGAGCTAACATTTCTTTTTAAATCAGACTAATTACTGAATGGTTCATATGGCAGTGTGTAAGTAAAAATACACATTTGCTACAGAGTTGCCATAGAGACTCACTCAGGTTCACTTTGTCTTCAGAAAACCTGCTATGTGTGTCTGTGTTTTGTTAATGAGTAACTTCTCCCTCACAGACGCGGCCAGCAACAAGCTGCAAGGCAGTAATATCTTCACCATAGCCAAGAGAACAGTGGAGGGGCAGGACATGCTGTACCAGTCTGTCAAACTCACCAACGGCATTTGGATCCTGGCAGAAATGCGCATACAGACCGGCAACCCCAACTACACGGTAAATGCGAACAAAGAGACATGGAGGATGTTGTAGTGGATGTGAAGAGACTAGCAAAGTACCACTCGAACACACATAGATCGATAAAGACAAGAGGATGTGCTGGAGGAGACGCATGTGAGAGAGTGTTTCGCAGAACGACTCTCCTGTTATTTCCTAATGAGTTCAAGTTCAAGTTCATTTTATTTGTATATCACATTTACAACAGCCACCAGGCTGACCAAAGTGCTTTACAGAAAAGCAAGATTATAGCCTGCCACATACACAGAAAACAAACCAGACAGAATTTAATACAACCCATTTAAAAATTAAAAATGGCCATTGCACAGTAGTCAATACACTAAGGAAAACAAATACGTTTTTAGCAGAGACTTAAAAACAGACAGAGAAGGGGCCATTTTAATCTCTAGAGGCAGGGTATTCCATAGTCGAGGCCCTGCCACTGCAAAAGCACGCTCAACTCTACGCTTAAGCCTAACGTGAGGGACTACCAACAAAGCCTGCTCACAGGATCGTAGGCTTCTTGACGGAGAGTAGAGAAGAAGAAGTTCAGAGAGGTAGACAGGGGCTAGATTGTGTAGGGATTTATATACATAGAGGAGAATTTTAAAATCTATTCTCTGACAAACCGGTAACCAGTGTAAGGATTTAAGAACTGGAGTGATGTGCTCATGTTTACGACACTTTAAAAGAAGTCTGGCCGCAGCATTTTGAACAAGCTGAAGACACACAATTTGAGACTTAGATATACCGCAATATAAAGAATTGTAGTAATCTAGACGAGATGTAACAAAAGCGTGAACAGCGATTTCGAGAGTTTTAGGAGTGAGAAAATGTTTAATTTTGGACAGTAAACGATGCTGATAGAAACTGGATCCGATAACAGAAGAGATATGTTTATCAAATTTTAAATACTGGTCAACAAGAACACCTAGGTTCCGCACTCATGAGGATCTAAAAACGGATAAACTTTCTAACTCAAGGCTTATATACTGAGAACAATTACCTCGGTCTTGTCTTCATTTAGGAAGAGGAAATTTTGGGCTAGCCATGATTTTACCTCCTCTAAACATTGCAGAAGAGAAGTAATCGCAGTGGAATTGTTTTTTTTGATTGGTAGATAGATTTGAGTATCATCTGCGTAGAAGTGAAAAGACATACCATGTTTACGTAGAATTGAGCCCAGAGGTAGGATGTAAAGAGAAAATAGAGAAGGAGATAAGATAGAGCCTTGTGGAAGGCCACAGGTCAGAGGTGCAGAAGAAGTAAAATTACCCAGCTTCACTAAAAACTTTCTGTCAGACAGGTATGATTGAAACCATTTCAGGACATTAGCTTTTAGACCTAAAGACTCCAATCTGGATAACAGTGAGGAGTAGTCTACAGTATCAAAAGCGGCCGATAAATCTAAAAGGATAAGAACCACAGAATCTCCGGAATCGGTAGAGAGGTAAATATCATTTAACACTCTCAACAGGGCAGACTCAGTGCTGTGAGCAGACTTAAAACCAGATTGAAAAACCTCATGAATACAATTTCTTGACAGAAAAGTTTGAAGTTGATTCAGCACAATCTTCTCCAAAACCTTTGAAATGAAAGGCAAGACAGAAATTGGGCGAAAAATTTTTAGGACAGAGGAATCCAGTGAAAGCTTCTTGAGCAGAGGAGTGACCGTAGCGACTTTGAGATTGGCAGGAACAGAGCCAGTTTGGAGACACTTATTAATAAGAGACACCAGACCTGGCCCAATCGAATTGATAATAAATTTTAAAAATCTCGGGTGAATGATATCGCTAGAACAGAATGAAGGTTTACGCTTACCAATCACCTCCTTCAATTCCTGAAAATTGATAGGTTCAAAAACATCCAAAGAGGCAGATGACATGATTGGAGAGACAGTTAAAGTTAAAGTGGGGCAGACGCAACGTCTTAAGTTGGTAATTTTGTCACTGAAATATCTCAAGAAGCTTTCACAGAGAGCAACAGAGGCAACAGGTAAAGTGTTAACAGAAGGATTTGTGACCGATTGAATAACTGAAAACAATACCTTAGGTTTAGAGTGATTAGTTTCAATTAGATTGGAAAAATATGCAGCTTTTGCAGACTTGGCTGCAGTCTGATAAGATGTAAGAGAGTCTCTGAGCATTTGAAGAGAGATATGCAGCCTGTCCTTTTTCCATTTTCGTTCATGCGGGGGCAAGATCTGTGTGTTTGTGTGCACGCATGATAGAAGATGCGGGTAAAAGGGGAAAGGACTGCTGGGTAGGTCAAACACCTTCTTAAAGCCTACTGAGCTGCATGCCTAGATGGCATTTTACTGGCATTATAGGTGCCTCCGAGTCCAAAAATGCTGTCTAGTCAGGCTGCATGCTAGGTTGGAGACCCAGCCATTGTGTTCAGAGAGAAAGAGTATTTGGCAAATCCTGGGTGGGTGAAGATAAGGAAAGAAGATTGTCAAGAAAAGATGTCAATCCTCCTGTCAGTCCTTTCTCCCATTGGTTTTGTGGGATTTGCCATTATCACTCAGCCCAATGCGGAGTGTTTGTTTCTTCTCCCTCGTGTTCCCTTTCACATTTCCCACATGAATCATGCTTCAAACACAATTGTGGGGCACCATTTATTCTCTCAGATCTCAGGTGTACCTAGAATTGTTTATGCCAGCATGCTTCATTCCCTGTAGCAGAGTATGCAACCACTAGAGTCCTAGAGAATTGAATTATTAATATATTATACAATTATAATTATTTTTAATCAGCATATTCAGTTGTTTTCATCATAACATGCACATTTATTATGTTATTCCCGCCACGATTTGGCACCTTTCTTGAGTAGTGGGTTTACCATTATTTTTCTTTAAAGCAATACGTGCACAAATCCCATCTTTTTTAAAGAAGACACTAGATATGTTACATAAACTATTATCTAACAAAAAATTAATCACATTAAATGCATCTAGCCCCTACTGAGTGCTTAATTTAGGCTAAATCTGTGCAGTGCACCCACGTATCCTCTAGCACATCTTATTGTCTAAGTGACAAATGTTATTATTCATGATATTTGATTTTATTGTATTTTTTCCCCCTGTGTGTTTGCTCATATCTGCACTCACCTTTGATGATGACATCACAATGCAGGAAATGGAGGTTGGGAGTTTTTTCCCCAAAAAATAATCTTAACTTAAACTAAACATCTTATCTTTTACACCTTGCTGCCTTTAAATGAGCATGGTTCTTTCTTTGACTTCCTTCTATCAACAGTAAACAGTTCACTGAAACAAAGCATGTCTGTAATAACAGTGAATGTCACAGCTATGTGACTTCATATAAGAGCAACTGTTTTGAATGATGAAGCAAACCACATGCGGAAATGTGTAGAAAACATGGAGTTATATTTTCTAGTCCTCTATCATGATAGAAAAGCATGATATTTTAGGAAGATGCAGAGGTTGTATGCACAGAATTGTTGTCCAGATTTCATTCCAGGAATAATCAAATTGAATAGCCTTCATCAAAGGGGTTGCTCTTCAGCAGGAACCCGTCGATTCACGGCATGTGCTTTTAATGTGCACAAGACTCACTCTCCTATACACTCACCAGTGTTTCCTGCAGCGCTTTCAAGCTGAATCTAAAAATCTACACCGTTAAATCTACACCGCCACCACAAAATTATATTTGATCTGAGATATGAATTGGCAGTCTGAATTGAAAGATGGAGTGCTGCAAAATTATAGCAAGACAACAAGTTGGTCTCGTGACCACACGCAAAAACAAACTCGATCAGTGTTGTACGAATCGCCAGTACATGACTCGTTTTTTTTTTTATGAATCAGTTAAGACGACATTCTAACGAATCTTTCACTGAATAAACTAAATTTGTGCACTTAAACTGCAAGTTATTGGCTGTACGGGGCACAAATTTCTGAAGGAAACACTGACACACAACTCATCTGTATGGGACTGCTAGTCTTCCATCTCTCTCCTCACATCCTAACAGCCACTTTAAGAGGCAGAACTGTTATTCACATCTCAGACACGTGCTCCATGATTCATGGTTGTTTTGTTCCTTGCCGCTGTTGTAGCATATAAACAATATTTGTCTGAAAGGACAGAAAAATGTGGCAGTGTGGCTATACTGTGAACTGCTGTGATATGTTGTTTTCTCTAAATATCTAGCAATGTTTCCATTAGCTACAAAGCTCTACAATTTGTCACTGTTCGTCGTCCCTATGGCAACCAGGCGTCCAATGGCACGGCCTGGTTCCCCTTTAAACGCTGCGAGCGTCTGATGACAGGGATCTGTTAAAGCATTCCTCCGCAAACCTTCATGCAGCACCCTGCTGCTTCCACTCCTCCTGTCATCCCACCATGTCGTCTGTTTTCATTTGCGCTTTGATTACATTCTTCCCTATTGTCGCAACCCGCTGCTATATTTCCAAGTCTTAGAGTCACACCATCCACTCTTCCTTCGTTCTGTGGTTCATGCCCACCACCCACCTGTGCAGTATCTCCAGTCAAATTATAGAACAATGTAACTGTTAATAAAACGCCTCTGCGTACAGGAAGCTGATGCCACAAAGCAAGTCGGCACCAGTGTCATTGCGTGTATGTGCATTTGTGCACCCACTATGTTCTGCGTGAACATCCAGACAAAATCCTCCAAATCTTGAAGGAGAGCAGGCTGGGCGTTGATTGATAAGGACATGCCACCTCATTCTTAGATGTTCTCAGCAAATTCGTTCAACTAATTTACCTGTCTAAATTTTACTGGTGAGGAGTTGAATGGTTTTTACACTGTTCCCCAAGCTGTATATTGATCTTTATTTTTATGTATCTTTGTACAGTATATTGCATGTTCATTTTGTTAGAATTTTTTCAAATATAATTTTAATGTATACTACCATTAAGTAAGACTTTGGGGTCAGACTATTTTTTTTTTTTTTTTTTAAATAATTTAATATTCATCAAGGATGCATTCAGTAGATCGAAAGTGACAGTAAAGACATTTGTACAATGTACAAAAGCTTTCCATTTCAAATAAATGTCGTAGTACTTTCAATTAGTAAAAAAATTCCTGAAAAAAATCACTGCTTCCACAAAAAAAATATTAAGCAGCACAAATGTTTTCATCATTGATCATAAGAAATATTTATTGTGCAGCAAATCAGTGTATTAGATTGATTTCTGAAGGATCATGTGACACCGAAGATGAATTATGGCTGCTAAAAATTAAGCTTTGCCATCACAGGAATATTGCATTTTTTAAATACATTATATTTTGCTATATTGCAATAACATTTCACAGTATTAATGTTACTGTATATTTGGATAAATGCTGCCGCCTTGAGCATAAGAGACTTCTTTCCAAAACATTAGAAATCTTTCTCACCCTAAACTTTAAAGATATATATATATACAGGGTTCCCACGGGTCCTTGAAATCCTTGAAAGTTTGTGAATCTGATTAAAAATTTTCAAGGCCCTGGAAAGTTTTTGAAAATAAACAAACATGGATACAGGTCCTTGAAAATTCCATATTATTCCCTCCGATCCGTTAATGTGTTATTTCGCCAACACTTTGTGCATGCTAGCTTGCTTGATTTACGTTTCACATTTTTGCATTACGTTAAGTGTTTCCTACGTGAGGTACTTTGTGTTGTTCGTTGCCATGATGTTCACACGCACACAAAACTACTAAGATGGGACCTCAATGTTTCACAGACACACCGTGAAACATTGCAAAAATAGGCTGAAACCGCTGAAACGTGATGACTGGAAAATGCAAATTTCAAGATATTTGGCTCACCAAAGAAGATTACAAAGAATGGCTTGCCAGAGATCCAAAGGATGTAATGTTGAATTGCTTTGCTTGTTAAGATAATGTAAAGCCATGAGGCAAGAAAGACTTAAAAGCATATTCATATATCTTAAAACTTCTGGCTACATGAGCCTAAGCTCTTTTCAATAAAATCCATGCAAAAGTTAATATCAGATCATTTTAGAATACAGTATAGTATGTACCAAATGTTATTCAATTTTATGCAAAACAGAAATACGACAAATATCAGATTTCTGTCATATGGCCAAAAATAAATGCAAAAAAAAAAAAAAAGCTTTTTTGCATAGTTGTGTTTGACACATGAAAACTGTAAATGTATTTTACAAGGTGACGCGATGTAACCTTTGCTCTCACTTGAAATGTGTCCCCACATTAAGTCCTTGAATTTGAGGGTATTGGACCTGGAAAGTCCTTGAAAGGTCCTTGAATTTGAAGTTAACCAAGGTGTGGGAACCCTGTATATATATATATATATATATATATATATCTCATATGCCTATTTATGAATCAGTATGCATTAACTGAATAAATTCATATGTTCTGGTTGGCTGTGATTCTGTTGTATTATAAAGCATTTTTACCTTGAAACAAACATGCAAATACTCGTCATTGGAAACATGTTCCATCATCCTTGGTGAACACAGTATTAGTTATCTCTAACTTTCTTTTGACTAGTGGGAGCCTCACAATCACGAATCCGCTGTGGAAATCTGCAGGGTGATCTGATCTCATAGAAGCCCAGAGAGAGCTCTTGGGTTTGGGAGGGATAAATTGTGCCCTTGATCTCTCCCTCATGCTCATCTCTTTTCCTTTTGCACTTCTGCTGTCCTGTTGCGCAGTACCCACAGGCTTTCTGATTATCTTCTGTATGGTTGATCCGTGAGAAGCCTCAAGTCTGCTGCAGCGCTCACTTGACAAAAGAGGAAGCAGGTGTTGCAGTAGATGGAGGTCTCCACTCATGTCGACCTCTCCAAGCGCAGTTGCTCTTCTGACATTAGTCTGCATTTGTTTGTCTATTACTCTTGTTAGTGCCACATGAGATCCATTTAGGAGGAACAGCTTTTTTATGTGGCTCACTGCAAGTAAACACAGCTTGCTTATGAATTTGCTACAGGTGGTTAGTTTAAATTGTTCCTCAAAAAGGGGTAAAGGCAGAGACATTCAACACCTTTCAGATGTTTGTGGTTGGCAAGACTTCATAATGCTTTTGAAAGAATGTCTAATCCTCGCCAAGGCTGCATGTATTTGATTCCAAAATACAATAAAACAGTAATACGGTGAAATTTTACAGTTTTATTATTGTTTTAACATATATTTTAAAATGCAGTTTATTTCAACAGCCATTACTCCAGTCTTCAGTGTCACATGATCTGTCAACAGTTGTGCTTTGTGATATTTGTGTGAAAACCATGATGAATTTTTCCGGTTTGTTTGAAGTTTAGGGTTTCTTAGATGGATTATAAATGGCTTTATTGTTTCTTTCAAGTCTCGCTTGACCCCAAACGTTTGAACAGTGGTGTAGTGTACATGTATAGAATTGATTTTATATATGCCTGGTGCAAGTAAAATGTTGTGCTTTTAGATTAGAAATTAATGTAAGAACCTTTTCTTCAGCTAATAATAAAGCAACAATTGGAAGTGTTAGTCATAAAGTTTAAGCTTGTTTTTATCTTCTACATGGCAGTTTTTGTCATTTTGTGCTCTTGGCACATCGCATATTGTGTTAGTGTGTTGGCAGGCTTTCAGCATCACTAATGTTCATTTACTCTCACCTTCTTTTTCTCCATTTTGTAATGTCTTAATTTTCTTAGCATGCCCTCAAATCTTCACTTAACAATTTTATGAAATTTAAATTGATACTCGCCAGTGTATTTCATTCTAATCTCTCTTTCTCTGTTTCTTTCCTTAGCTGTCGATAAAGTGCAGAGCACCAGAGGTGGCTCAGTTTGTGTACCAGTGCTACGAGTTGGTGCTGAAGAACTGAAGTGGGGGGAAACCAACAGGAAACAGCAGTTCCCAGGCATCGTTTGGGTGACTGAAACTTGATTGGACCAGTCAGAGAAAGAACCCCTGCTGTCTTGCATTTCCCTCAGACTGTGCTTTCAGCATTGACTGAATCCCAAGGAATTTTTCTCATTATTTTGTCCATTCCCAACACCCATCTTTATCCCGCCTGTTTCCATCTTGCAGTCCTTAAAATATTACAGTTGCAGTAAAATACGAGACAAAATATAAAGACATCATCTCTGTTTCACACATGTGCAGGTGTTCTACTCGGCAGATTTCATTCCTGTACTACATGATTGCTTCACTGTTTATTGTGGGTGATTGTTTTTTTTCTCCTTCATGGAGGTTAAGCATCAAACACGGATGATCTCAGAGTTTTAGACCAGCCTGTGTTCTTCATCCATCCAGTTGTAGGAAGGGTGTGTTTACTACAGTTGAGAGAAACCTTTCAACACTGCTGTTTTTAATTTAGTCTTAATAATCAGACAGTGGGTCGCTGGGTTTGTATTCACACAAACAGTTCAAATCTTTATTTATTTTTTGTTCTGTTTTAGTAAAGCTCTCCCTGGTCTTTCCTCAGTAATTTAGGTCTCCTGCAATTTCTTTTAAGGGAATGCTGTGTTTATCCAGAAGCTTTACACAATTGCTGAGTAAACTTTTTCTTTGTCTTCAAAATATCTCTGTATTTGGTGATGACTAAGTTTGCAGTCATGTTTTGCTATTAAGCTGGGTTTATTTTTAGTTACTACTGTCTTTTGTGTGCTGTGTATCAGTTGTGTGTGTGTGTGTGTGTGTGTGTGTGCGTGAGTTGGAGATGTAACCTGCTGCATGTTCTGTTCCTCCTCCTGGCAACATTCCCTGTCCTCCCTTATTCCCCTGAATGATTATGTACATGCCCATATATTTGGGTGGGTTTTTAATTTAGTGTGTGTGTTTGTTGATAAACTGTTAGATCTGTGAGGGAGACTCGACTCCTAAGATCATCTTGCAGAAAGTGATATTCTTTATGGTATGAATATCTCTTAAATAACACTGAACGCGATGCACCTGAAATCTCCTGCTTTGCAGAACAACTTGTTCACTGAACATGTTTCTTCTCTCATTCTTTACAGGACAGGGAAATGTTGTTAATCTTTCATGTCCATATGATGTTTAATTCTTTTAAATGATGTTGACAAGGTGGACAGACCTCTCTCAAGCTTAATGTAAAATACCACCAGACAAAACACTGCTGACCTAGCACACGCAATGTTGTGTGTGTGTGTGTACACTTAGAAGTTCCCAAATAATATTGATTATTGTTTTCTTTTAATCATAGTTTGTTGATTCTGTATGTGTGTTATATTCTGTGGGTTTAGTCGTGGGGGTGACTACAAGGAGATGTACAGCAAAGACATTTGCTATACTTTTTGTTGGATTCTGTCATGAATGCATCTGTTATAGAAATTAAAGTATATTACCCATTGATTTAAAGTGTAATTTATTCCTGGCTGAAAAATAAAGTAAAAAGCATTCAAACTAAACCTAAACCCTTGGCTTAAATAACATAAGCTGTCCAAAAAGTGCGAACCCTCAGCAAATGCAAGTCATTATATTTTAATACTTCATGACACTGACCACTTTTGACTGCTTCAGTTACAGTCCTAACACATTGTATATTGTTTTATTCATTCCAACATGCACCATGCTGCAAACTAACTCATTTAAATTGGACTTCCAAATATCACTTTTTTTTTTTTAGTAAATGTGAAATCCTGGTGGGCACAAGTTGAACCTGTATCTCATCTAATGACATTTTCTTGAGTGAAACTAATAGGCTGTCTTGCCTAAGATAGGGTTGCAAAGGTTTCAAGAAATGCCATTTATTATGGTTTGCAGGCATGCATCATCCAGTCCTTCACTAAAACATTAGGTAAAGTCTGTTTACACATAATTGGTTGTGTAGTAGTTCTGTAGTGTCTTAGCAATATTTCTGTTTTTTGTTTGGTAGGTATTTTTTGCATGTCTTTTTGGAAGCTATGATGGACATGGTATCCCCTTTTTATTCAGTACAGTATGAATCCTTGCTGAGCTCATGTTTAATCACAGTTTCCTCTTTGTTGTGTTGACTGTCCTGTGGTCATAAAATTACAGTGTAATGTAGAGTAGGAGCTAGGGGTTGCATTTGTGTATCCGACCATATAATTCAGTGGAAGTGCACTCATACGCCAAGCCAGAAGCTCAATTTTGAAGCTGATGGTAAGCAATCTAAGCAAGGAAGACAGGAGGCTTGGTTAATCTATTGCTCATACTAATGAACTTGGCCTGGCAATTGAAAGCTATACATTTAGATGTTATCGCATTCACAATTGATGTTTAATGGCCAGTGCTGTAGAGTTGTGTGTGTATTGACCATCTGAGATATGTCTCTTAGGGTTAAATGGAGACGGAGGGAGAAAAATCATAGTTTTAGATGTGGACTGAGAGGACAAAAACCCAGAGCAATTAATCTTTCTTGTAAAACAAATTGGACAAATGGATGAATGTATTTCAGATTAGTAATCCAGATATCATTAGATAAGATTACAGTCCATGCTATTTTGCCCAGCACTTCTATTATCCAAATGAGACTGGAGAAATTAGAGACACTGTGACTATTCCTGCAGATGACCATTAAATCTGAAAAGCAGAAGTTGGAAACGACGTTACCTACTGTTTTGTGTCTAGATCCATGCATTCTTCTAGAGAACGTTACTGGATTTGGAAGATTTTGAGAAGGATGGATTGGAGCGGGTTTCTCTGGCTAGTGAGCGAGGAGCGGCAATTGAAAAACCTGGAATGGAATTACAGTGTATAATGGAATGTGATGGGAATGAGAATAATGATAGGCTAATGGAATGGGGAATCTCTTCAGCTCCGCGCCACTCAGATAAGCAATTCCAGGCTTTTAGTTGTTTTTGTTTTCCTTTGGCGGATAAGAATATTCGAATTAACTTGACTATAACTGAAATGTCAATTTCTTCTTTGGAACTTTATTTACTCGGTATCTTGGACTTTAATTTTATGCATCAGATCAGTGTCGTACGAAATATCAATACTTTCGTTTGTTTATTAAGCAGTACTCATCATTACTGTTTGAGCTAGACAGTCGACAGCTACCTTATTTTCCCTCCTTGTATTTCTCCAATAATTTAAGTCGTTTCCGAGTGAGCTGTTTATAGCCAGTATACAGCGCAAGCCTAGTAAAACAGCCATGAACCACATGAGTGCGCGCGGATCGAGCAGCGCTTAGAACCGCACAGCAAGCACTGGAGAATGCTTCATGTGTAGCTCGAACGACAACGAGAGGTCTGTGCGGATACAGTCCACCTACAATCTTACTGAGCTTAACGCTTAACGATGGACCTTTGCGCAGACTGCATTTGGCGTACGGCGAGGTGCACGGTGAAGCGAGCGCGCAGCACGCACTGCTGAGATGATGAGGGAAGCTATGAGAGGTTACGAGGAGAAAGGGTCAATGGTAACCTCGAGATCGAAGAGCACACGTTATGCTGAGAGCTGCCAAATGGATGCTGTTGGAAAATGACGGGTTTTGAGCTCCAGAGCTGTGTGTAGGAATACTGTGGGCTGACTGTGGAGCGTTGAGGACTGTTCCCCAATGGAATGCAGAAAAGACAGCGCAACTGCCGCAGTGAATGAAGTTGGTTTGTTGATCCATTCATTAACGCATGATACTAACAGTATACTTAACCAAAAGAGATAACGAAATGCATCAGAAGAGAGAAAATCTGTAAACAAACTCGTATTTATTTGAACATCCGCGAAGTGCGTCCTCGCGATTTAAGCACAAAAAGGCGCACGCTCACGATTCATGTTATTGTTTTGATTTGCTGAGCAGTTTCCAAGCAGTCCTGATCGGCGCGGGATGGTCGAGACGCTGAGCATCGCCGTCATCGGAGCGCCTGGAGTCGGGAAAACTTCTATCATCCGTCAGTTTATTTACAATGACTTCTCCGACACTTACACCCCCACCCAAACGCGATACGTGTACAGACCCTCGGTCATTCTTAACGGTGTTATGTACGACCTGAAGATTTTGGATGTCCCGCCAATTTCCTCCTTTCCTTCAAGCCCAAGTCAGGTAGGCTACAGTAAAGCGCTCGTGCGTGCATGTAGTTTGTGTGATAATACAACACATGAAAAGTAAAGCACATAAAATGTAGGATAAATACCCTAATGTAGCCTATAAGAGATAATAAAGAAATAGCCTAAGCGAAATAGGCTATTTTACTGTAAAAGTAGGAGGTTACATGGTAATTGTAAACATTTTCACTATTTTACTATAGGCCCTACTACATTTTTTTTTCAACGACTATTGTCTCGTTAAATGTATTCACCTTTTATGCCAAGCTAACTTATTTAAAACGTTTTAATGCGGCATTTTTAATGTTACAATTTGCGTGTCGGCTGTCACTGATGCTCACACGTCAGAAGTTTGTTTCTTTCGGTCTCAAAATCAGTAGGCTACAAATGTGGGAAATGTAAGTTTTAAGGCACAGCGAACATTTTGCATTATTGAATTTATTAGTAGGCTAATATTATTTAATTGTCAAAAATAAGGCACTTCATAACGTTAGTGATTACTGTAAGGTTCAGGAGCCTGTTGTTTTAACGGATGCATGTTAATCCTTAAACCATTGATTTGACCTTGCACATCCAAACTGTCATTATTCAAATTCACACTTTTCCAATCAAAATAGAGCGTCTTTTTGTTCTTGTGAACTTTCATCAGTACAGCTGAACTGAGTCTTTAACAGATTAATAGACCATTAATAGACCGAGATTCCTGAGGAATGATAGTGTATTACTTCAGGAGAGAGGGGCTTTCCTCTAGAAAAAAAAAAAAAAATCTCATTTGGAGTAGTTGCTATGGCGACATGGCTTGAACTGAGCATCTGTAAGCTTGTTTTCTGTATCCTCTCTCTGGCAAATATTTCTTTCTCTCCCCCACCTCTCACTCGCTTCTCTGTATCTCCCCCTCATCTCTCTCTCTCTCTGTCTCACACACACTATTACTCTTCCTCTTATTTTGTCTAACAGTCTTGGCATTTAAAGCACCCCTCCAGTTATTCTTGTGGGAAGCTCCTCAATGTTTTGGAATAATCCAAGACCCCAAAACATCTGTTTTGTTAAGAAAGCGGCATAGCTATGTTGTTAGCAATTTTACTACAACATCTCCAGGTGTTATTGCATCACTTGAGTTTTCTGTCGACCACCACCATATCCTGCCCGTCAACTGCTACATGAAATACTTGCAGTATATTGCGTAGACGTCTACCTCTGTCACAGGTTTAGTTTGTTTAGTTAGTAATTAACTGTCTGTAATATTCACACAAACACAAAAGCATCATTAGCTGTTTCGTGTGTGTTTCACTGGAGCACAAAATGAACTCTCCAGGAAGGTAGATTTTATAACAAGGTAAACATAATCAATTTGCGCTCTCAAGAATTACATTAGATTTAAATGCATTCATTTTGCAGACATTTTGATTCAGACTAATTATAAATCCAAGAAGTGCTACTATGCCAGATCCTTACAAATCCTCACAAATCCAGACAAATAATTTCAGCTCACCTCCTAATACACTCAGAGCATTTGCATGCAAGACAGGGCCAAGCAGGGATCTGCGGTCTCCTCAGAGCAAACGGCTGAAAACCCAGAGGACTGTCTTTGAAGGAATGAGATATAATTCACTTTTGACCTTTTTAAGATTTAAGGCTGACACAAATTCGACAAAATTCTCACAAATTCCCTTTTGGTCTGTCATCATCTGAAAGACTGAGAGGTTTTCAGAATGTAAAATCCTATTTGTTCTGTGAACAAACGGAGCTATTTTCTAAGCTTATTTTCCCTGGCAGTATTTCAGAGTGAATTCCCTGCATCGAGACCACTTCACACAGCTTGAAGACCCTCTCCAGACAGAGACCACTAAGGTCGCCTCAGCAACAAGTGATTGTGTTGATTGTTGTCAACAGAGTGTTATAGAGTTATTATAGAATGGAGATGAGTGGGTTGAATGGAGAAATAAAAGGGTTGCTCGTTATGGTGGTGTCATGACGTCCCCACAGGGAGGTTTTAGTGGTTCTGTCACGTCAGCAAACGGAATGTAAAAATCATGAACTTGCTGTGCTGAGGTACGGAGGGGGCATTGCTTTCAGCGCTCGGAGCGCATTGAGACATTGCAATCTATTTGAGCCAGAGCACGCTGCAGCTAAATGCCATTTAGCTCCCTTTAGTTTAGGGCATGGCAGGCTGGAGCACGTAGAGAGAAGGTGTGTGTGTCTGGATACATCTTTATTAAAATGCTTCTGGCTTCTTTTGACAGGCGCTGGTGTTATATGCAGACGTCTCTGATGAAAACCAAAAGTTCAAAGTCATTGAAATCAAACATGATTTTAAATGGCTGTAGAAATGAAAGTGTAGCAAATTCATAGATACAAAAAGCAGCTGAATTAGCTTAAACCCAAATAATAATAAAAGCTTTTAGACTAAGAAAGGTTCAGTTTCTTTAACCATTAGAAAATCCATAGACATAAAAAGCAAGTTACTTCTAAGTGGTGCAGCGTGATGCTCAATTCTATTACGTTTGAGTTTCCTTTGATCTAGGACCATTTTTGGCTGGTTTGCTTCAGCGGATAGTCCCTGCTGGTAGATACCATTACAACAACATTCTGCAGACAAAAACATGCTTTCCCAATGAGGAAAAAAAAAGGTTCTGACTTTTTTCCCCCCAAAGCAACATAATGTATAAATTACAAAAAAAAAACAATGTATTTATGTTAAATATTAATATATATTAAATATACATTGTTTTACATTAAATTATATTATATTGTATTACAGGGCTGTTGAATGCTTGAATCTGATTGGCTGACAAACATTTTAAGATGTGCAATTTTTTTATGGCTAAAGTAGTTCTGTTATGCGTCATGGCCACATTACCACCATGGGTGTGCATTACATTTACTAATAATTTAACCGCCTGTTGTCAATTATACCTTACTTATTAATTGTATAAATTTATATTAATGGAAATAATGTAATTGTGTCATTTATAATAGTTTAATTTATATTTATTTATTTATTTCTGTTTAGTTATGGTAACAATGGTTACACTGAAAAAATTATTTACAAAGAAATGGCAGTGACATTAAATTAAGCATGAATTTTTGAAGTTGAAAGACTGAAATCTTGTTTTCTTTTTTCTTTTTCTTTTTTTGTTTTTTAATCTTTTTAATTTGACGTTTTCTTGTAAAACATACCCCAATAATCTTTTACAGTGTAAAAAACAATGACAATGAACCCAGACAATATTTCAAATTCTACATTCAACATTGCTTGCTTACACTTTCATATTCCATGCTAAAGCTGCTAAATCCTCACACCCCCCCATAATACATCATGGAATATCTCTTTACTCTGTCCACATTATTCTTCCATGAGAGGCCATTTGTAAATTTAATAGCTTCCGGTGTCATCCGCTTCCGGCTATTTTTAGCTGTACAAAACAGCTTGTTTTGCTGCTTGATATTGCAAACGGATGTGTCTTACCATATTCTTCTAATGTATTGTCTTATGAAAACATTTTTACCGTTTGCTGCACTTTGTAATTCTTCTCGTTATTTCCCTACAGCGGCTAATGAACCGGAAATCTCACACATTCACAGAAAACAGCTTACTTCCGCATTGAAAAATAAGGTGGATATCTCTGTAGTACACTCAAATGCAAAATGCAATAGAATCGCTCAGCTCCCGCTGATATTCGTCGTATAGACAACTGTGAATAATAATCTTTGACTGCTTGGCAACTTTGGTGACTGAATGTCGCAGTTTGTTCACATGATGCCATGGCAGATGGAGCAGATCAAAAGCCAGCATGATTCAGGATTTCCTGTTACTGCCAGCCTCTCTTTCTCGCTCTTGTTCTCTCTCAATTATGACAACAGAGGGCTCAGTGACACGTTCCCCCGCGTCTACAGCAGTTGCTTGATCATGTAATGGTCCTCAGAATGTGATAGAATTCACTTTGCCCAGAGCCATGCACTTCCTCCTGAACTGTTTCTCACCACTAGCTGAGGAGAAAATGTGCTTGTGGCAGATTTTGGTTGTTCTTTTAGCCAGTGAATTTGAGGAATATTAACTTTGAGTTTTGATTTTCTTGCTCTGTGCTCTGACACGACTGACTCTCGGTGGCTGTGTCTCTTCTCATTCAGCTCTGGTTTGTCACTCAATGTCTGCTCAACTCAGCTGCTTTTTCCAATGTCACACTGCTACCTCTCACTTTGGAAATACTCTTTATTGACATTGACTCTTGCATTCTTTTCCTCTTATTCTATGGCTCTCGCTTTTTCTTTCAACTACTCCATTTCTTTCAATCCCCTGAATAAGGGTGATTTGTTATGTGAAGGATCATTTTGTTACCTACAAAATAAACGGATCAATCTATCACTCTTGTCAGTGTTGTCAACTGCAAAAGTGATTATGGTCTAACCAGTGGAGATTCACACAGATTTTCTACATACACAGCTTTAACAGCTTTTTAAACCCTCCTTCAAAACATGTACATAATATTGGAATGAAATATTATTTATATTATGAGAAGTGACCCTTCTCAAGCTTTTGAGACAATATTAAACTCATCTGCCTTTAAAACAAATGCCGTTCAGAACTGGGCTGTCTCAAGGACAGATGTTCTCATAATTTTTCACGCCTGAAAAGTGCTCTAAATCTCTAATTTAGGTTGTCAGCGAGTAGTAAAAAGAAACCAACACAATAAATCTAGCTGTAAACCTTAGCATAAAATTAAGAAATATGATTTAGTAATTATACCATCAATTATCAGGAACTGAGCCAGAAATAAACATGATACATAATGAACAAGCAGTTTAGTTCCCTGGCATGTAATGATTTAACTGAGACATGCAGTTATTCGACTTAGTGCTTTTCTGGATTATTTCCACATCTACATTTGGCACCTCTGCCACCTGACTGTTTTATAGATGAATGAATATTGTGCTGAAAGAATTATTTTGTTTTGCCTTCAGTCATGAATAAACAGGTGGCTTAGAGAGAAAGATTCAGTAGTATTATGTAAAAAAAGTATATGGTGTACTCCTTTATTCAAACATTATTTTTTATATATTTTTAACTTTTAATTAATGTATTTTATGATTGTATATATATATGTGTGTGTGTGTGTGTGTGTGTGATATTGTATTAAACATATTTTTATAAAATGTTTATATAATTTTTTTACATTTCATAAATATATATATATATATACATATATATATATATATATATATATATATATAATATAATTAATATATTTTTCAATTTTAAAATAAAATTGTATATTTGTAATACTGTATATATTTTAAAAATTATATACAAATATATAATTTTATTTTAAAATTGAAAAATATATGAATAAAAATTTTAATACATTTCAGTGTTTAAAATATATTTTTAATCCTATTTAATAGAATTCAAGTTTTTGTTATTGAACATCCTTTAAAAATGTAGAGAATTGAAAATAGACATTTCGAGAAAGAATTATCAAACCGATGGAGCTCTATGTGGTCCTGAATAGATTTCCCTTTCTGCTCCTATTTTAGCCTAACAATAGTGTCTGCCCAAGCTGTCCATTCAGCAGAACATCAAACGTACGCGTGGATCAGATCACATTTATTTGTGAACACGCTTGGCAGCTTTCAGCATCACAGCTACAGCTACTCATTCAGCAATTTCTGGTGGATATCTTCCAAATTTCCAAAGAAATTTCTGCTTAAAGTGGATACCTTCCTTGCCCAGAGGAGAATGTTGAATTATGATGAAAGTGAATCTGAATGTGTCCTCTCTCTAACTCACACTCACAGGGAAGAACAGAACTGAGGCTTGACAAGGAGAGAGAAAGAAGCTTCTATTTTTAGCTTTCACGGGGATGGCAGCGCATCTGAAATATCTAACAGGCACACTGAGGGAGCGTTTATGTAAGAACAGTGCTCAGCAGAAAAGACAGAAAGCTTTGAGGCTCATGTTTAATTGACAGAAATTTGTCTTGCGTTCTAGCACGATATAGTTAATGCTAAAAACCACTGCAGATAATTGCTTCAATCTACCACTGATCACTGAGCTAGAACTCCATTAAATCTTATAGAATGTTGAGTTTGAGCTTAATAAGGTCTGAGAAGCGTCAGATTTCCCAGTGGAGACGGAGGGCAAGGCATCTGCTTTTGATGTGCAGAAAATTGAAAAAGGAAAAGAGCAAAAGAGAGATGGGAAAAAAGGACAAAGACTTCCTATTCAGCAACTAAGGACCCAAACACACAGACTCTATCCTCTTCAATTTTTTGGTTTTATAGATGATCAGTCAAATGTTGGAGAGTGTGGTGAGAATGCAGAAAGCTATATTTTGCCCAAAAATTTGCCTTAGTGTTTTTCTGTCTGTATAATAAAGGTCAGTTTCAAACCCATATACCAGACACCTTCTTTTCTGTTCCAAAGAAGTAAGGTAGTCATACAGGTTTGGAAGGACATCATGATACCATTTCATTTTTGAGTCAACTATCCCTTTAAATGTCCTTCCTCCCTTGTCTGTTACATTATAATGATCTATACAATATCTTAGTGAGTGTATCTGCACACCTGATTGCTTTCATTATTATTACACTAATGTGCGAGTGTGCACGAGTGCAGAATCACAGTAGTCGTCTCTGAGTATGAAATATTAGCAGTGGGCTGCTTTTCTAACATCAGGATGAAGGTAATTATTCCTCTGTCAAGATGAATGTGCAACCACTGTCTTTGCAACAGCTGACATCGATTTTCTTTACAAGCAAGATCAGCTTGTGACAAATGGCTTCAATTTGACTTCCTTCTCTCACTCGATCTCTCTTCTGTCCCCAACACACAAAAATGCAGATCACAATCAATATGGCAATTAAACAAGATCTGGAATTTCACCACATGCAAGCTCTATCCGGTTCAATCACCGATTCTTTAGAGTTTAGTTATTAGGAATGTGCTGTGGTTACTTCTGTGAGGCCGGATTTTCACTTGCAGCTTTTTTGAAGCTTGGGTTAATTTCACACTGTGTTTGGCATTGTAAACTGTATTTAATTTCAGCATGAAATGGAAATCTTCCCATATTATCTGAGTGAAACACCTTCTCGAGGTAAAATTTAGTTAATCAGGAATTGATTGGATTTTTGTTGTTTGCTGCGATCTCATGTGAGTGACAGGTTGCTGAAACGGATTATTGAAATATGAAAATAATGATGTGCATAAATGAAAAATCATTTAAAATACAGATTGCAATATTCAAAATTAAATAAGAATTGCCATTTAGCTTCCATGGTGACTTTCCTATAGTCTCAAAGGCTAACAGCGTTAGCGTCTAGTCACAGCTTGTTTGCTTGCTTGCTTATTTACAGTATATATGTATTGCACGTATGTATGTATTTATAATTTATGTATGTACGTATCTTTCTGTGCTGAATTTTCTGAAATAGATGATACTATAAAAATAGACTGAAAATAAATCTATCAAAATATCCTAACGCTAAAGAATTTGTGTTGAGTCAGTAAACAAAGGAGAATGTAGTCCTAATTCTGATGGTGAATATCTAGTTTGCTTGCTTAAAGGGATATTTCACCCAAAAATGAAAATTTGATGTTTATCTGCTTACCCCCAGGGCATCCAAGATGTAGGTGACTTTGTTTCTTCAGTAGAACACAAACAAAGATTTTTAACTCAAACCATTGCAGTCTGTCAGTCCTATAATGCCAGTCAATGGGCACACAATCTTTGAGAGAGAAAAAAACATGTACACACAAATCCAAATTAAACCTTGCGGCTCGTGACGATACATTGATGTCCTAAGACACAAAACGATCGGTTTGTGCAAGAAACTGAACAGTATTTTTTATCATTTTTTATGATATTTTAGTAGCTGAAGGCTGTATATACATAATACAATTTAATGAGAGAAGAACAAAACAGCTTAAATGAGTGTTTGTTTTGTCCCATATTTAATAAAAAAATCACTCCAAAGCATAATGTCAAAATGTTTTCTGAGACAGAGAGGTCTGCTCAAATCATTAATGCAACTTATGTAATTTATCAAATAATACAATAATATTTAATGTCATGGTATGACATGATATACCACATCTGAGGTTGTAAATGAATAATGGAATTGATATTCAGTTCATTTCATAAAAGCTCTCCTGTGAAAAGCGGAGGGGAGGGGAAGGAGGGAGAGAGGAGATGAGGTCAGTGTGTCACGGTTGAAGAAATTTGCTCGCTGCCTCTTTCAGATGTCCTCCATTCAGCACTGTTGTGTAATTACTGTAGGTAAATCATTACTATTCATGGGCTGTAACCTTATATCCTTCCCCAGTCTATTGAACTAACTAATGATGTACCAGCATACAAATAACAATGGGCACACACACACACACACACACACATATGAGTGCATTTTTTGCACTCAATACCTTGGATGGAGTAGAGAGATGACATTAGGAACACAGAAAATGTGATCTTCTTTACTTGTTTATGTGTTTCCTGTAATTAAATGATATATTCAGTTACGTACAGTGGGTACGGAAAGTATTCAGACCCCCTTAAATTTTTCACTCTTTGTTATATTGCAGCCATTTGCTAAAATCATTTTTTCCTCATTAATGTACACACAGCACCCCATATTGACAGAAAAACACAGAATTGTTGACATTTTTGCAAATTTATTAAAAAATAAAAACTGAAATATCACATGGTCCTAAGTATTCAGACCCTTTGCTGTGACACTCATATATTTAACTCAGGTGCTGTCCATTTCTTCTGATCATCCTTGAGATGGTTCTACACCTTCATTTGAGTCCAGCTGTGTTTGATTATACTGATTGGACTTGATTAGGAAAGCCACACACCTGTCTATATAAGACCTTACAGCTCACAGTGCATGTCAGAACAAATGAGAATCATGAGGTCAAAGGAACTGCCTGAAGAGCTCAGAGACAGAATTGTGGCAAGGCACAGATCTGGCCAAGGTTACAAAAAACTTTCTGCTGCACTTAAGGTTCCTAAGAGCACAGTGGCCTCCATAATCCTTAAATGGAAGACGTTTTAGACGACCAGAACCCTTCCTAGAGCTGGCCGTCCGGCCAAACTGAGCTATCGGGGGAGAAGAGCCTTGGTGAGAGAGGTAAAGAAGAACCCAAAGATCACTGTGGCTGAGCTCCAGAGATGCAGTCGGGAGATGGGAGAAAGTTGTAGAAAGTCAACCATCACTGCAGCCCTCCACCAGTCGGGGCTTTATGGCAGAGTGGCCCAACGGAAGCCTCTCCTCAGTGCAAGACACATGAAAGCCCGCATGGAGTTTGCTAAAAAACACCTGAATAAGATTCTCTGGTCTGATGAGACCAAGATAGAACTTTTTGGCCTTAATTCTAAGCGGTATGTGTGGAGAAAACCAGGCACTGCTCATCACCTGTCCAATACAGTCCCAACAGTGAAGCATGGTGGTGGCAGCATCATGCTGTGGGGGTGTTTTTCAGCTGCAGGGACAGGACGACTGGTTGCAATCGAGGGAAAGATGAAAAATATCCTGGACGAAAACCTTCTCCAGAGTGCTCAGGACCTCAGACTGGGCGAAGGTTTACCTTCCAACAAGACAATGACCCTAAGCACACAGCTAAAATAACGAAGGAGTGGCTTCACAACAACTCTGTGACTGTTCTTGAATGGCCCAGCCAGAGCCCTGACTTAAACCCAATTGAGCATCTCTGGAGAGACCTAAAAATGGCTGTCCACCAACGTTTACCATCCAACCTGACAGAACTGGAGAGGATCTGCAAGGAAGAATGGCGGAGACTGTCACAAATCCAGGTGTGAAAAACTTGTTGCATCTTTCCCAAAAAAACTCATGGCTGTATTAGATCAAAAGGGTGCTTCTACTAAATACTGAGCAAAGGGTCTGAATACTTAGGACCATGTGATATTTCAGTTTTTCTTTTAATAAATCTGCAAAATGTCAACAATTCTGTGTTTTTCTGTCAATATGGGGTGCTGTGTGTACATTAATGAGGAAAAAAAATGAACTTAAATGATTTTAGCAAATGGCTGCAATATAACAAAGAGTGAAAAATTTAAGGGGGTCTGAATACTTTCCGTACCCACTGTATATGGGCCTATGATCATCAGTGAAGAATTTGTGCTTAATAAATTAAAGGTTTAAAAACCTAAATTCTTTTTCTTTCTTTTTTTTTTTTTTGGCCTCCTATTAGAAATTCAGTAACAGTAGTTATATTATATTTTTTTAATCATTTATCCATAATTTTATATAAAGACCTAAATAAAAAAAAAGAAGAAGAAAAAATCACCCCAAAAATATGCTGAAATTTTTAGGCAATGTAAAAAAAACTGAAAGTTTTAGTGTTTGCAACAAATAAATTGTTTCTCAAAGTTGTAGTGTGGTCTTTTTCTGATCATTTAAATATGTTAAGTACATGTCGGCTGCACTTGTTTTATCACAATCATGGTTTCTTGAACTTTAAATGTTTTCGTAGCGCCTCATAACCAAAACTACAACCAAAATGCAACATTATGAAATGTTTTTATATTTGATTTTAAGTTATTTTCATAAATGAATTGTACATTGGCTTTGTCAAGCAAATCTGTTTGATTAAGAGTTTTTGTCTGTCTGTTTGTTTCTATCAGGAGTGGCTGGATGTGCGGTGTCGAGGGGTCCGCAGCGCAAATGCCTACATTCTGGTCTATGACATCTGCTGTGTGGAGAGCTTTGAGTATGTCAAGATGATCCGACAGCAAATTGTGGATAACAGGTATGACAGAGCTCATTCAGAACCTGAAATGACCCACTTCAAAGAATAATAGAGAATCATTATCATGATAGATCCAATACAACACAAATTTTTGACATTTCTTTTATTATTGTTAGAATGGGACTAACTGTGGTCGTTGAAACCGTTTTTCCACCCAGGATGAGGCATATCAGCACTGATTAAAGAAACTGTGTCAGCTGCACTGACAAACTACTGATTGGTTTTGATGTTTTTAATAACAGTTGGCCCTTGTTTCCTCAGCTGATGCTGAGATAATGAGGTGACATTTGAGAATATGGATGAGTGACAGTTACAGAGCATAGACACTGTCACCATTTACTACAGCTGACAAGAATATAATAGATGCCATTGAGAAAATCCTTTTACATATGCAGCTCTTGTGCACCATAAATTGCGTGCAGCATCATGTATTTGTATAAAGGTCTTATGTGAACCGAATGAATGACAGAAAATTATCTGCAGTCTCCACCTTTAGCCCTTTTCCCTGCCCACAATATCACACTTCTGTTTTACAAATGCTGCTCACATTTTCACTGCTTTGAGGACACCTTTGTCTTAGTGCAAAAGTCCTTTAGGTAGTAAGATTTTAATGATCACTGTATTCAGTTGAATATATAGAGACTGCATGGAGATGTTTGATATGGCAGAATGTTGAATGTAGACTGAAAACACATGCAGAGGGGGTGATAAAAGAAGCAGCTGTGGTAGAAGAAAATTTGACAAATGTTCTTTGACTAAACATGGACTTGAATGGTTTACGAGATAGTGAGAGGGTAGACGGGGGGAAGCCACACTGAGAAAGAGCACAGATAAACTATATGAAAGGGGGATAAATCAGTGTAAAACATGACACAAGCACCCAGACACAGGAATGAGGGATTGTTGTAGGCTTATTAAACACAATGGCATTGGTCTCTTTGACAGATTATTCACCTCTTTTATGCTGAAATTACTTGCACATTCTTTTCTTTCTCTCTGTCTCTATGCGTATATTGAACACACATATATAATAGCATAAATCCTCGATATCTGACAGATTTAAAATGAGTAGAATCAGAATAATGGCCGTAGTATGCTTTTTAATATTAAAATGAATAATATGGAATACCATTGGGTCCTCAATTAAATTTAACGTGTTAAAATAAAGGTTTTAAATATTTATGATATGTAATTTGTGTATGCAGGGAGCCCTTGATAATTTGCTATTATGTGAAGATAGTCAGTAATATATTAACTGGCTAGACATTTATTTAATAGCTACATATTCAACCATGCTATGTTACTCTTGACATTCTCTGAGCAAATAAATGAAACTTCGCATTTTAATTTGAGCTCTTTGTGCAATTTCATGAATTGGCAATTAAATTTATTGCACTTTTTTCAGATTAGCAAAATGCACACACACACACTTGCCATTGAAGCAGAAGCTTGAAATGCTTTCATTATTCACTGTGTGTGTGTGTGTGACCTTCAGTCAAGCGCTGAGAAAGGACACACATCATGCATTCTCCAGCACACGTTATGAGTTCAGTGCCATTTTTTAAAGCGTGTCAAGGAGCTGAGGGGCTTTTCATGTTTGTGTGTGGCTTTGCTTGTTTGCTGAAGATATTATCATGCAAACATGAACAAATATTATGTCCAGCATAAATGCCACCTAAGAAACGGATCGATTCTCATGGGGTCGCTTTGTTTTACTTGCTAATTCCCTCTTAAACCTCTTTTTTATTGCACTTCTCCCCTGCCATCTCACCTACCTTCCCTCTCTCATCTCTTTCTGTGTCTTTCCATAAGAGTGGGCAGCAGTAGTGAGGTGCCCATCCTGGTGGTGGGCAGTAAGCGGGACCTTCAGCGGCATCGGTTCACCCAGCGCAGGGCCGTGTCTGTACTGGTGAAGAAAACCTGGAAGTGCGGCTATGTTGAGTGCTCTGCTAAGTATAATTGGCATGTGCTTCTGCTCTTCAAAGAGCTCCTGGGAATAGCCGTGGCACGAGGACTGCGTCCGAACCACACCTCTATCCGTCTCCAAGGAGCATTGCAGAGGAATCGCTGTAATGTCATGTGACAGATATGTAGCCTTTTTTGAATTTATGCTTATTTAGGACCAGTTTGTTTTATCAGAGTCTTAATTATCTGGTCTTATTTAACTGGTCCTAAGTCAGTATTGAACGTCAACTTTGCTGTACCACAAGGATGGAGCTTTGGGGACAAACTGTTAATCAAAATGGCTGGAATATTACCACCTAGGGGCCTCTGTAACTGATGCATTCATCTGATGGATTACCTTAGGTACTACTGATTTCACTTTTCTCCAGTGTATTCTAACAAACAGGAAAAATGGAAGCAGATAAGGATTTTTTTTTCATCTTACCAAAGTCTGTCTGGGTCGGAGTAAGATATTGCATCTGACTCAAACAGAGTATAATTTGTTTCCCCTTCTTGCTTAGATTTAAATTCAGATGCTGTGGGTGCAAGTGTGACAGTTTTTAACTGTTGCTTGGAAACCGCTATTATGATGGATGTACTTATCTTTTAGAAATAATGATGAGTGAACGTTGGAATTATCTGTAGTGCTTGTCAAATTTGACCTATAATATGAGCTGATCTTTCCCTATGTTATAGTATCAATTCAAAACAAAACAACAATGGAGACACAGTTTACCTGTGCTTTCTCAGAAGCACTGACTTTAAAATAATCCCTGTCCTGTTACTCATTGGCCAGTTTCCTTTTTGCAAAACTGCTTCAGGACATTAATATTGAAGGAGCTGCAGCCTTCAAATCCTGCCCCAACATTTCACTTCATAAACCTTATTAACCATATGCTGCGGCTCACAGACAGAAACCTCACCATTCTCCAATTCCATTTGTAGTAATTCATTGGGCCACCTTACGCAGACCCTGCAAAAGTGTAAATAATATTCCTACAATGTGGTTGGAACAGCTTTTTTAATGGCAAAATGGTTTTGTCCATAATGGCTAGGGGGTCGCACACTGGGAAAGAAGCGCCACGCCGTGTCTTTATAATTTGAACATATAGTTTTCTATGAGTGTACACACACCGCACACAGGCGCCAATCACCTATGACTGAGGCTGTGTATACTTGAAGACTGTGTATTGTGCATTTTTTACCAAATGTTTGTCTTTCTGTGAGTTTAATAAAGTTCAATAAAGTGGTGATTAGGTTAAAGGGTTAGTTCACCCAAAAATGAAAAATAGCCTGTGTTTTATTCACCCTTGAGGCTTCCTAAGTGTATATGACTTTCGTCTTTCAGACGAATCCAATCTGAGTTGGATTGTCCTGGCTATTCCAAGCGTTATCATTGCAGTCATTGCAGATATCGGAAGTGAGAGATAAGTGTTTATTACGTTTGAAATATGGATATTTTTCTTTAAAAAACGCATGGATTCGCTACAGGAGGCCTTTATTCACCCCCCACCGGAGCTATGTGAGGCACGTTTTATTATGGATGCACACGCTTTATTTGACGTCTTGTGGACTGTTCAACAGAAACACCCACCCACTGCAATGATAACAACTGGAATAGTCAGGACAAATGTTTATATAACTCCGATTGGCTTCGCCTGAAAGAATATACACCTAGAATGCCTCGAGGGTGAGTAAAACACAGGCTAATTTTCATTTTTGGGTGAACTAACCCTTTCAGTATTTACCAGTGAGTCGTCCCAGACGCAATGCAGCACTGCACTTCTATTCTGCTGTGCAACTGCCTTAAGAAACATAGGAAATTTGTCCTTAAAATAGGCACCAGCATTCATACTGATGAGCCGTCTTTCCATATAGTGCACCTCTCTAATTCACCGTTTTGTCCCATGGTGGATGAAAAAGGCCAAGAGATACCTAGAGATCCTTAGCTGTTATCTTGGACTTGATTAAATCATGAAGACTTATTTCCTTTCAAATGTCTTAGCACATTTGCCAAGATAGGTATATCCCAGCATGCATACTATATATAACTGCATTGCAATTTTCTCACCATATGCCCTGCCAAATCAAGTAAAATGGCAAACATCCTACCTCCTAAATATAGATCACTGAAGAAATGAGGCACAAAAATAATGTCTTCCTCTGGCAGGATAGTGAGGTGTTGTGCAGAGTGTACAATCACTGGCACTCTAGAAGCTGTGAGAAGTGATAATAAAGCCAACAGGTCCTCTGGGGCTTCTCTAAACCTGAAGATTTCTGCTGAACCAGGATGCAGAGGAGGCTTACATTCTTTACTGCAGTGGACTGCAGTCTGTATGGTAGTGGATGACAGCGCAATCCACATTCTCTCTGGAGTATTTCTGAATGCGGAATACATTAAAGTTAAAGTGCTTTAATGTCTGCAGTGAGATTCTGGTTGATCTGGGGCTACTATTTTTTCTCTGCTAGCATAGAGAACAGGTAGACGTTTGGCTCTAGCTACAAAATTAACTAATAGAGAGCATCCCGTAGATGTATTGATAGTCAACACGATTGATTGGCTGGCTGTGTGGAAGTCTTGATTCACAGCTAGAGCTGTCGCACTGCTACACCTATTCTGTCACCTACGCTAGTCTGAGGTAATAAAATGTGGAGCATTGGCACACAGGTGGAAATTCATTAGACTGAGAAAATTGATGGTCCTAGACACCGCGCACCCACCCCGAATGCTTTCCCATGGCAGAAAAAGGTCATAAGACATAATATTCTCAGTGTGCAAAGGAGAAAAATCAACCTCCTTTCACACAAATGCAACTCTGACAGCCATCTATGCACTTGTACACATCTTACATGACTCAAAAGAGCTAAGACCTTCTGTCAGCAGATGGAAACATATATAAGTTAGCAACTTGGGTCATCCTTCAGACTTTTTTTTATCATAAAGAATCTGTTTTCTGTTTAATGGAGCTGCATGCTTTAATTGGCAAAACCAAAATCAATCAGGGGTAAATTGCACTGATGTACCTACATGAGTGAGTACAAGCAGATCTTTGGAACAGTACTTGAGCTTTGTTTTTGTCTTTTTTGTATAATGTTAGTGCAAAATAAGCTTAGCATGTAGTTTAAATGTAAATGATGGAGAAAAAGTCAGGCTAGTGTTATAAAACAGCAAAGAGGAGCTCATACATTTGCATGCCACACAGTGTTGTGCTATGGTTGTGGACTGAGGACTAGACAATGTAGCAGATGTCATGTTCTTGTGGAATATGTCCTGTGCTAGTAATGTTAAAGGCTTTAGACTGAACATTCACACTTGCTGAATATGGATTGTCTTGGTAGGACTGTCTGTTATTTATTTTATTATTTTAGATTTTAAAGGGCTACTTGCTTTTTTTGTAAAATGGAAACAACTGTTTGTTTGCTTTTATGTAGTTATAATGTTTCATCAATGAAAAAAACGAATAAACCCTTTCAAACGATGCCTGGGCTATTCTTCTCTTTTGTTGAATATTTCATATATCACTTGTGTCTGACATCCCAAACCAAATTTCAAACGCTGTGGCGCCATCAATTGGTGAACGATCACAAAACATAACATGACTGCAGTCTCCATGTCCTTATTCTGTGAAAAACCTGATCACAAAGTTATCACAATACTTTAATAAAAAAATAAGAAAAGCTATTCGTTGCAAATTAATGCACTGGAGAACAGAAAAATATGACAGGATTTAGCCTAAAGAAGACCGTTTTTTCTTCACTAAAAAAAGATCTATTAATAAAAATGCAATGGTGTGAACTACAAAATAACAATTAGCCTACCAAACAGGTTTGAACAAATTGTGAAATATTTTACGCGCTTACTAAGAATAAATATGGCCGGGTACAGGTCAGGGATTGGCAATGTATTCTGTTTACACTAAGTGAAAATAGCAGTATTTTTTAATGATATGCTATTTACACTAAGTGCAAATAGCTATAGATTCTATTTACACTGTTAAAATAGCACGATTTTCTGCTAATTAAATACTAGGCTACTTATTGCAAATAGTGGCAATTATCTGTACCTCTACAATATAAAACAGTAGGCTACGCAATAATAACGTATTGAGTGTAAATTATAGTTTTAATTAAAATTATTAAATGGACGCCACCTTATTGGGACAATAAAGCCCTCCCTACACCTACCCCTACCCGATACTTTATTTTCAACTTTTTGATTATTTACTTCATTTTTATTGAAAATAAATGCCTTTCCGATGCGATATGAGATTTGAAAAGGGAGAAAAAAAAGTTCATCAAAAGGCATGTTCGAACGCGGACTTCTGCGTCGACGTGCAGTACACATGCAGACCGCAGTGTCCACGGGCATGTTGCTTGTGAACCCGCAGTACCACGGCAAAAGCCGAAGAAGAAGCGGCTCTTCGGAGAAGCATAGCCGTGACGGCGGCAAATAAATATCAAATCATTAAATCATTATTTAAAACTACAAAAAGAAGACAACAACGGAACATGAGAAGATGGCATTCTTTCAATCTCCACAAGGACGTGTACCACGGCAGATCAACATTGTTTGTCGCAGACAACTAGTGATGTATAATGCTATGTAGTATAATAAATGATAAGACACTTGTTCTTTGCTTTGTTTTATTTTAAACAGGAAGGTGTAACATTAAACTATATTACAGCGCTCATAAACGCACACAAAACTCAAGTGCATAAGGAGGGAGGGGTTCTAGCAGACCAATCACAGCGCTTGCGGTCCGTGTAGAATTGACGCGCTGATAGATTTTTGGAGAGGTGCACGTCAGGTACGGCGTAGGTTACGGTGCAGGCCTGTGCGTCTCTGCGTAGGCTACGGCGTAGGTTCGACGCAGAAGTATAAATTGGGCTTTACCATCTTCGCCACTGAAAGTAATGTGAAACAATCTTCTTTTTTCAGTGTTGACTATACCAATCACAAGTTGGTGGGCGGATAGTGTATAGCCTTTGCCAACAAGGCAGGCTCTTTGCACTTAATGTAAATGGACACTCCGTTTTTATTATCACAATAACACTTTGATTAAGATCTCCTAAACCTATTGCATGCTTAAATGCAGTACAATATTAAAGTTCCATCCCTCAGATCTGATTGGATAAGCAGCGTTCCAAAAGTGATGACAGGTTTGTTGACACCAGAAAACGTGAGCAATCCGGAGTGAATGCAAAGCGGCGGGGAGCGAAATTTGCGGTGAAGGGATGCAGCAAAATCTGGAAGCTAACAATAAATTAAATTACTATTGTACGCACTTTCATGAGATCGGGTTGTCCCGTAGCCTATTGAAATTTGAAACATGGATTAGTCTCTTATCCAATCAATACGGAACGCGTTTGGTCCAGTATTTTATTGTTTTATTGTTGTGATTATTTTTTTAATGATTATTTTATTTCCTTTTATGTAAAGCACTTTGGAGTACCATTGTGTATGAAATGTGCTATAAACTTGCCCTTTCGTTAATAGCGTAATCGGTTCTCTCATAGTGTGCAGGGAGTGGCAAATAGAAAATTAAGGCCTGGTTTGGTTTAGACCAGTGGTCTCAAACTCAATTCCTGGAGGGCCACAGCTCTGCAGAGTTTAGCTCCAACCAGCTCCAAATCACACCTGCTTAGAAGTTTCTAGTGATCCTGAAGACCTTGATTAGCTGGATCAGCTGTGTTTGATTAGGGTTGGAGCTAAACTGTGCAGAGCTGTGGCCCTCCAGGAATTGAGTTTGAGACCAATGGTTTAGACTAAACCAGGATTAGGCCATAGTTCAATTAGGATATTTAAGTAATTTTTATTAATGAAAAGCTACTTCAGGGAAAAAAACATTAGGCTACTGGTGTGCATCTTGAGACAAAACAAAGGCCCTAATATATTTTAAGATCAGTCAGTGCAAGTTTCTTTCAGTTGAAACAGCTTAGATTTAGCCTACATTTTAGTCTAGGATTAGGCTTAAACCTTGTCTGTGAAACCGGGGGCTAGATTTCAACTGATTGAGTTATTACAGAACGCTTTGTCCACTCCACTCCACTTTGTCTCGCCGCTGGCGTCCGGTGTAACCCGCGTTTGAGCGGGCAAACCCACACTGATGCTTGCTCATATCCAGGGCCGCTGCTGGCCAAATGGGTGCCCCAAGCATAATTGTATTGTTGTGCCCCCTCCCCCAAATATTATGGATGTTAAAAAAAACAAAAAAATTAATAAAATAAAAAACACCTAGGGATCAAAATAGAACTTTAATAAAATATAAAAGTAAAATAATTAATTAAATAAATTGTAATTAATCTTTGGACGCTCCGATCAGGATTTTTGCAGCCGATACCGACTACTGATTTCTTGTCATGGTGATCGGCCGATACCGATGCCAATTCTGATGCTTCAAGCTTTGTATAACATATGTAATAATGTTATATAAATAATCACAAAAATGATCCCTTATACAGTGAACATTTTAATATTCCTTTAAAATGGTGTCTATGCATAACATTATGTATGTCAGGATAATTAATATAAGACAAAAATAAATGCAAACAAAATGTGTCTGATGCAAGCCAAGGCAGAGATGGGCACTTGAGTTAGTGAGTCGGACTCGACTCGCATTTTTATAGCCTTTAGTTCAGGCTTGACTTGACCTGAAATGACTCCAGACTTTACTCGACTCGAGGAAAAGGACTTGTGAATATTTTAAAAGCAACTCCAGTCTTTTATCCTTGAATAGGCTACTTCTAAGTGCATATGCACCCCGGCATCCATCCGGACCGCGAGCCGTAATAACAGCAACACCATTTTAAGTGAGCAGCGCATCAAAACAGCAGAGCGGATCACATAACAAGCGCTCAGGGTAGTTTATGGTAAATATCTTTCAGCGCTATATCCTCTGGTATTTTTCATCTAAAGCTAAACGCGCTTTATTCAAGCCTTTCAGCTCCGTCCGCGCTTTCTCTCTCTCTCCGGACGCGCGCCGGCGACAAGTTCAAGAGCTGCTGCGGTTATTTTAACAACAGCAGAAACATGGTGAGAGGCAAAATTATAGATTACTTTCACTAAAATGTAGCAGGAAAAAAAACAATGCTGCAAATCAGGGACGATTCTAGGATTTTCATTTTAGGGGGGCTCAGCCCCCAATGAGGGTATAATAATAAAAAATAAATATTTACAAAAGAATTGATTGAAAATTTGTACAAAAGAATTGTAGAACTGTTTTACATAAATTCAATTCAAACAATACATTTTTTTTTTAAATTAATACAAAACACACACACACACACACACACACACAATGTTTCAATCTCTGTCAATCACTCTGATATGCAATTAAAATGAGTGCACTGACTGAGTGCTGTCACTGTCTTTAATCATTGCCACATGCACTGTAGTATTATGTTCTATATTGAAAGCTAAATTTTCAAATGAAAATAGCAATAACGTGATCGTTTTATAAAGTATGCGTTCATATGTGTTAAGGGAAGGAAACAGCTGTGGTGTGATGAGTGGTGAATGCAGCGAAAACTTTACAGTAGATTGGAAACCGATTGCTCTCCCATGACTGTTTGTAAACTGCATTTATGACAAAGAACTGCATAGATGTAGATTATAACAATCTATCGATAAACACACACCTTGTCCTCTCCTCCGCGCCACCGCAGTCTGTGGATTGAAGTACGCGCAGAAAGATGGGGAGGAGCCGAAGTCTGCTGCCGTTTTCATTTAAAATTTAAAGGGAAAGAGTCACAAGATTTTTAGGGGGTAAAAATAATATAGTTATTTTTCTTACTATGTATTTATCTATCTCACTGAATCTGCTGTTAAAAATGAACCATCCATTCATCATATCATCATGTAAAACATAGCTACACGACATAGAGCGAATTTTTCATTGAGACTCGAAACATCATAGCATTTCCACACCGGCGATGACTTGCAGAATATGTCCCCATACATGTATGTCGTCACGCGTTGACGTCATCAATTTGCGATCGGTATGAGATCGGCCAAATGTATTAGTACAGATCGAGTCATAAAATGTGATTATCGGCCGATACCGATCTCCGGTCGATCAATCGGAGCATCCCTAGATTAAACTGTATTATTTACAAATGACAATTGTATAGCTATAATTTTATAGGCTATAATTTTATTAATACAGTTGTCTGATTGATTTTATAGTCTCAAGCATTCAAAAATCATGCAAAGGAAAATTAAGCAGTTTTAAAAAATGCAACATTTTAGAAGAGAACGCAGCATCACGGTTGTCTGAACCAATGAGCATTAAGCTGTGTCGTCAGTCAGTCGTTTCCCATCATGCTTTCGATCAGCGCAGTCGGTGGAGAGCAACTGCGCGCGACTGATCGATCCGACACAGCCGCCTCACCGTCGCGAGAGTTTTTTGGCACACGTCAGCATGACATCAGAGCAAGGCGGACGTAACTCGGACACTTTTCTAACCGGCATGCACCTCGCGGTGATCACCGGTGATCGGTTCTGCGCAGATTTTGCTCATCTCAAACAAGCCTATTGATTAAATGTAAATTTAATTACATAACATTAATACATAAAATAAATACTAGAATTGTCTATAACATATAGAAATGTCTATAATAGTAAGCATTTTAAATACTCTTTAATATGATATAAAAATATTAGGATTTTATTAAGCTTTTGGCGTTTAATTGGGTTGGAGAATTGTGAAGGATTGGCTTTTAGTCATGTCTTATTGTTATTGTTATGTTTGTATGAATTTTAGTATTCTTATCAATTATGGATAGCACTTTGGTCCATTTTAATGGTTTTGAAAGTGCTCTATAAATAAAAGTGAGTTGAGTTGAGTATTATCGAGCGCATGTTTTGTATTACTCAATACTTACTAGTATGTTTGTAATTTACGTGAATAATGTAGAGTAAAATGTGAGCGACTGGATGACAAACTATGAGCGTATGTAGTGCGCGGGTGATTTCGCTCTCCTCTCGCGCCAGTGGTCGTCGCTCCTGCTCTCCAACTCGCTGCTGTTCATCTCTCTGGAATCGGGGAGAGAAAGAGGGAGTACGCTGTTTCTCTCTCCCTGCCCCAGACCCTCCTCCTCCTCCTCTGGTAGCCCGTCCATCTCAGAACATCGGCGGTGAGTTTTATGGGGAGAGTGGCCGCTCCCTGCAGCGGCCCCGGCAGGATCGTGTCCTTTCTCACCGCAGTTCCGTGCTTATCCTGCAAACAGCAGCAGCGGCGGCGGCGGCGGCATCGTCAGTCTGCGGCAGTGGACCGGGGCAGCAGGGGGAGCATGAGCGAGCAGGGCAAGAGTGCCGCGTCCACGCCAGCGAGCGGGACACCAGCCCCGGGCTCGGACACGTACAAAGGCTGGCTCTTTAAATGGACTAACTACATCAAAGGTTACCAGCGCAGATGGTTCGTGCTCAGCAACGGTCTGCTGTCCTATTACAGGTAAATAATGCGCCTTCTATGTGCACATGTGTTGATGTCATTAATTTAGAATGCAATATATGCATATATTTAGGCTATAGTGGGCTATGTTAGTATGCTGTTGTGTGGCCGACCAGTGTAGGGATCTGTCATGTTAAAACAGGTCATGAGTGCTGTCAAACACACATGCGGACACTCATCGCACTACATGAGCGCATCTCTAGTGGACAGATGCTAGTCCGCTTCTCAAAACCCTCGCCCCACTTCACCACAGTGTGTTTCTTTTTAAAACAGGTCCTTAAATGTCATCACGAGCGGATAAAAGTCTGTCTCTCTCATTAAATGACAACAGTGCGCTGTTTTTATTAGCGCGCCAGCTAGCGCTCATGCTAACGTCAACTGATATTCTCGTATGGCGATGCTGTGTGACGCTTTTGAGAGTAGTTGCACTTTAACATCTGACAACCTACTTTTGCTTGTGTATGTGGGCGTGTCTTACAACTTTCGTTTTAATCATATTTATGGCTTGTTTTTATGGTGAACTTGGTCAACAGCAATTTATTCAGGTCCACATTCAGCCTCTGGGCAGCTAAGTTACAGATGTGTTAGCCAGCGTTAGCTTTAGCTAGCGTACACGCAACGATCTAAAACATCCCTTACAAACATTTGCCATGGTAACCAGCTTCCCTTAAAATATAATATGGAAAAGAAAGAGTTTTAAAGCCAATTGTTTGCATATTAATTTCTATTAATAATTAATTAATTTATATATGAGTGTGTGATCCACGAAAAAAATACTCTTTTCTTTCTATATATGTATGTGGCTTTATATGTGTGTGTGTGTGTGTGTGTGTGTGTGTGTGTGTGTGTGGTGTGGGTGTGGTGTGGGGTGGGGGCAGACCTTGATGCGGTAATGCAAACACACACACATACATCACATCACATAGCAAAACTACACTCGGATTATTGTTTTTTTTTTTTTTTTTTTTTGTGACAGCATCTCGAATGACAGGGGCTGAGATATCTGATGTGAAGCTTATGTATGCAGTGATACAGTATCTTTTTAAAATTTAAACCACCTTCACATGTGTCACCTGTGAGCTCAGCCAGTAACACCTGTTGTTCAAGAGGCCCGGCCTCAGCCAGCAATGGTAATCATGTTTCATTTCTCCCCTTGTGTCAGGAAGACAGGTGGATCAAATGAGGTAACTGTCACAAAAAATCCTAATTACTGCTGTCTTTTAATTGCTTCATTACCACATCTAGGTCTGTCCCATAAGAGCGTTTAATGATTTAGCTGAGCAAAAATATTATCCATTGAAATGTATAAGTGATTGCTATTTATGTGAATAGGATGACGATATGCATACAGGAAAATGTTAATATCTGTTCCTTGAGCTATAAAGATTATAATTGTCATAAAGTATCCTACTTCTGTTGATTCTGCAGTTTCTGAAATATTGCATATTACTGGCCATGGGATTATCAGTCACTGAACTTTCTTTTAGAATTTCTTGCCCTATATTGAGAATGTTGAAAATATTCCCAATCTACAATGTTTCCAACAAGTGCATGTTGGACTTTCTCCCAGTAGAAGGAAGAGGAAATGGATGTCCTGGAAACATGTATGGGAGAAATCATAATGGTCATTACCACAACTGCACACTGTAAATGCAAGTCTTGCTTTGCAGCCTTTGCAGTTTTAAGAGCCATTCAGCTGTGTTTATTCTAGAATGTGCATTCGTGTTAGAAGGAACAGCCTGAAAAAAAGAGGTAAAGAAGCAGAATGAATGATAGCTTTGTTGCCAGATTTTATTGTTTATTTTTAATCGATCAAATGTTTTATTAGTAATACATGAATGCAACAAGGCATACTGAAGACATTCAAGAAGTGTATTTGAGAGCCTTTGTGCTATCAGAACTGTATTGTGCACCAACTGTAATCTAGAATGAATGCTTATCAGATGGTATCGAGGGTCATCGTGATAGCGTCATCTGTAGTCAAGCAGCTAATGAAATAAGGGCAAAGGCTCTTGTAAGAGCACTGAAGCAATGCCCATCAATCCGTATCTCTACTGGGCAGACCCTGTGGGCCTCTTGACTCTTCACACAGTGGGCCACTGGGTTTCCACCCACTCTGGAGAGTCTGATGGGAAAGCGACACTCTGCTGACTGTGAAAGAGAAGAAGCACGTCTCTTGCTGCTCTCCTCTATTAATAGTCTATTATGGTGGAAGGTGATTGCAGTGGTGTAAAGCTAGATCTGCTGTCATCGGAGAGCTCTGGCAATGGTGCTCACGTAGCCAATACAATGGAGTGTCTGGATAACGTGCTGTGCTAATGTCTGCCAAATCAACCAGCCAAATACGCTATTAGGGAGCCAGAAAGAGCAACGGTAAATTTGCGAATATGTTTTAGAGCCAATGTATGATATCGATCATTAGATTATGAATGGCTTCTTGAAAATTGTGAATGTAACTGTTCATAATAAAAAAAATATATATATATATATATATATATATATTCCTTTGTGTTTCACAAAAGAAAGGAAAACCTTTTAAGTTGTGGTTATTAACAGGACAGCATGGGGAATGAGATAGCATGGGATGTGATTTAGACGTGAACCTGTATTTCTGGCCTGACCGTGTGCACTACACAGCACTACTGCTCAAATACAGGAGATGTACTTAGAGCGTATATTTTATGCGTACAGTTTTATTAGTCCATTAGTGGTCAATATATTCGAGTGAGTCAAGTGAATGGAAAGATTTGTACCAATTTCAAGCGGATCTGCTTCATGCTGCTAAATATGCACAATTACAACATCCTACAGAGAGCAGCTGACTCGCACTCTCTAGGTGGCCTCTGTATCAACATTTTCTTACTTTCAGCTGATATCAGTCTAGCATCCCCATGCAGTTATTTTATAAAAAATAAAAAACTATATTAAAATATTGTGCAATGAGCCATTACAATCTTATATCTATAATGTGCAATTCTACAGTGTTCTACAGCACAAGTCAAGTCAAGTCACCTTTATTTATACAGCGCTTTTACAATACAGATTGTGTCAAAGCACTTAACAGTATCAAATTGGAGGATAGAGTGTCAGTAATGTATAATGATAAGATTAAACACTCAATTTTCAGTTAAAGGCATTTCATTATTGAATTCAGAGATGTCATTGTCTAGCTCAGTTTAGTTTAAATAGTATCTGTGCAATCAAATCGGCGATAATCGCTAGAAATTAAGTGTCCCCAACTGAGCAAGCCAGAGGCGACAGCGGCAAGGAACCAAAACTCCTCGTGACAGAATGGAGAAAAACCTTGGGAGAAACCAGGCTCAGTTGGGGGCCAGTTCTCCTCTGACCAGACGAAACCCGCAGTTCAAAAGTTTATATTTCTATTTTAATTTTGTTGCAATTTCTAACAATAGTAGTATTATGTAGTTAGGTATTTTATTATATTTTAGTTATTTTGTTATTTTTGGTTGATATATCTGGGGATATATCTCTGGGGGTCATCTGGGTGTCCTGGTCTCCGCTGACGATCAGGGCTGTAGACATCATCTCTTGGTGCTGATCCACCATCTGATCGGATACGGACTGAGAAACAGACTAGGAAAGAAACAGACAAATATTAGCGTAGATGCCATTCAACTTACGATGTAACGAGTACATCGTGTGTTATGGGGAGTGTTCCCGGTTCGGTTGATCTAATTAATGCAGCCTAACAACTTTAACGGATTTGAATAATAGAAGCGTATTAGTGTGTTATGTGTAAGCCAGGCTAAAGAGATGGGTCTTTAATCTCACAATATTGCATCAATACTTCTGTTCCTTGTATCAATATTTTAATCTATTTTTACCAGAGGAGGCCTGTAGGATGGGGCCTGTAAGTGCAATTCTCTGCACACCAAGGGCATTTATTTAATTAAAAATAAACTTAATATTGTGACATAATTGCAATGTAAAATAACTGTTTTCTATTTAAATGTATTTTAAAAAATCTTCAGTCTTCAGTGCCACATGATCCTTCAGAAATCATTCTAATTTAGTGCTCATGAAACACTATTATTATTATTACCTTTGTGGAAACTAATAGATTTTTTATTCAGGATTCTTTGATGAACAGAAAGTTTAAAAGAACATAATTTATTATTATTATAATTTCTGAATAAAAGCATTATTGTTTTTTTAATCATATTTTATTTATTCCAAGCAAAGTCTAAGTTTTGGCCAAGGATTTTCTTTTAGTGTGTCATTAGACTTCATATCATTTCCTGTGCTTCAATTAGTGAAGAAGCAGGTTGATTTAACAATCTGTGAGGAAAGAGTGGGGAAGAGAAAGTACTGGGAGATAAAGCCCTGCTGTAATATGCTCAATTCAGAGGAGCTGGTCAGTTCATATTTGTTCTTTAATTAAAGTAAAACAGTAATGTTATTTCAGAACTCATTTTGAGCAGAAACAATCACAATCCAATTAAGATATTCTGGTGCATCACAATGCATCTTGTACTTCTCCTTCCATCGCTTTTAGCGAGGATCTCTGAGCTGACGTGTGTGTGAGTCATTCGAGCGTCCAGCGAGTCTGTTTCTGACACACTAAGTCAAGGGTCCTGGGTTGAGATGATGCTGCTCACATACACACCTCTCCATCTCTCTGGGCTGGATCGAACTGATCTTGCTGTCATATAGACTTGTGTATTATTACTAAGAGACACACTAATCAGTCACTCTTCTCTATGTGCACTTCTGAAGAACTCAGCTCCCTGTAGTGCTGTCACTACACTCTGAAGGATATGCTTTCTATAGGACGTGTTCTGCTGATGTGTTAGTTTTACCGCGAGCAATAGAACCCCCACCTCCATCACCACACACACAGTCCTGGCATCTGCAGCGCTAAAACATGTAAAAGTGTAATGACCTGCGTAAATTGCACTCGGTCACAGCACCTCCCTCTCCTCCTTCTCCTACTTGCGATGAGTCACATATCTTCCCGTCATACGTTTTTCTTCTTAAACACTTCCTCTCTGTCTGGTTCCTTCTATGCATATTTGATTTCTTAACAGACTTTTCACCCATCTTTAATGTCTGATGTGCTTATTGCAATCAGTTGCAATGGTAATCTGTTTTAGTTAGTTTATGAAGAATCTGTTAGTAAAAGAGGGAAATCCAGTGAACTTGCCTAGATCCGACTGTCAGTATCTGTAAAATCTAGTAGTAGATTATGATTTCTCCTTTAAATTGTACATTGTTTTTCTAGTCAAGTATTTATTGGTTAATTATATTTTCTTGTGTACATTGTTTTGATGCCTGATTTCATTGTTTCATTTTTTAAATTTGCAATGTAATGGCGACAGATCATTTCTTCCACATCGTTCATGACGTACAGTTGAATGATTATCAAAAAAGCATAAAGTCCATATTGTGACATACAGCCAAGTAAAAATGGAAGAAAGGAATAAATATTGGGTGGGACTCAATTGACTCGGTTGTTGATTGAATAGATGCAGATCCTAATGCAAACATTGTAAGAAAGCAACGGGGTATAAGTGGACTAAATAATTAGAGAGTGAGCATATGATACATCATCAGGGAGAAGTCTGACATTTCACTGGAAGTTCGAGTTATGACATGACATTTTACATTTACATTTATGCATTTAGCAGACGCTTTTATCCAAAGCGACTTACACTGCATTCAAGTAACAGTTTTTACATTTTATCAGCTCTTGCTTTCCCTGGGAATCGAACCCATGATCTTGGCGTTGCTAGCACCATGCTCTACTATTTGAGCTACAGGAAAGCTTTTATTTTGATTAAAGAGAAAAAAAGTTACATATACATGGATGAATTGTTCAGAATAAGACATTAAGATGCATTTAGACGGTGAATTTTCATTACATTCCCACTTAAAAAACAGGCAAAACTAAATAATTATTCTGACTTAGGCCATGAGATGGAAATTAAACAGTAATCAAATTAAACAGCCCATCATATTGCATATTACATAATAATCAGTATTATCACAATTAGCCAAATGTTCTGTTTTCAGGGCATCTCTAACTCATTCGCTCCCAGACAATGCTTGACCTTCTTTTGGAATGAGTGATAACGTTCCGTTCTGCTGGGAAGAATATGGTCACATGATCCGAGAGGAGTGTGTCCCTCAAGGGTATATGGGAGGTTAACTGAGAGAAGGGTTTTTTGGAATGTCATTCTGACTCTTTGCATGATGTGTTCACTGACACTTTGCACGCTTGCTATAATTATTTTTGGACTCTAAATACAGTAAATTTCACAGTTGGAGTAATCATCAGTCTTTGCAGAGTGTGTGTTTCTCTTGCATGTGATAATATGGATATTGCAGTAGTAGGCATGATTTATGGGCACTGCACAGCCCTCTCTTGATAGTCTCCAGGGGCTACTATGAGATTGGGAGTGTGTTGCAATGGTGTTATGACTGGAAAAAGTTACAAAAAAAAAAAAGTATATGACGGGATAACAGAATATAGAAATAAAAATAATTCACTTTTCTAAATGATCCTAAGTGATGGTGCTTATGTGACATATATGACACCTGAGCAAGCTAAGTTACAGAAAGGAAGGAGTTGCTGCTCTTTTGGTCACTCAGGATATGGTCAGTAAGATTTTTAAAATTTTATTCAGAAAGTATGCATCAAATTAATCAATAAAACATTTATAAAGTTACAAAAGATTTGTATTTCAAATATATTCATCACAGAATGACTGTTTTAAGCATTGAGCTGTTTTTAATATTGATAGTAAAATAAGAAATGTTTCTTGAGCAGCAGTTCAGTGTGTTAGAATGATTTTTGACACTAAAGACTGTAGTAACAGCTGCTAAAAAGAATAAGCAGAAACAAATTACATTTTAAAATATATTAAAATAGACAGTTATTTTAAATTGCAAGATTTATATCACAGTATTACAGTTTTTACTGTATTTTGATCAAATAAATGCAGCCTTAATAAACTGACACAAAAATTTTGAACGGTATTGTATATTAAAATTAATAATGGAGCATGCAACCAACAAGAACACCCTAGCAACACTAAAGAAACCACTCAGAATGTCCTGGAAGGCACTCAAAATTTGATTAGTAAAAAAACAGAAATTATGGTTGAAAATTCACTTACATATCTGGCAGTATGTAAGTGAATTTCGTGGACTCTCTTACATCAATATCACCTCCTTTTTCTTTCCCTCTGCTTTTTATGAATTTTTTCTTTTTGGATAAATTCTGGATAAATCTCTCATCTGATATTCCTTTTTGTCATTGCCTCACTTTCCCGTACCCTTTTCTTAGTCTTCTCTCTTCTCTCTTTCCCTACCTCTCTCTCTGCAGGTTTTAATGACATATCTCTGTCTCTCTCTTTTTGCTCGGCATGGTAGTTCCTTACCCTGGCTTCATGTTCTCAGTTCTGACCCACTTACAGCCATTTGCGTCCAGTCTGTCCCCTGCAGGGTGGGTGAAGCTAATTTAAGATCTTTGCTTTTACCCCTCCACACCTCCTCCCCCAACTTTCTCTCTCTTTCTCCTGTCTGCTTTTGCTTTGGTAGGGTTTGAGTATGCGATCTAAGCTCTAGAGGGTTTTTTTTTTCTTTTGTGTGATGGAGTGAATATGGTAATTGATGATTGGTCTCTGAGCTGAATGTGTATCTCTCCCTCCCCCTAGTGACTCGGTCACCTGAGTTTGGATTCAGCCAATTACTTGGTTTGCTTGACTGTCAGACCATCAGTCCCCAGAAGGCCTGAAAAAAATGTAGCCAGAAGACGTTGGACTCTACACTTTCAACACTCACACACACAGTAGGGAGACTATAGTGTCTCATGTGTGGAAAGAGAGGATTGCTTGTTTTCTGATTCAGATTTCCTATTATGCTGGTATATATTTTTTAATCCCCTTTCTCAAACAGATTGTTCAGTTTCAAAGCAAAATAGAAACAACTTGCTGGGTGCAAACGTAGACAATAATGTTCTTAACATTTATTAGTATTACCATGAACTGCATAGGCCTTAAAATGAACATGACAGAGACTGCACAATTGGTTTTTAAACTTGGTTTAAATGATGGTTTCATGCGCAGACAATAATGTGTTTTTGCAGTCATATGAACAACCAGTCAGTAATCACAGGCTACATATTTAAAGTTCACAAACCTTAAGTACACAAAACTTTGTTTATTGCAAGATTGACATCACTGACAGTAATGATAACTTAAATGAGTCAGATGTTAATTTGGTAACCACTCCACTAATCCGATAGATTCATCACACTGATTAAAAACGTAACTCGTGAATCTTTTTGAGTTATTTCACTGGACTACACTGATAATGCAGTGTTTCCCCTATGTTTATGGCTTTGGGGGGGCGTGAGTGTGTGTGTGTGTGTGTGTGTGCGAACCGGGGCGGAACTCCGCTGTGCGCGCGATACAGAGAGCGCGACCATGTAACGTAGAGACAGAAATGACATGCCGTCGTGCAAATAAGATAAATAACATAAGGCTATTTTGTTTGTTTAATAAAACAACAAGGTATAGACCTGTGGGCGGGCCGCCCCCCTAAAATAATGGTAGGGGAAACACTGTAATTTATGTGATTTTTCTTTTCTTCTAAACCAGTTAAGCAGAAATCCCATTTCATTGGTCAACTTGTGCAGCCACCTGTCAAGAAAAGTTCAAACTTTATGGATTCAGTTCAAAGGTCAGAAAGATGGATCTCATGACAAACAGTAATGCTATCTATCAGGACATGCTACCTAACACTTAGGTTAAGGTTAGGATGCAGGTTAAGGTTAGGGGTGAGTGTTTCTTTCAGCGTTGTGTAGGCAATTAGTACTTTGATTGACGTGACCAATGAAATCTTTAAAATCGGCTTTGGGCGAATTTGGTTTGAGAAAAGAAAATCATAGTGATCATGTTTTTGATACACTTTTGTTTGTGAATCAGACTACCTTGGTTGTGCTATATGTTTTCTTTTGCATGCAGCTCATGAGAACAGTTCAGAAGAAAGGAATGTTTGCATTTTTAACATTTTATTGGTGTCTAGCATCCCGCCATACAACACAAGTTTCAACTACAGACACATTCATTTCCACAAACACATCGTATATCTGTGTCAGAGATGTCTGACCGGCTCTGAATGAGTGGAATGCTTCTCACAGTTTCTCTGAGAGGTCAGAGCTTTGACATTCCATTAGAGATGTGCAACAGATACTGGGTAACGAGAGCAGTAACACAGAGACAGGGTTCTGGCTCTCTGTGTGTCTCCCCACTTTTAGGCTCCTCCTCTCTACCCCTTCATGCCTTTTACTGCCCTCACTTTTACACTTTTACTGAACCTCTTTTTCTTTCTTGAGTCAGCAAAGCTTCAGTATCATGACAGAGTTTGAATCAGTGTTTCATAAGCAGCTGAGTGAGAAATCTGTCTTTATTCCCTGTCTCTTCTTTCTTGGGCTGTGTTTTGTGAGGATCTATCTATCGTTCTATCATCATTTTATCTATCGTTCTATCAGTTATTCTATCCATAGTTTTGACTCTCATTCTGTCTGTGTATATATACTTCTACAATATATAGGTTGTTGATATGATTTCTAACATTTTTTTGCATTCTTGTAAATTATTAAACATGCGATTTTTATTAGGTAATATTAGATAATCTTTTTACTCAGGTTCATTAAATTAAAAACAATAATGAAATTATTTCTGTGATCAAATTGTTTTGCGGATGCCGATAATCTTAAAATAGCATGCTGTTGGCTGATTGATGCTATTTCATGCTAAGTATACTACAAGTGCATCTGCATATTTGTGTGCTTAATAAAAATACCCTGCAATTGTACATTTGTTACACTAAATTGGAACAACTAATTTTTGTGCTTAATACACTTTAATTGTGCGGAAGTAGTGCTGAAGTCCAACTAAAGACATACTGAAGTATATTTGATTGTGCTAAAGCAGAACTATTTTAAGTATACTTCAGGTACACTTTAAATATCTTGCCGTTTAAGACAATAAGATATTAATTAAAGATCATACAATCCTCATCAATAGTAACATTAAAAAAACACACACACACATTTTAGGCTTAATATTAAGAAATGTGCATTGTGCACTAGTAGTACTCCAAATAAAGTTGAATTAGCTATAATTTTTATAAGTCCCGAGCGATATGTCAGTAAATATGTTAATAGATTTGAACTATACTATACTATAGTTTCTTTGCTGTTTGATAGTGGGTACTGTAAGTTATTTTCCTGATCTCTCTGTCAGAGTTTACATCACACTCTGTTCCCTCTCTCTCTGGCTGACACTGGCTGGTTTGTTTGAGTGTTGTTGTTTGGCCAGCTGACACACAATAGCCATGTTAACTTCTATTCTCTGCCCACTCAGTATGCAGCTGTGTGTAGTAATGTAACGCTTACAGGTGCTCAGAATATCTCTCTCTTACATACGACTGATGCATTATTCACTCTACATACAGTGAGGCAAAAAAATAATTTAGTCAGCCACCAATTGTGCAAGTTCTCCCACTTAAAAAGATGAGAGAGGCCTGTAATTTTCATCATAGGTATACCTCAACTATGAGAGACAAAATGAGAAAAAAAAATCCAGAAAATCACATTGTAGGATTTTTAAAGAATAATGGTAAATTCCTCGGTAAAATAAGTATTTGGTCACCTACAAACAAGCAAGATTTCTGGCTCTCACAGACCTGTAACTTCTTCTTTAAGAGGCTCCTCTGTCCTCCACTCGTTACCTGTATTAATGGCATCTGTTTGAACTCGTTATCAGTATAAAAGACACCTGTCCACAACCTCAAACAGTCCAACTCCAAACTCCACCATGGCCAAGACCAAAGAGCTGTCAAAGGACACCAGAAACAAAATTGTAGACCTGCACCAGGCTGGGAAGACTGAATCTGCAATAGGTAAGCAGCTTGGTGTGAAGAAATCAACTGTGGGAGCAATTATTAGAAAATGGAAGACATACAAGACCACTGATAATCTCCCTCGATCTGGGGCTCCACGCAAGATCTCACCCGTGGGGTCAAAATGATCACAAGAACTGTGAGCAAAATCCCAGAACCACACGGGGACCTAGTGAATGACCTGCAGAGAGCTGGGACCAAAGTAACAAAGGCTACCATCAGTAACACACTGCACCGCCAGGGACTCAAATCCTGCAGTGCCAGGCGTGTCCCCTGCTTAAGCCAGTACATGTCCGGCCCGTCTGAAGTTTGCTAGAGAGCATTTGGATGATCCAGAAGAGGATTGGGAGAATGTCATATGGTCAGATGAAACCAAAATAGAACTTTTTGGTAAAAACTCAACTTGTTGTGTTTGGAGGAGAAAGAATGCTGAGTTGCATCCAAAGAACACCATACCTACTGTGAAGCTTGGGGGTGGAAACATCATGCTTTGGGGCTGTTTTTCTGCAAAGGGACCAGGACGACTGATCCGTGTAAACGAAAGAATGAATGGGGCCATGTATCGTGAGATTTTGAGTGAAAACCTCCTTCCATCAGCAAGGGCATTGAAGATGAAACGTGGCTGGGTCTTTCAACATGACAATGATCCCAAACACACCGCCCGGGCAACGAAGGAGTGGCTTCATAAGAAGCATTTCAAGGTCCTGGAGTGGCCTAGCCAGTCTCCAGATCTCAACCCCATCGAAAATCTTTGGAGGGAGTTGAAAGTCCGTGTTGTCCAGCGACAGCCCCAAAACATTACTGCTTTAGAGGAGATCTGCATGGAGGAATGGGCCAAAATACCAGCAACAGTGTGTGAAAACCTTGTGAAGACATTTTGAAGTTTTGTCATTGCCAACAAAGGGTATATAACAAAGTATTGAGATGAAATTTTGTTATTGACCAAATACTTATTTTCCACCATAATTTGCAAATAAATTCTTTAAAAATCCTACAATGTGATTTTCTGGATTTTTTTTTTCTCATTTTGTCTCTCATAGTTGAGGTATACCTATGATGAAAATTCCAGGCCTCTCTCATCTTTTTAAGTGGGAGAACTTGCACAATTGGTGGCTGACTAAATACTGTTTTGCCCCACTGTATGACTTTATTCACAGTGCAGCTATCCTGCAAGTTACATCATACCGAAAAGTTATGCATTGTGTGGTTCCTCTCTTCAACATTTGACAAACCGGACATTTGAATGAATGCTTTAACAATATTATTAATCACTTTCCTTTTCCCTCTCTTCTTCTCCTCATTGTTCCCTGTGTCTGTCTTCCTTTGAATTTTTTTTTCTCTTGGTGTCTTTTTGTCATCATGTACTAACACCTCCCTCTCATTTCCCGCTCTCCATGTTTTGGTTGCTTCTTTTGTCTTCGTCGCTCTTGATAGGACGCAGGCAGAGATGGCCCATACGTGCCGCGGCACCATCAACCTGGCCACGGCGCACATCGACACCGAAGACGCCTGCAATATTGTTCTGAGCAGTGGGGGGCGCACTTACCATCTGAAAGCCAGCACAGAGGTGGAGAGGCAGAGATGGGTCACAGCACTGGAGCTGGCCAAGGCCAAAGCTATCCGAATGATGAACGATCAGTCCGGTAAGAGCGGGAAAATTCTGGTGAACATAGATATTTGTTTTTTCTTTTAAGTTTGTGCTTTTAAGCTGAAATTGATCGTTGCAACACTGATTTGCCAACATTTTGTTTGGGCTTGTAAATTGATTGTCTAAATAATAAATTGGCACAATGATTCAGCTACATCTCATTAGTCCTTCAAGTCTTTAACAAACATTTATCTGAAGTTTCCTGGCAACAATAGGTCACTTTGAAATTGCTTTTATAGCAAATGCAGACACTCATCTGCCTTTTTGGCAAGATGGCATCTAATCATATGGTTGAAAGTGTTACTTTGTAATTGAAACAGTATAGAAACGTTCATCTGGAGCCATGTTTTCTCTCTGCTTAGAACTAATTGAGTTGCTGCACAAAGGTTTTGAATGAAAAATGTCTGTGCTTTTAGACAATGGCCCCACAGCCCCGCTAACACACTGTTATCAGTATGGTAAGGTGACTGGGCCTCTTACAGAGGCTTTGCATCATGTTTGCAGGGCTGGTGTGTAGTTCAGAGTGTTTGCAGAAAATTGCAGGGCTCAGCAATAAGAATTTTCTTCTTCTGGTCCAGTCAGGAGATCAAATTTGCACTGGCCATGTCATTGGATTTTCACTGAAAAAAAAACTTGACTAAAAACTAAATTAAGGTTTTGTAAGGGTCATGAACTGAGGAATCAAAAATCCCTTGATCTTTTCACATATAGGAGGTCATTGTATTATTAAAAACATCCTGTAAGTTTATATGGAAGTAACAAGTTTAACCTAAATCACAGCATCCATCTGTGAAGGATGTAGACTGTCAAACATACACAACTGTTAGCCAATCATAGCAATGGGCATTTACTTCCGAGTCTACAATCCTCCTCACCTATTCAAACAGAGCGTTCTGATGAGGGGGGTCAAAACAGGACAGAAAATAGCCTATTGCTTCTGAATTATGTTTTTTGATGTAAAAATCTTGATAACATTATAAGTGGACCTCAGAGAACAGTACAAAATATAAACAAGGCAGTTCATGACCCCTTTAAAACCTTGTAAAAAAACCCAACAACGAATAAATGTAATGGAATTAAGCAATAAGAACTTGTAATTAACCAGATATAATGTGTGAATTCATGGATGCACTTTGATTGAAAAAACAATGGCATAAGATGATGAATGAATGAATGAGGCATTTATATCCATAGGATATAAATTTATAGGCATCATTTTCAACTCATTCTAAATTCCAAAAAAAAAAAAAGACTTGACAAAGCATCATCCACTTTATCCAGCTGGATAACAGTACCCTGATAATGCATTTAAATGATCAGAATTGAACAACAATTTTCAATATATCATAGAAAGCCAAATATTGAAATATGAATAGAATTTTAAATTAAGACTTGAGACTGTCTCACACTGTTCAGGCAGTCCTTTTTGTTGAGCCGTGGAATGATTGCATTTGGACTGGCTCAAAGATGTTGATTTTTTTTTTTTGGATTGTTTAGTTTGCAGTAACTGCTGTGGGTCACTGCATTGCTTCAGATAGATCAAATCTGTCTTTCCACTGAACAGTGAGATGTCGAACGGATGGTATTAGCCTTTGGCTTGAAACACTACATACTGTAGAGCTGTTCATGCTTCTCATTGATTCTCATCGCTGAACCATGCTAGATGAGATGGTACTTGGGGACTGCAGGACTGCATGAAGCATGATTTTATTGCTTATGTTTATGTAACAGCGCTATTCAAACTTTAGGACATCTAGAGGACATGTTCACATGGACTGCAAGACTCCAGCTATTTATTATTTTAGAACTGAGAGTTGGATATAAACAATTTAGAGACAACATTCATTAATCAACAACCTCAAATGCAAATGGCAATATGAATTTAATAATTTTTAGAATATTAGGTCTTGTTCATATTATTGCAGTCAATGTAAATATAGCCAGTGCCTGCTATTTTGCAGCTCTCTCTTTTTGTTTTGAAAGACAAGGCGCTGTTTGGTCAAAGCTGTCGCTGCATGTGTTTAAAGATACGAGGTCACTTCCTTTTAATTAAGAATCTGCAAAGAAAAAAGATTGTTCTCATTCCAGGGCTTCCTGATATACTCTTGGGTTAAGCTCTAAATGTTATCATACAAAGCTGTATGATTCACACAGTGTGTTGTCTGTTAGTTCTTTGGCAGTACAGAGTGGGTCAGCACGTTCGCCATGTTACAGCGCTGTCCTATATTTGAGACCTGAAGCGCTCATCTCCTGTGACACACACAGCTGTCATTGCTCTGTGAGCTCCTGAAGCAGATGGCTTCTGCTTTTGGGTAGAACTTGTGTTTTATGTACTCATAGCTCCAGATGATAACCATACATGTACTTTAACACTGAAATAATGTTTTGCTGTATTTTATGAAGACGAATGAGTGTTGAAAATGTTTAACTTTTCATTCAGTTATTCATGTATTGTATGTGCCATTGTACTTGGCTTGTTTAAATTAAAAATTATAACTGACAGAGTAAAAAAAAAAATCTGAAAACATTTTATAATATTTTGTTTTAATTATTTTATTGTATTTTTCAGATTTTTTTACAATAAGATATATTGCTCAAATTAGTAGCCTGTTCATCATAAGTGGGATAAAGTGGGGGAAAAAATGGTTTCTGCTTTTAATAGTTTCACCACAAGGGGGCAGGTGTGTTCATTTTGGCACGTGATTTCAGTTCTCATGAGAACCTAGCCAGCACTCACGTGACAACAGAGCTCTTTTTTTATTTCTCTCTCTAATCTCTGTTGTATGTCAGACTCTCATCCATATGAAACCCTGGCTGTGCTCCAGCCCCCTCTCTTCATTCCATTCCAGACGCTGCCCACTCTTTCCTCTCACACACAAACAAACCCAAGCTTTCTATTTTTGCGGAGCTGTCGCATTCTGTGTATTCTGTCTATGCGAGCGGTATGTGTGTCAGTATAAATGACAGATTCATTCCTCTGGGGAGTTGAATGGCGGACAGAACGCTGATGATGTTTTGTGTGTTTGTGGTCAGTGCACCCGAACTCTCTCAAACTAAAATGATTCAATCCCTTGTCTGTGTGCCATGTATAAATGGTCTGCAATGAATCATGTTCAGAACATTAAATACTAAAATCACCCTGACAAGTCCCCAGCTTCCACTAACTTTTCTGTGTTGTAAGAACTAAATACAAACAAAAAAGTAACAGGAATGATCTCCCTTTTTCTGTAAGGTCAATAAAGTCATTGCCAAAATTTAAGTTTAAAAGCAGATCTTTTAAAGATTTTTGGGCATCTTCATGATGGGGTGTTTTTGATTGTTTGCCTTGTCTATGACTCTGTGTGTTGCTCTCTGTATTTCTTTTTTTATTCTGTGGTTGTATGTTATTTATGCATGCGTGTTAGTGATCGTGAAGCCCTTTGGGCAATCAGTGGTTGCATTAAATGTGCTATATAGATAAATAAAAAGGAAAAAAGAAAAGAACTTAGACATTTAAATTTGTACAAAGTACGATGGCTAGGCAATCTTCAAAATTAACTGTAGACCCTTACATTAAAGACCACATATAGATCATATAACTAGCATAATTCCATAATACAAAATTAATGTGTAGTACATATACTACCATTCAGTTTATTTATTTAAATTTTAATATTTTTATATTAATATAGGAATAAAATGTACTTTTATTTACTCTTGTGATTGTAAAGCTGAATTTTTAGCAGCCATTGCTTAGTTTTCAGTGTCACATGATCCTTCAGAAATCTTTCTAGTATGCTGATAACATTTCTTATTACAATCAATGTTGAAAACAGCTGTGCTGCTTAATATTTTTGTGGAAACCATGATACATGTTTTTGTTAGTATTATAATAATATAATATAATATAATTACCCTTTATCTATTATTAAAACAGATGGGAAATATTGATGACCTTCTAAACTGCTCATGTGAAAGTCAGGGTTAAGATTAAAATAATAAGACACTACTAAACGGGAACCAAAATATTTTTTTGGTCTAGACAAGGATTTCAGTGAAAAATGCGGTTGCCTTTGTCAGCCTGAGCTGTGCTGAAATCTGACGATGCCAGAGTGTGATCTCCTGAAGGAAGTGAGAGACACAGAGAAGTGGGTCAGACTCACGTCATTGATCTCAAGCTTTTAGATCAACACCCGTGTGCTCTAAAAGCCCCGCTCAGAACATTGTCTATTTTTGCACCAGTATTTTTATCTGCATCCCCACCTGTCTGTCTCTCTGTCTCTGCCTCAGAGTCCCAGCAGACCCACCTCACTCTGTTTGTTTTCACACATACTCTGAGTCACTCTGACAGCGGCTGATCCCTGTGCTCCAGTGTCTGGTTGTCAGGATGGTGGGAGTGGGTGTCATGGTGATGTGATCCTGCATAAACTGGAATACAGATTCGCCAATGTCAAGGCCATGGGATTTAATCCCTGTAGAACACATGCTAAATGTGTAGCTTGAAGGCTTTGTAGGTGTCTTCGGAATACAAGCATCTGCCAGATTAATAAATCATCACCAAAACCTGTTTGTCACCTGCTTCATGTAAACACGTGTTTTATAGTGTAATATCATACAAAAGTCAGCAGGTGGCAGGCCATACCTGACCACACCACAATAGAAATGTTTCATTACATGAAATGTTGGACCAGGGATAAGCAATTCTGGTCCTGAAGAGCCACTGCTCTGGAGAATTTAGCTTTAACCCTAATCAAACACACTTTAAAAATCCTTTAGGACTGGAATTGCCCACCCCTGTCAGCAATGCCTACTGTGAGGACGCGAGGGATAATCTCAAACAGCAGTCTTTAATAAACATCCAAAGGGTAACACAGGCAGGCAGGAGACACACGTAGCACATCTAGACGTATAACACCAGACAAGGAAGCATGGGACAGACTACATTTTAAATACAGAACTAAACGAGGGGTAGTTAATGGGACACACCTGAACAAAATAAGACAATAACACATGGAGAAACTGGGTCACGGGGAGCACATGGGGAGAAAAACACACACAGACAGTCCATGGGCGTGACAACCCCTGTATTAGATATTTTTGTTAGTGGGTCTTTAGTGGACGGCATCCCTATTAGTATTAGTTATTCATGCGCACAACTTCTCTAAAACATTTTTCTAAAACATTCTCTTAACTAGTGACCCAGTGGCTGGTTGCAAAAACGTAGTCACTATGTTACAACTGTGTCTTAAGAACTTGTCTGATCAAATAGCAGTTATTCAAGAGGAAATTACACTCGCTTTTCAGATTTAAATTAGACCAATCTGTGTTTCTATATAACTGAAGTTATTAGATGACATAGTTGACTAGTCTAAGCATTTTGCAACCGACCACAGAAACGGACTACATGTTGCATCCTACCACAGAAATAAAGACTGTAAGACCTTTGCTCGTCTTTGGAACACATATTAAGAAATTTTTGATGAAATACGAGAGTTTTCTGACCCTTCATAGACAGCAAGAGAACTACCATGTTCAAGGCACAAAATATCAAAAATATCTGATATCTAATATTTGTGTTACGAAGATGAACAAAGGTCTTATGGTTTTGGAACGACATGAGGGTCACATGTGAGTAATTAATGACATTATCCCTTTAAAAAAAGTAATCACGAGTATTGTGTTCAAAGTGGATGTCATAACAAACGTCAGTAGACAGTCAACATTAGAAACCACTCAGTACACCACATAGCAAAACCCTGGCATTGTGGCGAGTTTTGCAAGGTCAGAAAAGTTCTATTTTCACTATTACTTTTGGGAACACTTTGTTTGGATTTGTTAGGGTAAACTGATTACATTACTTATTTCTCACATTAGCGTTTTGACAAAATGCTTATTGGCCATTTATTCACTTCTGTTTTTAGTCGGCCTCTGTTTTTGTTTCTTTCTTGTGCTGTCCTTCTGTTTCCAGTATGAGCTGTTTAACAGCGTGACATTGGGCTTGTTTAGAGTCTAATGAAGGTATGCAGACATGCATGTGGTTTTTCAGCTTCCTGTCTGTCACGCTCAGGGAGAGTGGAGCCGAATGATCAGTTCTGGTATGTACACTCATTACCCAGCATTCCTCAGCGGGCACATCACAAGGCAAGAAAGGAGCTCCTCGCATCCCTGTCATCATTTCACTCCCACTGCAACACGCCTGATATGTGGACAACACATTCTCGTTTAGCCCTTCATATTTCACTTCATATTTCATTCTCATTATCGCTCTTCATTCCTCTGTCCATGGTGCTGAAGTCTATTCTTTGAGCAAAGTGTCAGCGATTAATTGGCGATGGTTTCCCTGGTATTCTCCTCTCGCTCTCTCTTTCTCTCTCTCTCTCTCTCTCTCTCTCTCCTTGCACTTATTTTCCCACCTATCTTACTGGCTGTTCTCTCCCCCTCCTAGTCATTCTACCTCTCCTCTTTCTCAGTAAGCTCATTCATTTTCTCTGAGTATAGACCAGAGCAGAGAACCGACACAAGTGACCTCTTCTTTTTTTTATGAGGGTAAGCTCATAGACAAGCTGGCTCTCTCGCTCTCTCTCTTGCACGCTCTCGTTCTTTCGTTCGGCTCTGGCTGGATTCTTAACTGAGGAGTGAATCTCTATGCCAGCAGAGAGGAGGAGGGCTCTCTCCTGTGTGTAAGTAATATCATAGCGTGTGTCCAGGCGAGTTGGTTTTGCCTAGATAGATCGTCATACCCACTGTGTGTTGAATATATCTGTATTATTTATTTAATTAAATATCTTCTAAGATATGTGAAGAATTTTTTCTGCTGTAGCTGAGTAGACTTTGAGTTTCTCTTGTGTGTTTGTGAACGGTGGGTGGGTGTGTATGTATGTGTGTGTGCGCGTGTTATTTGTGTGGTGTGTGTTATATGTCTCACCGCTGTGACATGTCTCTGTGTGTGTTTTATAATCTCACACACTCCAGCCTGACCTGATTTACTACACACTGACAGATGGTGCAGCTCTCTCTTCCTCATACCTCCATCCATCTCTCCTCCTGCTATCCATCGTTCCTTCCTTTTTTAATGTCTGTCCATTGGGCATTACAGTGGGATTTGCGTGTTGTGATTTGTGTGTGTGTGTGTGCGTGCGTGTATGAGAGAGAGACTGGAAACATGTATGCGTGTATGCAGTACATGTTTTGATCTGCATTGTAGTTGTTTATTAGTCTTTGCCTTTTGCTTCGTTTGTGCCTCTGTGTGTGTGTTTGTGTGTTAGCCCACAGGGAGACTCACTGTACAGTTGAGAGACTCTGTATGCTTGGATACACACTCAGCCTTGTTTCTACAACAGTCATAATTTGATTATAAAACTGTCTGGAAAGGAGAAGAAAGAAGGGAAAAGGAAGGAGAGACACGCTTTGGTGATTTTTACAATGTGAGATGTGAATCCTCGTGCTGTTTATCTGTCCAGCCGTCCAGTCATTCACTCATACAGTCTCAGATGGGATTACCACGCTTTCTCTTGTCAACTAAAGTCAAGTCAAGTCACCTTTATATAGTGCTTTTAACAATACAGATTGTGTCAATGCAAAAGGACAGTAGTAAACATTCAATTTTCAGTTAAAGGCAGTTTATCATTGAATTCAGTGATGTCATCATCCAGCTCACTTCAGTTCAAATAGTATCAGTGCAATCAAGTTGACGATATCGCTGGAAATTAAGAGTGCCCAAATAAGCAAGCCAGAGGAGATAGTGGCAAGGAACCAAAATTCCATCGGTGACAAGAAAGGAGAAAAAAACCTTGGGAGAATCCATGATCAGTTGGGGGACCAGTTCTCCTCTGGCCAGAGGACTTCCTTCCTCTTTTTTTTTTTTTTTGCCTTTTGTTACCCTGTCTCTCCTTGTTGGTCTAATTCCTCCTCTAATCTTCTTTTTTCTGCATTTTTCTGCTGTCTTTGTGAACAGTGTCTTGTGATATTGAGGTAGCAAGTCTGTCAAGTGTGTTTTGTATAAGTCTCTTTGTGTCAGTCAAAACTGTTTCCTTATTCCCTGTCTTTGTTGTCAGTGTTGTTATCATTAACTAAAACAAAAAATGATTTTATTAATTTAAATGAAGCTGAAATAAAAAAAAATATTTTATTTTTAAATAATTTTATTTCAGTTACCAAGGCAATGTTTGTAGATCTCAAAGATGAAGTATTAAAATTGCTAAAACTGAAATAAAAATAAATTAAAACAAGAAAAAAAGAATTTTATATACAGTATATATGTATGTGTGTATGTGTGTGTGTGTGTGTGTGTATAGACTGTATGTATATATATATATATATGTACATACATACATTCATTCACACACACACACACACACACACATATATATATATATATATATATATAATATACAGTATCTCACAGAAGTGAGTACACCCCTCACATTTTTGTAAATATTTTATTCTATCTTTTCATGTGACAACACTGAAGAAATGACACTTTGCTACAATGTAAAGTTGTGAGTGTACAGCTTGTATAACAATGTAAATTTGCTGTCCCCTCAAAATAACTCAACACACAGCCATTAATGTCTAAACCGCTGGCCACAAAAGTAAGTACACCCCTAAGTGAAAATGTCCAAATTGGGCCCAATTAGCCATTTTCTCTCCCCGGTGTCATGTGACTCGTTAGTGTTACAAGGTCTCAGGTGTGTTAAATTTGGTGTTATCGCTCTCGTTCTCTCATACTGGTCACTGGAAGGTCAACATGGCACCTCATGGCAAAGAACTCTCTGAGGATCTGAAAAAAAGAATTGTGGATAAGATTGTCTATGGCTATAAGTAGATTGTCAAGACCCTGAAACTGAGCTGCAGCACGGTGGCCAAGACCATGCAGCGGTTTAACAGGACAGGTTCCACTCAAAAGAGGCCTCACCATGGTAGACCAAAGAAGTTGAGTGCACGTTCTTAGCGTCATATCCAGAGGTTGTGTTTGGGAAATAGACGTATGAGTGCTGCCAGCATTGCTGCAGAGGTTGAAGGGGTGGGGGGTCAGCCTGTCAGTGCTCAGACCATACGCCGCACACTGCATCAAATTGGTCTGCATGGCTGTCGTCCCAGAAGGAAGCCTCTTCTAAAGATGATGCACAAGAAAGCCCGCAAACAGTTTGCTGAAGACAAGCAGACTAAGGACATGGATTACTGGACCCATGTCCTGTGATCTGATGAGACCAAGATAAACTTATTTGGTTCAGATGGTGTCAAGCGTGTGTTGCGGCAACCAGGTGAGGAGTACAAAGACAAGTGTGCCTTGCCTACAGTCAAGCATGGTGGTGGGAGTGTCATGGTCTGGGGCTGCATGTGTGCTGCCGGCACTGGGGAGCTACAGTTCATTGAGGGAACCATGAATACCAACATGTATTGTGACATACTGAAGCAGAGCATGAGCCCCTCCCTTCTATTCCAACATGATAACGACCCCAAACACACCTCCAAGACGACCACTGCCTTGCTAAAGAAGCTGAGGGTAAATGTGATGGACTGGCCAAGCATGTCTCCAGACCTAAACCCTATTGAGCATCTGTGGGGCATCCTCAAACGGAAGGTGGAGGAGCGCAAGGTTAGAGTAACATCCACCAGCTCTGTGATGTCGTCATGGAGGAGTGAAAGAGGACTCCAGTGGCAACCTGTGAAGCTCTGGTGAACTCCATGCCCAAGAGGGTTAAGGCAGTGCTGGAAAATAATGGTGGCCACACAAAATATTGACACTTTGGGCCCAATTTGGACATTTTCACTTAGGGGTGTACAGGTGCATCTCAATAAATTAGAATGTCGTGGAAAAGTTCATTTATTTCAGTAATTCAACTCAAATTGTGAAACTCGTGTATTAAATAAATTCAGTGCACACAGACTGAAGTATTTTAAGTCTTTGGTTCTTTTAATTGTGATGATTTTGGCTCACATTTAACAAAAACCCACCAATTCACTATCTCAACAAATTAGAATACTTCATAAGACCAATAAAAAAACATTTTTAGTGAATTGTTGGCCTTCTGGAAAGTATGTTCATTTACTGTATATGTACTCAATACTTGGTAGGGGCTCTTTTTGCTTTAATTACTGCCCCAATTCGGCGTGGCATGGAGGTGATCAGTTTGTGGCACTGCTGAGGTGGTATGGAAGCCCAGGTTTCTTTGACAGTGGCCTTCAGCTCATCTACATTTTTTGGTCTCTTGTTTCTCATTTTCCTCTTGACAATCAGACAATTCATGTCTGGTGAGTTTGCTGGCCAGTCAAGCACACCAACACCATGGTCATTTAACCAACTTTTGGTGCTTTTGGCAGTGTGGGCAGGTACCAAATCCTGCTGGAAAATGAAATCAGCATCTTTAAAAAGCTGGTCAGCAGAAGGAAGCATGAAGTGCTCCAAAATTTATTGGTAAACGGGTGCAGTGAATTTGGTTTTCAAAAAACACAATGGACCAACACCAGCAGATGACATTGCACCCCAAATCATCACAGACTGTGGAAACTTAACACTGGACTTCAAGCAACTTGGGCTATGAGCTTCTCCAACCTTCCTCCAGACTCTAGGACCTTGGTTTCCAAATGAAATACAAAACTTGCTCTCATCTGAAAAGAGGACTTTGGACCACTGGGCAACAGTCCAGTTCTTCTTCTCCTTAGCCCAGGTAAGACGCTTCTGACGTTGTCTGTGGTTCAGGAGTGGCTTAACAAGAGGAATACGACAACTGTAGCCAAATTCCTCGACATGTCTGTGTGTGGTGGCTCTTGATGCCTTGACCCCAGCCTCAGTCCATTCCTTGTGAAGTTCACCCAAATTCTTGAATGGATTTTGCTTGACAATCCTCATAAGGCTGCGGTTCTCTCGGTTGGTTGTGCATCTTTTTCTTCCACACTTTTTCCTTCCACTCAACTTTCTGTTAACATGCTTGGATACAGCACTCTGTGAACAGCCAGCTTCTTTGGCAATGAATGTTTGTGGCTTACCCTCCTTGTGAAGGGTGTCAATGATTGTCTTCTAGACAACTGTCAGATCAGCAGTCTTCCCCATGATTGTGTAGCCTAGTGAACCAAACTGAGAGACCATTTTGAAGGCTCAGGAAACCTTTGCAGGTGTTTTGAGTTGATTGGCATGTCACCATATTCTAATTTGTTGAGATAGTGAATTGGTGGGTTTTTGTCAAATGTGAGCCAAAATCATCACAATTTAAAAAGAACCAAAGACTTAAACTACTTCAGTCTGTGTGCATTGAATTTATTTAATACACGAGTTTCACAATTTGAGTTGAATTACTGAAATAAAACTTTTCCACGACATTCTAATTTATTGAGATGCACCTGTATATATACCTAACTTAAAATATTAATAAATATTAGTAGTATATTAATAACACTAAAAAACTGCTTTCATCTCTGCCTCCCAAAATTTGTCTTCAAATTTGCTAAAGAAATGGCTACAGTAAGCTGTTTGAGAATTTTTTTTATTTATTTATTTTTTTTTACACACTGAATTCTGCCCTTACTAGTCATTAAAAACAGTAAAGGTCATTACATGAAATATTATAAGAGTATAGGAGAGATGGGGCAGCAATATTCAGCATGATTGCCCAATCCATTTCTTTATCTCAGAATCCTTATAAAATACTGTGAAAAACGGCACTGTTATCTACTGACAAACAGATGCTGTTTTGATTGGTCTGTGTAAGAAGAAACGTATGGGGCAGAATAACATGGTTTTCATCTTATCAGTGTTGAATTTGAGAAACAACTGACTAGATGTGTACTTGACTTTTCGTTAAGCAGAACAACCATTCAAAGACATGTTTCTTGAACAGCAAATCAGCATATAAGAATGATTTTCTGAAGGATCATGTGACATGAAAACTGGAGTAATCACGGCTAAAAGTTGAGCTTTGCCATCCCAAAAATAAATTGTTTTAATATATATTAAAATATAAAGCAGTTCTTTTAAATTGTAAACTTTAGGAAACACTCCCGTGATGCCTTCTCTTATGTTCCCTGATGTCTCTCGTATCTGTATCTTTCTCATCCATGCATTTTTTATCGTAAGATCCGTGACATTGTTTCACTGCAGAGCTTTTTAATCTGTTCCACTCCCTTGCTATTTAGTTATTGCTTGTTTGGAGTAATTTTTCCTCTGCTCTCGCCACATGGTTGAGCAGTTGGCACAGATGTCCTCTGTGATCTTTCATCTCTTCGTGTTACAGCCTTTGCCCTTTTCAGACTACCCTGAAAGCACTAGAGTCCTCCTACATCTAGAACAGTCCAGTCTAGACATCAAGATTTTCCCAGAAATCCCTGCCCACGCTGTTTCTCTCACATTTACAGTCGCGCACAAACGCACACATAAACCAACTATGTAGCTCTATGTATAGAAGCGCTTTCTCTCTTGAATGCTCCCTGTTGTGAAGTATAGCAGGCGCAGAGGGGGAAAGTGAGAGACTGAGAGGGAGATGAAACTGCGCGGAGAGAGTCTGTATGTGTAGGAAACACTCAGGCAGGCAGGTGGACAGATCTGTAACATTACAGCCCACAGGAATGGCTCCGGTGTCTAGCCACCTCTCCCCGCACGACCGGTCTCATCCCAAACAGCAAAATATCAATCCAGCAATCACCCGTGCCCGCTGGCCTCATGTAAACCAGAAAAATGATCTTTTGTGCCCCATAAACAAGTGTGAACAATGAAATCTCACCCTTTCCTTATGTAAACACTGTGTTTGGATGTGGACATATGTGGCGGGTGGAATAGGTGGAAGAAGAGAGAGAGGAGCAGAGCATATGGCATATTAAATGTTTGCAGAAGGAAAGGACTTCGATATGAAATTGTGTCTCTGCGGTGGGCCGTCTTGGGCCGTATCCACTCTTGATTACAGCAGGATCCAGCCATGCTCAGACGCGTGCTCCTGTGGTTCTGTCTCACGCTGCAGACTGACGTCTGATCAAAACCAGCAGCATTTCTAAATGAATGAAATCTCTTTTTGCCCTGGTGGTTTTGTTTACAGTATGTCTCTCTTCGTGAAGATGCTGCTTCACACGCTTCTCTGGCTGTTCATATGTCTGCTGTTAAACCCAAATGGTCTAGTTAGCTGGTTAACATGGCCTGTTTGCTCCTGTTGGTAGATGCTGTAACTGCACCATCTGGACCCAAAAAAACATGTTTCTCTAATGACTACCATTCAAAATTTTGTACAGACCAGGGACTTACAGTATGTGAGGATCCTGTTTGTGGACTTCAGCTCAGCTTAACACGATCATCCCATTACTCCTCCAGCCCAAATTAACTCAGCTCTCTGTGCCCACCTCTGTCTGTCAGTGGATCACCAGCTTCCTGACAGACAGGCAGCAGCTAGTGAGGCTGGGAAAATACACATCCAACACCCGTACGATCAGCACTGGAACTCCTTAGGGCTGCGTTCTCTCCCCACTGCTCTTCTCCCTGTACACCAACGACTGCACATCTAAAGACCCCTCTGTCAAGCTCCTGAAGTTTGCAAACGACACCACACTGATTGGCCTCATTCAGGACGGTGACGAGTCTGCTTACAGACAGGAGGTTAAGGAGCTGGCTGTCTGGTGCAGTCTTAACAACCTGGAGCTCAACACGCTCAAAACAGTGGAGATGATCGTGGACTTCAGGAGAAACCCCCCTGCACTCCCCCTACTCACCATCATGAACAGCACTGTAACAACAGTGGAGTCATTCAGATTCCTGGGCAGCACCATCCCAGGACCTGAAGTGGGACACTCACATAGACTATTGTCAAAAAGGCCCAGCAGAGGTTGTACTTCCTTCGCCAGCTGAGGACCTGCCACAAGAGCTGCTGAAACAGTTTTTCTAGCCATTTGGTTTAACTATCATCATCATAATCCAGCAGATCAGAGGCATCCGAGTGTTTTTGTGGCAGTAATGCACTCTAATGTGTTCTGGAGCATTTGGCACTGCGTGTACCAGCGAGGTCAGTGGTTCTCTGCTACCTAAGGGTCGGATTACTGCCAGGGTCTCCAGGGCAAAACTGAGACTGAGAGGAGTGACTTATAGTGCTGGTGTGATCTGAGGCATGTTTTCTCACCACTCATGTGTTCTGGTAGCAAGCAATCGGTGTATAAACACTCCTGATGCCTTGTGTATCTCTTATATGGACTTGCTGATTAACGCCTGGTATGAATCTTGGCTCCTATGACTTTCACAAGGATTTGAGAGGTCTGTGTGTGTCTGTATGATTCATCGTTGGTGTGTTTATCGACAGGCTGCTATAATTGCATGGAGGCGTTTGTGGATTAAGTCTGAGATGTTGTGTCAGGCTGTAATTGAGGAATCTTAGTGTCTGTGTGTGTGTGTGTGTATATCATTCTTCTGTAAGCAGGGACCAATCAGCATATTTTAAGCTTGCATCTGATTGGCTCTGTGACTTACTGACGGACTTGTGTCTCAGGCTTACGTGAAAGAGCATGCACTTAAGTGAGAGCCTAGTGAAAATGTATTTTATTTTTTAGAAACTTAATTTTTAAATAAAAAGCTAAATCTATGATATCTTTATATATGCATAAGCTTTTAGATCAGATGGTCTTTAAGATTGCAGTCAATCCAAATACGCAAGCATAAGGAAAATTTCATTTAATTTTAATATTAAGTATCTACTCAAATCAAATTTAAATATGAAGCATTTAGGCATAACCTTTTAGACTGCAAGGTTTTTAAGGTCATAAGAAATATTAATTCAGTCATTTTTTTTCATCAAATTTTGACTATTACTATGTACAAAAGTCTGCAGGATGTGATTTCACATCTGTTCACAATCCTGTTCTTCATTTGAAGAGTATAGGTTTATGAAGTCTTATCCTCTATCTAAATATGGGTCCTATAAACACTCCTTCAGAATGTGTTATAAAACCTGTGATTATGTTCCTGTGATTTTGACTTTCCACTTTTAGACTTTTCAGATTCTACCTCTGAGAGAAAGTGTGTCTCTGGCAGATAAAGACACACACATACTTCTACCCACAGTTCTGTGCTTGACACTGTGCTTTTTATGCAGTGTTGATCTGAACTCTCTTGAAATGATCATAAAATGGCAGTGGCAGAAACATTTATTTGTTCATTTTTAGTCATTTTTCAGGCCTCCATTCATCACACACTAAATTAACTCAGAACTTCTTTAATTGTTTAACACTGTGGTACTATTTGAGAGTTCATGTTTCAGAATGTGTCCTGTCCTGTCCTCCAGTGGATTTTTCCTTCTGCTGGGTTTTAAATATAGACTCTCCTCTTTTATCTTTCAGATCTGTATTTCCTCTGGAACTCATTTCTACCCATCCATCTCTCTCCCTCTCTCCCTCTCTCTCTCTCTCTCTCTCTCTCTCTCTCTCTCTGCCTCTGTCATGTCTAACAGAATGTGATCTAGTTGTTAACTAGTAAAACAAATCATTTAAATTTAATTTTCCTTTTGTACATTTTTTTTAAGCAGTTCCATTGTGACTGTTTGAGCTTGGCTGCAGTCTTTGTGTTAAAGGTGTTATCTGTAGTTATGCAGGATGTATTTAGCTGCTTTACCGATCGATCTGCCATAGCAGCCTGGAGACATCCTGCAAGAGCGCCGGCTATGTGCTGCTCTGGTATCGTTTTTGATAAAATGCAGTCTGCGATGAGATAATTTATGGTTCAGCTTCAGCTTATGTATGAGGGCATATTTGAGCTTGATGACTGTAGTACTTGAGTAGGAGACTTTTTTTTTTGGTCATCCACGCCTAGTTGTATAGGTTGGGAATAGAAACCAAAACAAATATATGAATATTTATTTTCAAATGTTATATTAGCCATAGCTTGAAATGCGACACATGCTGAGTAGAAAATGTATGTGTGTTGGTCTTTGAGTTTGGCAAATTTTATTGCTTATTTAGATGGAAGCATCTAATGATGGAATCTAAAGATGCGCAAAACGATTGCGGTCAGAAGATCATGTATTAATTGCGACAGGCCTGTCTCTGGTGTGCCGTCTGCCCTTCATTCTCTTCATCTGGTAGCTACACTCTTTATTTCTGTTGCCAATTATCAGACTGAGTCACTGTCGCTGTTAGTCTTCAGCACAGGAACTCAGTGCTGGTAAGTGCTGGTCTGAATCGGCTGCGTAGGGGGAAGGTGAAAAAGTCTCCTTTTTTTTTTAGCATGGAATTAAAAACTATCTTTTGATTTGGGTCTAAAAATGACTAAAAAAGAGCGGGCGCAAACACTTTCACATGTCACAAGTTTTCAATTATAATTGCCTGGGTTATTGTGTGTGTGTGTGCCTAGTGCGTGCTCTGGCATCCATGTTGTTTTGTACTTGTCAGTGTAGATAAATTGAATTAAACTTGATAGATTCCACGTGTGTTCACACCCACCCACACACACACACACACACACACACACACACACACACACACATTACTGAAGGTGACCTTGCAGTGCAGCAATAATATAATGGTGTATTACACAGTGGCAGGCGATTCTTCTGGTGTTTCTGTGTGTGTGTGTGGTTATTACAACACATCAGTGACCTTGCCTTAAACATTCAGAGCATTGCATCGGACACAGAGCACTGCTGGGACTGAACAGAGTGCTGTCTTCTCAGCGATCATTTTATGGACAGAGTGTGTGTGTGTGTGTTTCTGAATTCAGGAGAGCAGTCTCTATATTTTCTTCCCAGAGGAGGTCCAGAAAGTACTATTTTGAAATAGCTACAAATTTCCATCTGGGCATTAGGACTACTTTATTAAAAAAAAAAAAAATCTAAACGGTCAAAATAGTCATTAAAGATAAGGATATTGGGCCCTGAGAGGCAAAGCAGTGGTGTCTGAGAAAAAAAAAAATTAATTAATCAGCTGAGCTCATTGAACATGGATATTATATTATATTTTATCAGGGTATTATTTTTACATTTAGATACCCATGTATGGCAGAAGGCCATGTGACTAAGAAAAAATACTGTATGGGGGTTTAGGGTTTTCCTCTTGAAGTCTGGACCATTTATATATTTGGCTTAAAATAAGTAAGAAAACTAACAAACAATGTACATAATAATCAAAACGTTCTCATCATGAGCACAAAACATTAACTAGTAATTTCAAAGCTTTTATCTTTTCTTGACATCTATGAATACTTTATAATAGTAATAATAAATAAAACTTATAACATTGTTTATTATGAAATGCTCTATTCATGCTGATGAATAATGATCAAGCTAGATGAAAAATCGTCTTTTCACATACCTGGTTTATTTGAACGGCTGGAGTCATATATGTATGACAGCTAAAAATAATTGTATTTTCTGCAGTGTTTTAGCAAAAGTATCAATGTATTTTGCTGCCAACTGTGTTTCTGCTACAGTTGTTAAAATAACTGTGTTATTGTCGATGCACTGCTCATTCTAAATTGAATAAACAGTAAAATAGTGTTTTTGTCATTGCCATTGTTGTTATGTCTTGCGGTCCAGTTGGAACCAAGTTCCCTATTTGAGGACCCTGTTCTATACGTTCTATATATGTACAAGGCACTATTAGAATAATGATCAAATAAAACCTGTTGAATAAAAAGTTTAAAAGAATAGAAATGTCTAATGCAACTGATTAGTCATGATTAGTCATACTTTGTGTAAAAATTGCTAATATTTTTATATGAACATTAAAATAGTATAGTATAGGATTATTTTAGTCTTTGTTTATATTATTACAGTTTTAAGAATTTAAGAATTCATATTCTTTTAATGTTTCAAAATTGACTGTTACAGTGTGTTACTGAAATTCATTTAAAAAGTAGCAAAATGAAACTAGGTTTCCTAGAGCTAGACTAATGTGACCTTTATGTTACAAAAAGAAGAAAAGAAAAAGCTGAAATTTGTTCAGTTTTACTAAAAATCAACCCTTGGGGCGTAAAAGTTCCTGTAATTGAAGAAACGTAATACTCTCATTACTAAACTCAGGATAGCCATTGCAAGAGGTGTGTGTGAAAGCAAGGACAGAAGGTGTTTTCAGCGGTCTATACCAGTCAAGACAGCAGTGTACCGCAGACTACTGTATCCCTCCCTCCCTCCCTCCCCTTGCTCTGTCCCACTCTACACTGCATTAAGCTGTGCACGAGGAGAGGAATGCCAATATGCTGCGCTATCAGAGTGTGTGCGTACGTGTTCTGAAGGTGAGGCGGGATAGCGAGGATGTGAAATCAAGGCCGTTAAGGTCTATAATTGCGCTGGCTCTAGAGAGAAGGGTTTGCTCCTTTGCAGCATGACGGCGAGCGTGTGTGCATGCGCACGCTTGTGTGATGCCGGATGAGAAGACTCAGCAGTGTGGCCGCTTCCCCCTGCACTCAGCCAGCTGATATAGTAGTCCGGCATACTTCCTGTGCAGCGGTTGGTTGCGTAAGTGTATGCGAGCGCGTGAGGAACGGAGAGGAGGGAAAGAGGAGCGGCAGGCCTGTAGCGTGGTGGAATGAAGAGTGGAGCATGCTGGGGGCCGGGAACGGTGCGCTCCTTCTGCAGCTCGGGCTGCCTGAGCCGCTTCAGCCAGGGTCAGTGCACTCCCGCCGGAGGAAGAGGAGGAAGAGATGACACTTCCTCATCTTTATCGCATGCCCCTGCTCCTCTCGCTCTCGTACGGGCCCCGACTCGCTCCTCTTCGTTCTGTCATCTCCTGAACCTCACCTGCCTCAGAGGTAGGATATGACCGATAAAGCTTTGGCTGTGTTCTGCTTTGATCAATGTCTGTGATTTTTGATCTCCTGGGGTCAGCACTTCCTCTCCCAGTCTCATTTTGGTGTCCAGAGGTTGATTGACGTGTCCAAGCACACTGTAACGCCCATAGCTGTGGAGCTTGACTTTCTCTGAATCGCTCTCCGAATTGTAGTTGTGCGTAGATTGAAATGTTGCTGTCAGTATTGTGACTTGCGAATAAGCTCTTCTTTAGTACAGGACAGCTACTCAGTCATGACGTCAATTTGTAGGCCAACCCGGCTAGTTGTCTTTGGGAGTTTGTAAAAATAGAGATTTTAGATTTACGAATATAATAAGATTTGTGGTTAACATTTCTAGAATTGCACATTATGTCGTACCAAAAAAAGACTGTTGGGTTGCTACATATCAAAAAAATTTTAACGTGTTTTTGAATGACTCTTATTCTCACCAAAGCTACATTTATTTGGTCAAATCTACAGTAAAACAATATTATTACAATGTAAAATATTTTGTTTCTATTTCATTTTAATTACATTTTAAAATGTAATTTACAATATTCCTGTGATGGCAAAGCTTCCATTAATCATTCTGATATGCTGATTTGGTGTTCAAGAAACATTTCTTCTTATTATCAATGTTGAAAACAGTTGTGCTGCTCAATATTTTTAAGAAAACTGTAATACATTTTTCCCCGAGATGCATCAACAAACAGAAAGAAACGTTACTTTTGTAACGTTATAAATGTCTTTACTGTAATTTTTGATCAGTTGAATGCACCCTTGCTCGGTAGAAGTATTAACTTTTAAACAGTAGTACAGCCTACAACTACCAAGGATGTGAGAGTTTTTGCTTCTTCATTGTATGTAATACAGTTACATGCTTAATTCAGCAGTTGACGTATTTATAGAGCATATAACAAACCAATAACTGTAATTGTTTTATTTTTGTCTGCCCTTCTCAGATATCCATTGGCCCCATGTTTTTTTTTACCAATGTGAGTGTGATCTGTTTCAAATTATTGTTGCAGTCCATAAATGGTAGACTGCATAAGGTGTACTTAGTATGTGATAGATTAAAGATTAGCATGACATGGTCATGGAGGGCATGGAGTGTCATGACTAGAGGTCGACCGATTCATCGGTTTTGCCGATTAATCGGCACCGATAGTTGATTGCCGCAACTATCGGCAGAAATCCAACCGTTGCTGGAGTGGCTGAGAAGGGTCTGCTGGCATTTATACAGTACGAGAGCGGCCTCTAGAGGTGGAAATCACTGACAGCACGTGTTGTTTATTTTGACACGTGACACTGCGCGCTGCACAGAGCGGGAAACTCCAGACTCTCATTTAAATACAGCCGACAGAAAAGCCTGCCGCGGAACAGAGCGCCATTCACATAGTTCTCTATTAAATTACATTATATTTGTCCCAAATCGCTGTGAATGTACATAATGACTTCACCCTAGGCTATAAATTATGTATTGTGCATTTTTCAGCAAAACGTTTGTCTTTCTATGGCACTAATAAAGTCTGTCTGCTTCATATAGAGAGCTGTAATAGATCGCGCTTTCTCTTTCCGCTTGCTCTGTTTTTTAAACACTGAACTTCAAATTAATTTATGCCACATTGTTCATTCTTGATGCAAACTTATGTCCGTTTGGTGATTAAATAAATTGTTTTAGACCACCACTTGAATTGAATGCAAAGCGTCTGGTGTGTGTGTGTCTGTGTGATACCTCTGAGTTCTCCTAGACGCAGCGCTGCGCTTTTGCCTGGTGTGTGACTAACTTTTTTTTTTTTGGATTAGATAATCATCAAGTGTTAAAAAATAGAAGCAAATAAAGTGTGTTACTACACATACAATATCCATATTATGTAATTTTAATGCTATGGCCTTGTGTAGATATTTACAAATGGCCATCTTTAAGCATGATTGTTGAAATTAAATGGTAACACTTAACAATAAGAGTCCATTCGTAGCATTAATGAAAACTGTAGAAGTATCGTTCCTTGTTAGTGTGTTCATTTCAACATTCACTATTAGCTACTAATAGGCTACATTTTTAAATTTTAGAGTTTCTTCTTTTAACATTAGCAAACTATAAAATAACTTTAATGATCAATATAGTAAATAATATTAATATTTTTATTCATTTACAAAGTATGGTTCAGTACTGTTTTTAGTGCTTTTAAAAAAAAAAAAATAGTAAAGCACTAGCTTTCTTTCAGTATCCATTTTGAAAACTATCGGTTGATTAATCGGTATCGACCAGTGGGGTCCAACCTAGCTATCGGTATCGGTAAAATCCACTATCAGTCGACCTCTAGTCATGACCCTTTAGTTGCAGCAGTGAGATCAATGAAAGAATTCCTGAGCTCCTCATGCAGCAGCTGTGACCTTCAACAGAATGTGATATGAGATGTAGATGAAACCACGGGGGTAATAATAAAATTAAGTGGTCTCATATACTGTCAATCTATCGGGAACGCAGGGAAATCTATCTACAAATAACTTTAAAGTATGAGAAAATGTTTTAAAATCGAAAAATCAAGCACTTCAGCTTTAAAGGGATAGTTCACACAAACAATTTCAGAAATGAAAGTCAGTGTTGTTTGTTACCAGTGTTCTTCAAAATTTCTTCTTTTGTCTTCTGCAAAAGACAATCATACAGAATTATTGTTATAAACTTTAGTGAACCTTCCCTTTAAATGGACAGTTCAACAGTTTTTTCAATGAGGACGTTTGACACTTATGAATTTTTGACAAATGGGACATATTTCCCGATTTTGGTGGTCAAAATTTGCTTTTTAAAAATAGTATTTTACCTTTTTCTGTCTCTGGGCATTTATGGTCTTTAAGTTATTGCATCATAAACAGAGTTGCTGTGCTCTGCATTTTGTGTGTGAGAGAGACTTGTGGGTCAGAGTGACATTGAAATGAAGGATACATTTCCTCCACTCATACAATGGCCTACATGAGAGTATATACAAACATTGTTAACCCACTTAAGAAATTATTGCATAATTAAGTTCATGTGTGGTGATTCCCTTTTATAACAGGATTGAGGCACAAGCTTTCTGTCCATCTGTGACTATTGTGCTGATATGTGCAAAACAAGCATGCAGAATGTAATCTGTGACTGTACATACAGCTCTGTGAATGTGTGATCTGTTTCTCATTGACAGTTGTCAGAGTGATAATCTTTGCTCTGATTTTGAACTGAAAATGAAGCACTTGTCTCCTGTATGTCCTCCACACAAAAATCAATAATGCAGTTATACAGCAGCCTGTTTATTTAGTCAGTAACCTTCATATGTTTTTAGATAACACCACTTGTCAGCTTTTTAAGCTATAAATACATGCTCATCTTTCTCTGCCTGTTGTAAGTTGGATATGAGGGTGAAAGATGTTAATTATGGTTGCGTGCAGTATGTTGAAACAGTTTTACAGTATGACAAATCAGTTGTGCAAGTTTGTGTGTAGCTAGGATTAAATAAATGCATTGATGCATCTCAGGAAAATAATCAAAACATCTTTTGCACTTACTATTGGCAGACAATTTTAAGTCTTAGAAACATTTTCAAAAGTTGCTTTAAAAGAGAGTCATTTCAGCTACACTGTAACAAAAATATCTTGAATCATGTTTGTGTTATATTTGGTTTCTATTCTGCAAATTTAATAATATCCATCTTTTTGGCTTCATTAGACAGCACGTGTCTAGTTAATATGCATGACTTCTTTGGTCGTTCAGGAATTTATAAGATAGCTGGGATGATATTAATTTCAGCATGTGATTCAGTGAGTTTAGTTAGTTTAACCAAATCATTTTACTTTGCAAATTAGTTCATAGGGTATCAAAATTATATTCGAAACATGATGTAATGTCATTGTCAATGTTGTGTCATTAAACCTTGCAAGCTCATCGCAGCTCTAGCTGTAGTTGTGTTAGTGACCATTAACACCTTAATACTCAGCTTAGACATCTTACAGTCAAAAGTAGTCATTTACATTGAGAATGCCTGTGATTTAGTGCATTGTTGTCTTGTCATTATACGACTGCTCGTTCTTGTTGGGAGAATACTGTTTCAAGCCGTAATGTTGATCCCCAGCAGTAGTGCCAGTCCTTATATAAAGTATTACATTGATTAATCACTATTCTCATTCAGTCTGAGTGATTTATTAAGAAGCTCTCAAAGATCTCCATTCCAGAGAGAAGCAGCAGCACTTTTAGAAGGATCTTCTCACCATATGTGCTGCTGCTCTCAGATGTAAAAAAAACAGAGCATCTACAGAACCTTCTAACAGAGCTTGCTGTCAAACCTTATAGGTTTTATTTCAAAAGTACTTTTTTATTAAGCACATTAGCTGGGGCCTAGCCTTTGATTTATGTCCTAACAAGACCTGATCTGTAAATAATACTGTTTGGTGACTGAAAGTAGAAATGACAGTGATCATTCAGAGTCCTTAATCAGGTTTACCGATTTGTCAATCAAGATATGGCTGAGACTGTCTAGTGTCACTCTCATTATCCTTAACGGATCTGATGCCACTTGAGGGATGTTGAGTCTTGCTAGCAGAACAGCAGCGAGTAAAAAGGCACGCCAGCACCTGTTTTTCTGAGTACATTTAAATGTGCATTTATGCATGTCACCACTGATTCTGACAAACTCTCCAGATGCACGATGCTACAGAAACTGCCTGCTACAGAAACTGTTCTGTATTTCTGTATTTTGGAACTTCAGAGGGTGGTGAAGACAACGTAGTCCATCACAGCACCCAGCATCCATGACATATATTCAGACAGATGATCATTTTTAAAGACCCTGGGCATCCCAATCGTTGCCTTTACAATTTGAGAAACAGTGCCCGGGCACAGACCAAAATGGCTATTGCGTAGCTTCTACCCACAGGCAATACAAATTCAACTTCACTGCTGTAAATCAATTACAGCAAACAACTTTCCAAAAACCTTGCTTTTGAATATTCTTGTATGGCTGTTGTTTCTATTCTGTTCAACAGTATTATTCACATTATAGGTTTTTTTAATGCAATTTTTTTTTTTACTCGCTCCTTTATATATTATTCATTTTGACACCAAAAATGCACTTATTGCTGCTTATTGACTTATAGTATTATACTTTAATTATACGTGTTTATTTTTTTAAAACATTGCATCTGTACGCCATTATATTGCCTCAGTCATTGTCTGTTACTTCCTAATAACTCTTTTATTCATTTAACACAATTTTTTTTTTGTCATTTTTATGCTCATTTCCAGCAGGGAGGCATAGTCTGTAGATTTCGAAGTTACTGAAGTGGTTGTGGAGGTGATATACATTAGTTTTAGGCTGTATGTTTGATAGAAGATTAAACGCTGCCATCTGCTCATTGCAGTGCTACATAATCTATATCTGCATCATCATGTTTCATCTGCAGCACGTCCACCTGATCTGGTTGTTCAGGTGTTGATGTTTTCTGCCTTCTGCAGCTTTATTCCTCAAATATATGAAAGCTGGTGAGATTGCATCCATAGATCCAATAAAAATAATTGTAAATAGTCATGCAAGTTGATGCACACTTGTGCTTTCTAAAAGGGTTTGGCAATTTGGAAATTCTCCTTTGACATGCACTTTTTATGGAATTTTTTACGTATTGGAGTGACATTCTAGAATCTTCTATATAGCAAAATTATAATCCATATTATATAGAAGTATAGTCTTTCCCACATTACTTACTGTGAAGTCTTGACTGTCTTTTGCAATAATGACAAAAAATGCAGACAAACAAACAAAAATGAATTGCAAGGCGAGCTTTGTTAGGAGACTCTCCTCATTTTAGGCATATTCTGTTTGCAACCTCAAAGTGACAGAGCTGACAGAGTTTATCCCACCTTCTTACATGAGGTCTTAGAAAATCTTTTCAGTCTTTTGAGTAAAACTTGAAAACTGTTTTAAATCCTACGTGAATGTGAACTATTGCTGGCAGTGGCATTACTACAGTAAATCTGGATGTATGAAACCAGCTTATAGATTTATTAATTCATAAGTAATTCCTTTGTCAGATTTATTGCCACATTATTGCAGGCTGGTAGGTTGTGCTCCTTGACATATTCATCGTACATCATACTTAGTTTAATGTTCCTATTTCAGGTGTACAGCTGAGCTCAACAAAATTTAATGGTCAAAAGGTTGTAGAAAATATGAAGTGCAAACATACATGATGGGGTTTAGAGATACAGGATTCTACTAAAGTACCATTTGATGTAATAATTATTCTATCATCTGATGTTAAGCTGATGTTAGATTGTAAACAAGACAGATGGTGGCAGAAAGATTTGTATGTGCATGTTTGCATTTAATATTTACTACTACTTTCTCTTTAACGTCACTCTGTAAATAGATATTAGTGTGCGCAGTTTGATGACTGTGACACTGTATGTATTTAGAAACAGACCTCAACTGACTGGTGCCTTACAGGTTGTAATCCTTTAAGTGTTATAAAATAGCAAGCCACCTTGTCCTTCTGTTGGACAGTTCCCAGACTGAGATGCTGCTGTAGAAATGAGCTGTAATCTCCAGCACACAGCAGATTTACCCTATACCAGCTGCACATTAGCCTCAGACCTTCATCAGCAGCTCTTCTAAAGCTGAAAGGTGACAGGGTGAAAACTACTCTTAACGTAAAGCTGTGTGGGTTTATTTATTTATTTATTTTTTTGGCTATAGATCAAGATGCTCAAGTGCTCAAGATTAAACCCAACAGAGGAAAAGAAAGAGATGTTCAGTTTGGAATGAAACACTAGTCGGCTACATACTGTGTGGTATATAATGTATATTACTTAAAATTAGTATGTGAAATAATATGCAACAATGATACACAGTAATGAACATTTTATTTACAGTACATGTGAGCAATATAGGCCTGTGTACTGCATGGAAAATACTTAGTATGGTAATATGCTGTTAGTAACATACCCACAGATTCTTCTGTCAGCAGTCACACAGCAACAAATATGTGATGTATGTGCACAGTCAGCCAGTGTGTGTGTGTGTGTGTGTCTGTGTTTTAGTGGCTAATGGAAAGAGAGAAAAGAAGAAGAAATGGACGATTTGATGGGGAAAAATTTTGGACCCTCAAGATGTCATTCTGTTGCTGATTAGATTAAAATAGTTGATAACTGTCTCAAGGCCAGTGGCTGATCTGGCATCCACCAGCACAACAATGAACTGAGAAACAGGAGAGACCTTTTTAATGCATAATAATTATCTGGTATTAAGTCATGGAAGACTCTCATTTAGTTAGCATGTAACTAAACTTCTTTCTACAGGAAGTGCCCTAAAGTGACCCCTCTTCCTCCTCTTCAATGTTTTCTATCTGCCTATGTTGTTGTTGAGTCATGAGAAGGTTAATGTGTTCAGTCTCTGAACAGTTTGCTGACGGCTGCTGTGCTCTCTGCTGAGGAGGAACAAACACAGTCAAATCAATCTCACCCTTTCCCCACTCTGCTGCTCTGAATGAGGTTGCCATGTCCCCTTTTCTCACACGCACTATGCTGTCTTTTTTCCAAATGGTCTTTTTTTTTTTTTGTCAGAGATGAGCAACAGCGTCCTTTCTTTGAGAAATTGATTTCTAAGTACATTGTGGTGTAATCAACGTGTTTGTGAGTAGCTGCCTCATTGCATCCATGTTGCATGATCCTGTCATGGCAGGATTCAGCTTCAGGATCTCAGCTGTGCTCTGATGTGTTTTCTCCATTTGCTCTATATTTATGCCACTTGTGTCATTGGAAGGGAGCCGTTGTGTGTGTGAGCGTGTCCACACATGCCAATGGACTTTAATGATGGCAGCTGTGGAACCGTGCAAAGTGAACACATTTCGGCATCCAAATTATTTAATCATTTATTTTTAGCACGTCCTATCCACTAGCAAATGTTTAGATGTCACAAATGACGCTGGTGACCAGTAAAGGCACACTAAGGTCCTTAATGTTAGCTTTTTTGGCTCTTTTTTTTTTTTAAACTGACAGCTATTGAAATGAATGCAGTACCATATAAATGCTAAGGTTTTTGGTCCACAAAGGAATATCACATTAGCTGTGCTTTTTTGTCAAAATGCTAATTTCTTTTGGTGTAAAACATGATTGAATTGCTTGAAAGGATAGCTGTTTGTACTTCTTCAGTCCTCACCCTACATATTATCAACAGATGAGTCTTGCCAGTGTGTTCTCCAGTATGACTTAAAAGGTTAGTTCGCCCAAAAAAGTAAATTCTGTCAGTAATTACTCACCCTCATGTCGTTCCAATCCCGTAAGACCACAAATGAAGATATTTTTGATGAATTCTGAGAGCTCTCTGACCCAGACAGCAATGTAACTACCACGATCAAGGTCCAGAAACGTAGCAAGGACATCGGTAAATAATCCACGTGACATCAGGGGTTCAACTGTAATTTTACGAAGCTACGAGAATATTTTTTATGTGCAAAGAAAACAATAATAGCATAATTTATTCAACAATTCTTCTCCCCTAGTTACCATCTTCCGCTATTAATCAACGTAATCAGCGTTATCCTTGCTGTCTATGGAGGAACAGAGAGCTCTCAGATTTCATCAAAAATATCTTAATTTGTGTTCTGAAGATAAACTAAAGTCTTACGGGTTTGGAATGACATGAGGGTGAGTAATTAATGACAGAATTTTCATTTTTGGGTGAACTATCCCTTTAATTAGGAAACCCATTTATATCTGAGACTTTCAGGTTTCTTAACAGGTAATATGTTGTGTGTAGTCACAGTCTCTTAAAGCTGTCCACCATCTGTGTGTGTTGATTTGGGTGTTTGTGCTCTGTTTGCATAAGTGGTAATATTGACTGGGTGCCTGTTGTTAGGGCCTCAGCCACCTGTAAAATCAGCATTAATTAATGAGGGAAATTAGGAGGAGCTGTGGTCTAAAAACAGCTGGAAAACACATTGTGGGGACATGGGATGGGGTTTTTTTTGGTCTGTTTTAAAGCAATAGTTCACCCAATAATGAAATTTTCTCCCATAACCTGTATTCTGTGTCTCTCTCTGTGTAGATGACTCTGCGGACGAGGAGCCCACCTCTCAGTCAGACCACAGTGAGATCCAGGGCACTCTCAAGACTCTGGCCAGTAAGTTGGATGACTTGAGTACATGCAATGACCTGATAGCCAAGCACGGAGCGGCGCTGCAGCGGTCTCTGAGTGAGCTCGAGACCTTACGTGTGCCTCTGGAGGGAGGAGAGAAAATCAAGGCTGTCAACGAGAGAGCCACCCTCTTTCGCATCACCTCCAATGCTATGATCAATGTAAGTAGAACTGACTTTCTGTTATTACAGGATTTGAGTTGGGTCAGGTTTCAATTATTATAAAATAGATATTTTGTGTATAAAATATTGTTTAAAAGTTTGGGGTCAGAAAGATAAAAAAAAAAAAAAAAAAAACTAATACTCTTATTCAGCAGGGTCTTAATCAACTAAATTAATCAACAGTGACAGTAAAGACCTACACTGATACAAAAGATTTCTTTTTCAAACCAATGCTGTTAAGAATTCTTGTTGAACTTGAGAATCCTGAAAAAAATAAAAAAATTTAAACGATAAATTAAAATGAAATAAAATTAAAACTATATCGCTTGAGCACCAAATCAGCATATTACAACGGTTTCTGAAGGATCATGTGACACTGAAGACTAGAGTAATGGCCATTGCAGGAATAAATTTCATTTTAACATATATTAAAATATAAAACAGCGGTAATAATTCTGTTTTCTTTTGTAATAATATTTCACAAAATTACTGTTTTTACTGTGTTTTTGATCAAACTGTAGCCTTGGTGAACATAACTGACTTTTTTTTAAAAACATAATAAAAAAACCAAATAAATGTTTGAACGGTTGTATATGTTATTAAAATGTATGTTATGACAATATAACAGTCGATAAGATTGCTTGGATTTTAAAAACATTTTATTCTTGGAGCTGGAGAAATTTGTCCCCATGTTTTATGAAACAATGAGTCTGAGCACTGTCTGACTTTGTTCAAATTAAGGACTGGTTGTATTTATTGTCTTTAATCATCTGGACATTGTTTTTCTCTGTCCTTAGTGCTACGGTCAATATGAATGAGCATTGTCCAGAAATAATGGGTGGAAAGATTGTGGTTCATTTATCACAATGGACAATGTGAAATCTAATCCAGTATTAGCTGTTTTACCCAACCATACTTCATCAAACAGACTCATTTCTGAAACTAGCTCCAGAACAGAATATAACAGCATCTTTACTTGGAATCTTTTTCAGAGAAAATACTAATCTGTCTGTCTGTTTTCAAATTTTATGTTCAGTGTCGCTCTAAAGGCAAATGTTGTTGCAGATACCTGGATCATAGATAGTTTTTCTTTTCTATCTGTAATCAATGAAGGTAGAGCCTCCACTAACACGATCAATACTGGTCTAGGAATAGCTCTCAGTTTTGCGGATGTCCTCTGTGTCTTTGATTTCCTAAATCAAATTCTGGATAGATATTACTACTCACAGTCATGGAAGTCAATATTAGAGGTGATTTTGTCTTGTGTGTTCCATTTCAACTTTGACAAACTGAATTCATCTATCTTAGGTGAATGCAATTTCATGCTGTTTATTTGGATTTGTGTGGATTTCGGGAAAGGATTTTGAACAAATATGCATCGACTGCATCATAATTGTGATTGTTGGTACACAACTTGAATACAAACCTCACTTTAGTCTTCACAGCCAGGTGTACATTACAGGTAACTTATTCTGGCAAAGCAGTCACCACTTTGACAAAAAAGGTCAACCACATTTTTGAAACCCGCTAAAATAGTCATAATTTTTAAGTAAAATGTGTCTTAATATTTATTGATAAACACAGTGAGATTGGAAATTTCCATGCACATTTATTTAATGTTAAAAATGTGATTATGTCCATTTTTATGTGCGATAGTGATAAGTTGCTTCACAAATGCCATAGATAAGAAGTGGCTGCACTGATGAAAAGTTTGGAAACAACTGATATAGAGCAAACTATCTCAACATGTACACCTAATTAACTGTCTTTAGATTTATGTTCAATATAAGAATCCAATAGTTCACCAATGTGTTATTGGCTGATAACTTTTCTCACTTCTTGAGATTAGCTTGAATCATTAGCCCTGCAGACAGCAGTCAGGATCTGAGTCCACCAGATCTACATGCTATAACACTTTCATTAGCGAGATCTCTGTTTGGACTCTTCTTTAGTCTTCTTTCTTTCATATCTAAAATGATTAATAGCCAGCTGAACAGAAATACACAAACAGCACTGTGAGGTCTAACTCATTAAAGCACTCGGACAGGCTGAGCCGCAGCAGGAAGAGGAAAACCATTCTGATCTTTGTGTGTGGTCTGATGGACAAACAGATGATATGTTTAATAATATGCTTCAATATTTGAAACAAGGAGAGAGAAGAGATGGTCATTTTTCTTGTTACCTGACTCTCTGAGGCTTTGAATCATGTCTGTGATGTAATACACTGCTGTTCAAACGTTTAGGGTATGTACAAATTTTTTTATGTTTTTAAAAAGCTCTCTTATGCTCACCAAAGCTGCATTTATTTGATCTGAAATACAGTAAAGACAATCATTTTGTGAAATACAATCCGAATTCGGAAATGTTGGGACGTTTTTTAAATTTGAATAAAATGAAAACTAAAAGACTAACTAAAAAACTAAAACGCAAATCACATGAGCCAATATTTTATCCACAATAGAACTTAGAGAACATAACAAATGTTTAAATGGAGAAATTTTACACTTTAATCCACGAAATGAGCTCATTTCAAATTTGATGCCTGCTACAGGTCTCAAAAAAGTTGTCACGGGGGCAACAAAGGGCTGAAAAAGCAAGAAATTTAGAAAAGATTCAGCTGGGAGAACATCTAGCAACTAATTAAGTTAATTGACATGATTAGCTATAAAAGGGATGTCTTAGAGAGGCAGAGTTATGGAGTAAATATTGTGCCAAAATTATACCAACAAATCCAGCGTTTTGCAAATAAACACAACCTGCTTTGCAAAGAAAACTCGACTTTCAAACAAACGCAAAGTGATTTGCAAATACAAAACTCTATTTGAGAGAAAATGCAGAGGTATGGACAAATATATGTATTGTGTTACAACTGTGAGACTCATTTGCCTTTTTATGAGGAAACTTGGCTTGATTTTCTCACACGTGTCAGAGCAGATTTTCTCACACACATCAAAGCAGATTTTCTCACACGTGTCAAAGCAGATTTTCTCACACGTGTCAAAGCAGATTTTCTCACACACATCAAAGCAGATTTTCTCACAAATGCAACTGAGCAACTTTCTTTTCTTTTCCAAAAACAGCAGATGATCAGTTGGTCAATTTACGCTAGTCTCCTGAGACCCGAAACACCTCTTTACCTTTTCAGACCAATATGAGTGGGGAACAGGTGAGTTTCTGTCTTACTATCTCTATAATTAACCATTTAGATGTTTTCTGGCGATCCTACTATAGTGTCAGTGAAATTCACAACACGTGCTGTAAAGTTGTTAACATGATTGATTAGTTCAAAAATCAGTAGTGACATGGCTAAACATTTAACTAGGCAGTCTTTCCCTATAAAAACTGATCCATTCTCCGTACCTCTTATCCTCTGTTGGATCGCAGGATATTGAATATACATATATATTGATACAATTGTTCAACATTCAAAACAATGCAGGGGTATAAGTTAACAATATATCGTGTCACAATATATTGTAATACTAAAATGCAAATGTATTATGGATAGCAACAATATTGTGTACCAAAAATGAAAGCGTTTTGAATTTTATTTTTACGTTAGGTCAAGTAAGATTTATTAATTTAGTCATTCTGCTATATATGTTGAGACATAGCCTACAGTGGAGAGAAATGTTGTATAAAACAAGTATAAAACTACACATAGACAACCTACTGAAAGGAGTATGCTAATCGAATTATACAAATAGGCTACTATAATCAAACTAGTTAAAGTTCAGGTGAGCTTTATTGTGATTCAGCTATATAAATGTACCGAAACATAATCTAAACATTAATATCCCTTATGAAAATTAACCACGGTTTTACTAAATAAATACCATGGTATTTGTAGTAAAGCTGCCTATATAGAAATGGTAACCTGCAAAAAAAAACATGGTTACCACACTTTTACTATTAGTAAAACCAACTTTAATTTTAATAAGGGATATCATAGTTTATTATCATATTTATGTTTATATATAGCATAGTTTATATACATGCCTTGTACAACATTTAAAACTAAAAGTGGCCTGTAAGGAGATATTTTGTATTTCAACCAATCGGCAGATTTTAGTCTGACAATAAATAGCCTGTTTGGAGAAATCCAACTAAAAATGTTTATTAAAATGCTGAATTTAGTATTATATCATTGTGAACTTGATCCTTCTCCCCAATTCACAGGACAAGAGTGACACCAGAAGAGAAATATTCATCATTTTGCTTAGCTAAAAAATATGTAATTATTTTAGACAGAAGTGATTGCAGTGTTACATCATTTAAATTTTTTTTTATTAATAATTAATGACCTCTTGGGTGATATTACTATATCTGATACTAAATTAAATTGTCTAAGCTTTCATTTTTGGTACTATCCATAATACATTTGCATTTTAGTATTACAATATATTGTGACACGATATATTGTTATACCCCTGCATTGTTTTGAATGTTGAACATGATATATATGTATATTCAATATCCTGCGATCCAACAGAGGATAAGAGGTACGGAGAATGGATCAGTTTTTATAGGGAAAGACTGCCTAGTTAAATGTTTAGCCATGTCACTACTGATTTTTGAACTAATCAATCATGTTAACAACTTTACAGCACGTGTTGTGAATTTCACTGACACTGTAGTAGGATCGCTTTGTGAAAACATCTAAATGGTTAATTATAGAGATAGTAAGACAGAAACTCACCTGTTCCCCACTCATATTGGTCTGAAAAGGTAAAGAGGTGTTTCGGGTCTCAGGAGACTAGCGTAAATTGACCGACCGCGCCATCTGCTGTTTTTGGAAAAGAAAGTTGCTCAGTTGCATTTGTGAGAAAATCTGCTTTGACACGTGTGAGAAAATCAAGCCAAGTTTCCTCATAAAAAGGCAAATGAGTCTCACAGTTGAAACACACAATACATATATTTGTCCATACATCTGCATTTTCTCTCAAATAGAGTTTTGTATTTGCAAATCACTTTGCGTTTGTTTGAAAGTCAAGTGTTTCTTTGCAAAACAGGTTGTGTTTATTTGCACAATCCGCCGTGCCATCTGCAGACGCCAACTAAAGCTCTATCGTGCAAAAAGGAAGCCATATGTGAACAAGGAGATGCTACACCATGGTAAACATGCCCCTGTCCCAACTATTTTGAGACCTGTAGCAGGCATCAAATTTGAAATTAGCTCATTTTTGTGCATAGAATTGTAAAATTTCTCAGTTTAAAAATTTGTTATGTTGTCTATGTTCTACATAGACATGTTGAAATATTATTGGGAATCTCACTAAATTCAGTGAACCATCTATCAATTTTACACACTGAATCACATGGCTCTCCCTCCCCCTCAACTATTTTAAATGGCATTTCTCGGATATGTCACATATGCATCTCTTTCCTCTAAGCTCTTCCTGAAGTCACGAGCAGTCGGGCCCAGGGCCTCACTCAGCAAAATAAAAGTGGAAGTTTGCATATGTTAAAGGTGAGGAGCTGTAGTTTCACGAACGTCTGAGGAAGCCACAGTCACATGCTAAGCGTAGCACAGAGGATCCTCTCTCACAGCAGAGCTCTGGACACTAGTGCTGATAGGAGTCAGGTAAAGGCTGGTTTGTTGCTTTGTTTGTGGACTTTAAGGGCACAGAAGTGTAAGTAGGATGCAAAGAGTGGAGAGACCTATACTGTTGTTTTTGAACTATGTTCTGTACAAGGTCCAAAATTAGCACCTGCAAAGCGCTAAATGTAAGTAAAAATGGGGTTGTGGAGTAAATCAATCTAATGAGTTGGCTTGAAACTTTATTAGGGACTGTAACATAATACCTACTTTAAGTCAAAAAGAAAAATGATTTTCTGATGCTTGCTGATGTAAAAGATGGGAATGATTAAAATATATGGATGTTATTATGATAAAAAAAAAAAATATATATATATAGATGTTATAATAAAAAAAATAGACAAAGATATACAAACAAATCTTTGAAGTTTTGCCTCAATTTTATTAGCAGCAATTTTTATATGAGGCCTAAAAAACATTTCTCCCATGCATTAATGCCTCCAAATGAAAATATAAGAATTTTCATGTTTTTATGAAGGTCCTGTACGTACAGTGACCGCAATGACCTATCATTAACATGCAACAAAAACAGCTATGTAATGCTATATATGCATATATAATTGTATACTTTTTCTCTTTTAAATATTCTTTTTTTTAGTATGTAATATTTTATTCATTCAATTTTTAAAAATAGATTTGGCAGACTTTTTGTCCAAAGCAACTGCATTCAAGCTATATGTATTTTCATTCCCTGGGAATTAAACCCATGACTTTAGCATTACTACGGGATCTTGTAACTTTTTTCAATTTATCTGCCATTGGCAGTTGTGGTAAAAGGTGAATTTTGATCACCGATTCTGTGCCCATTTTGTTCCTGATAAATCTAGCAGACTGGGGTCAGTCAGATGAGTCGTGTCATTGTGCCTCCATATGAGACTAGGGAGATGTACAAAGAAACATTGATCAAGAGAGAGAAGAAGAAGAGAGTACGGACACCCAGAGGCAGTGACACTGTAAAAGACGTGATTGGTTATGCCTGCGAGCTGCCTTAGTGATTTTGTGGCTGTACTGTAGTCTCAGTTATTAACGTGATTGATGAACTCTGATGAGAGAGATGCTCTCACAGAAACTGAGTTAGATTACAGCGGTTATTTTTAGTGAAACCTATGTGTGGCGTGGGTTATTATTCTTAATAATGAGCAAGAAACAATTTGAATAATTTTGCAGCATTGTTTCTCCTGTTTATTCCTGAAAGGTGGTTCAAATCAATCTATATTGTATAAAGCTCTATATAAATAAACGTTACTTGACTATAGAAAGGAAAAAGCTCTTTAAAATCTCACTTATTTCTCCTCGATAACAAATTAAACAGAGAGCAAATGGAGACATATAGTTCTGCTGAAAAAAATGATCATCTGAGCCAAATCTTATACTGAACCATGACTGTGAACTCTAATGAGGTTTGAAGGAGCAACCTTTGAGCAGTAACATTTTCCTGTGTGTTATTGCACAGGAAAATGGACTGTTTTGTGTCCGTGTTATTGACCAAGAGTAACTTCTCTTAGATGCTTGCATTACTCAATACTGCTAATCCGAGACTCGACTAAAAAAAAGCATGACTCAGCTCATAGACCGTCTGTATGTTTGCGTGTTTCTGAACGTGCACTGGCCATCAGATTTACTCTTTCACTTCTGCTTTGAGTTGAACCACTAGAGCTACGACCCATGATCGATTTCATCAGATCTTTTCAGCATTTCTGTCATAGACATGTCAAATATAATTTCTTAGATGTTGTGAAGAAAACGAAGTAATCCTTTAAAAGGGTTAAAGGATTCTCTTGATCAGATTTTGTCTAATTAGGGTTTAAAAACATTTGGCAATTTTATCCAATGCGACTTGCATTGTATTCAAGGTATATGATATCAGTTCATGAACTCCCAGAGAATCAAACCCATGCCCTAACACCGTGCTCTACTGTTTCATCTGTGATTGAATCAAAACTCTTCACGGAGGTTGATCTTTAGGAGCAGAATCAAGCCCCCCTGGTCTAAATAGCACTTTTATTTTGTTCCTGAAGCTGCTGTGTTTGTGTTGATATTTAGTTCCTGTTTTGTATCTTCCTTCACAGGCGTGTCGAGATTTCTTGGACCTGGCTGAGAGCCACAGCCGCAGATGGCAGCGAGTACTTCAGCATGAGCGAGAGCAGCGCACACACCTGGAGGAGACCATCGAGCAGCTAGCCAAGCAGCACAACAGCCTGGAACGAGCCTGGAGAGAAGCCCCCACTCACGCTGTCAACACACCCGATACGCCCACCATCGACACGGGTGAGACACGCCACCCCTGCCGCATCGTGATCATTCATAAATGAATATTATAGAAGTGAATGAGCTCAGTAATGAGACATGGCATGATGGTAAACCAGCATGGTACTGTTGTGCCTGTTTTTGACTACTTATGTGTGCACAGGAGTGAGTGAAAGGCCCAGGAAAGAGGAAGCGAGTGATGAAGATGAGGATACGGAGTATTTTGATGCCATGGAAGACTCACCTGCTTTTATAACAGTGACTGCCACGGACCCCTCTCACCACAGGTTAGCGTCATCCCCACTTAACCCAAAGATGAAAGTCATACATTTTTCAACAATATTAGGGTAAATAATATTATGACAGAATTTTCCTTTTTTGATGTGAGAGTTCGAAAAATAGGTGTTCAAAAATTAAGTGCAGACAATTTATTAATAATGAATTCAAAACACATTTCTTAAGTCAATTTCTACTACCTACTGATAAACAGTACACCAAAAGACATTCATTTCCAATGGAGAGTAGTATGGAAGCTGCATGGAAATTCAACCAAAAGAATATGCATAATTTTTGGTTCTGATTTATGGTTCGATTACATTTACATATTTGAACTCAACCGTATGTGACCACCTGACCGAATGAGATGTATTCCAATCAAATTTATGAGCATGAGGTGAAAATTACCAAATATTTTGCACTAAAAAGTAATTCTTTTAATACTATTTTGTAAAATAAGTGATTATTAATAACTATGTCTGAAATGAAATTTTTTAAATTAATATAATTTATAAAATATTAATTATATAATTTTATGCAATTTATAAAATATTTTATGATTGTGAAATAATTATTTTTATCAATTATTACATAAGTTTATATTGACTAGCCCTAGAAAAATAAAAAAGCTTTTCATTCAAATGTATTGTGTGGATATATTCATGCATTCACTATTCATTCATTACGGTTGTGAATAAGTGGAGGATAACACTTGTGATTGATTGATTGATTTATTATTTTAAACAAAATCTGTTCCTAGTAAGAGGCTCTTATTCACTGGTTGACTCCTGAGACCTTTATTCCATCAGTCAAACACAACGTCAGACTTTTATTCTGCTTATTTTCCTGCATCTCATCCTCTTACTGTCTCTCCCTCTTTCTTGTCTGTGCAGACGTTCTCAGAGTAATCTCAGTGGTGCTAGTGGAGGACAGCCCAGTGACTGGAACCAGGAAGACAATGTGAGTGTGACATGAAACAAGAGCTGAAAACAAAGGTTATATACACTAGGATTAAAAAAAACAACAATGAAAATCTCATTTAAAATCTAATTTAAAAGGGCGACAAACAAAATGCTAAGGCATTCTGAAATACTAGAAATAATTTGTTACAAGGGCCTGAAATTCACTTCATATTTGTGACCCTGGACCACAAAACCGGTCTTAAGTCGCTGGGGTATATTTGTAGCAATATGCAAAAATACATTGTATGGGTCAAAATGATAGATTTTTCTTTTATGCCAAAAATCATTAGGATATTAAGTAAAGATCTTGTTCAATGAAGATATTTTGTAAATTTCTTACCATAAATGTATCAAAACTTCATTTTTGATTAGTAATATGCATTGCTAAGAACTTCATTTGGACAACTTTAAAGGAGATTTTCTCAATATTTTGATTTTATGCAACCTCAGATTCCAGGTTTTCAAATAGTTGTATCTCTGCCAAATTTTGTCCGATCCTAACAAATCATACATCAATGGAAAGCTTATTTATGCAGCTTTCAGATGATGTATCAATCTTAAAAACTGGTTTTGTGGTCCATGGTCACATTTATAATGAAAAGTGTTTTTTTTTCTTTTTATTTATTGAACTAATGTGAAGTGGAAGCATTTTCATTAGTGGCCTCAGACATTTGGACCCCACTGTATTTCTTGTGGCATAAAGTTCCAGTAGACTCAACGTGACTGTGAATGTTACCTCAGGCGGTCTGTGTTCATCATTGACTCTCACAGCTGTTGTTCATCTCAATTAACCGAATTTTAATTAACTGATATCTGCTCCCCTCGTTTCATCTTCCTCTCTGTGACTCACTTTCTCAGACAGATGGAGCATCAGTCAGCTGTCAATGTTTATGCATTACGTTCCTCAAGGGCACTCAGGCCCTTCAAATAATCTCTTTCAGCATAAACACATTTCATAAATTTCAGATGTTTTTTTAATACAAACACTCTTGTCTGTGTCTTTTTTAGTGTTCTGTGAGCAGTAATGATTTTTCAGGGAAAGAGCTGCAGCCTCACAGGAAGAGGCGGACCCAGATCACAGAGAAGCCCAACTATTCACTCAATCTGTGGAGCATCATGAAGAATTGCATTGGCAAAGAACTCTCTAAGATCCCAATGCCTGTAAGTGATATTGGAGATTAATGAAGTGGTCCTAAATGCAAGATTAGAATCAGTGCATTGCTGTTCTTTGAGAATAGTAAGCAAAATGTGCCCAGATTATATATCATTTGCATGTACACTGCTGTTCAAAAGTGTGGGGTCAGTGAGTTTTTTAAAAATAAATTAATATTTTTATTAGGGCTGTTAGTCGATTAAAATTTTTAATCTAATTAATTACATGATGTTTTGATTAATTAATCGCAAAATAAATTTGACTGTGAAAATACCCACAAAAGATTATTTAAAGTTATTTTTGTGTTAAATGAGAAAGTATCAAGTAGACATTACAAATTGTAGCTTTAGAAAGAAATATTTTATTTGATTCAACATAAAATTTATTACACATAAAAATTTTGGCTACAAAGGCTTAACATAAACTATGGAACACAAAAGAGGATAAGTTTTGTTCATACAATCAAAGTCATTAACCAAAACAGCTTTGTTACCAACAGTCTTCAAAATACCTTCCTTTATGTTCCACAGAAGAAAGGTTTGAAACGACATGAGAGTGAGTAAATGTCAGAATTAAAATTTTTGGGTGAACTATCCCTTTAATATTTTGATTTTGATTTTTATTATTATTTTTAATGAAATGATACTCTAAATAAGAAACTAAATCTGCCAGCAGGTGGCGGTAAATGTCTTCATTCGATTCGTTCAAACGGCTGATTCATTCATTCAAGGGTTACTCCACCCCAAAATGAAAATTTTGTCATTAATCACTTACCCCCATGTCGTTCCAAACCCGTAAAAGTTTTATTCCTCTTCGGAACACAAATGCTTTCTGACAGCTTTCTGTCCCTCCCATAGACAGCAATGTAATTAACATGATCAATGTCCAGAAACGTAGCAATGAAGGTTTACTTTCAGGAATGAAGTAAACGGCTCTCTTTATGAATGAGTCTTTGAATCATTGGTTCACACGATTCTGTGTTGCTCGGAGACGCACAACAAATTCTGCTGCGGCTTTAAAGGTAATATATTCTTTGCAAAATTGAGCAAAAACACATAATATTTTGTTTAAAATATAACACTATATAAGCTTCATATTTACTGAACTGTTGTATAAAGTCACATTTAAACTCGTGATATTCGGGACAAAATCAGCACTCGTGTCATATTGCTCTCGCTGCTCGTGTGATATCGCTTATCGTATGATATAAAAATGAGACAAAAACACATACATTTTTGCACCAATATCTTGAATTTTAGGGCATAATTGCATTTATGGAGTTGTTTCCCTGCATCATATTTGTCAACAGTTGGCTATATGGAAATGTATGATGATGTACAGGTCTGGGGGCGTGGTCAGTGCATTAACTGCATAAAAATATTTGCGTTATTTTTTTTATAACTAATTAATTAAGTTAACACGATAAACTGACAGCTCTAATTTTTATTCATGCATTAAAAAATGACAGTAAAGACATTTATAAATTTATAAAAGGATTTCTATTTTAACAAATTTGAACTAATATATCACCATTCTCACAAAAATTTCAACATTGATAATAAATGTATCTTGAGCACCAAATCAGCATATTAGATGAGCCCCGACTTTTTTACGTCTCTAGGGCCCCGGAGCCTTAGAGCCAATTTTCACGTCATAGTTTCACGACACGGGCCGGGCCTCGGGCCTGTTTTAGGCTTCTCCATATTTTTTATTTTTTAGACATCTACCAATTAGTGATGAAAAAAAATAATAGCTGCGCTAGTGAAAGCAACACGAGACCATGCTGCCACGACTGAGAGCGGCTCGACGGTGTTTAGTGTCCCGCAGGAGACATATATTAAAATATATGAAAATAGACAGTTATTTTAAATTGCAGTAATATTTCACAATATTACAGTTCTACTGATCATATAAATGGTGAGCATAATAGACTTCTTTTAAAAACATTATAAAAAATCTTATCAACGCCAAACTTTCGAACTCTAGTGTATGTATTTTTTAAGCTAATATTGTTCACAACCCCTTGCTCTACGGAAGAGAAGGTGATGGTAAAGTAAAGTAACTATGTATTTTAAAGTAACAAATTTAGTTGGATGCTAACTTTTTCATTCCAAAACAAACTTGTAGAATAGGTCTGTGGTCATAAGACAATTGCAGTATCTCCACATACTCAACAATATGTAGTAGAAGAATGTGAAATGGGACACAGCCAAGGTGTCTTCCTCTCTCCCTGTGTCCAGGTGAACTTCAACGAGCCCCTGTCCATGCTGCAGCGCTTGACGGAGGATTTGGAGTACCACGAGCTGCTGGATAAGGCGGCGCGCTGTGAGAACTCTCTGGAGCAGATGTGTCTGGTTGCAGCCTTCTCAGTCTCCTCATACTCCACCACAGTGCACCGGACGGCCAAGCCCTTCAACCCTCTCCTGGGAGAGACCTACGAACTGGACCGCCTGGAAGAATTCGGTTACCGTTCCCTCTGTGAACAGGTCAGTGTTAAGAGTCAAAAGGTCTACGGTAACACATGAGGAAAGCTATCCATTAGCATTTATATTCACCTCAGTAAAGGTTAAGCTAGAACTCCACTATTATTATTTTTTTTCCTGTAACGGTAAAGCTGAATTTTCAGCATCCATTACTCCTGTCTTCAATGTCACATGAACCTTCAGCAGTCATTCTAATATACTGATTTGATGATGAAGAAACAGTTTTGCTGCTGAATTCATTTTGCATCGAAAGCAGCATATAAATTAGGAATTTAGCAACAAGGGAGGAAATGAGAAATTAAGCAATTTATTATAACGCAGTGTCACAACACTTGTTTTCAGTCACATTCATGCATTACTAGAAATGCTTCTCATGCAAGGTTCAGTGATCGAAGGCTAATGATGGATGAAGGTGACTGTGAGGATGCCAGAATCACACATAGAAAGTCCACACGTCTGAATGAATAAAGACACAGCACTCCCTAGTGGTGAATTTTATATTCAGCACTCGACTGATATTTGCCTGTATCTTTCAGGTCAGTCATCATCCGCCTGCAGCCGCCCATCATGTGATGTCACAGCGAGGCTGGACCCTGTGGCAGGAAATCACCATTGCTAGCAAGTTCCGTGGCAAATACCTCTCCATCATGCCTCTGGGTGAGTGTCCTCTCCTCTCTTGACCGTCTCACTATTTCACTATTCTTCATATACTGTAAACAAATGTAGGTAACACAAAATCTATAAACATTATTTATGCTGATTTAATTTATTGTTGTATTTCTCTCTTGACTTCACATAATTAGTTTGTCATATTGTGATAATGATGAACACATTGATTTTCTGTCTGCCTAACCAGGTGCGATCCACCTACACTTTCATGCGAGTGGAAACCACTATGTGTGGCGTAAAGTCACCTCCACTGTGCACAACATCATTGTGGGCAAACTGTGGATTGATCAGGTTGAACTTCTGACATTATTAAATTTCTATGATTACCAGAATTTTCTTGCAGTAGTATGTCAAATATTCAAAGCCTAGAAACGTCAAGGGGAATATATTGCTTGTAGGTCCATGCTTGTTGAATATATTCTTTGTATGACCTAGTTTCACTCAATTTTGATGTCCTCTTCTGAATAACAATGACTAAAAATGAGGGGAAGAAACAGTTTGCCAATTAAACAATGCAGCCAACAGTATTGTTAATGGGATAGTTCACTCAAAAGCGAAAGTTTTGTCATCCTTTACTCACCCTCATGTCGTTCTTTCCTGTTTTGAACATAAAAGAAGATATTTTGAAGAATGCTGGTAATCAAACAGTTGATGGTCCCCATTGACTTCCATAGTATTTCTTTCCCTACTATGGATGTCAATGGGGACCATTAATGTTTGGTTCTTCAAAATATCATCTTTTGTGTTCAACGTATGAAAGAATACAGATTTGGAATGACATGTGGGTGAGTAAATGACAAAATTTTCATTTTTGGGTGAACTATTCCTTGAAGTTTAACAAAAAAAAATCAGACTTTTTTTGGCTTTAAGACATGTTTTCTGTTCAATATCAAATACGACTTTACTGAAGAAAAACATCATACATCCATGACCGCCAGGTTTTGTGAACCACTGATTTAATTGTAGGTATTTCTCTCTTTTCATCTCATATTTTCTTTGTTGCAGTCCGGAGATATTGACATAGTCAACCACAGGACCAAAGAGACCTGTCAGCTCAAGTTCTCTCCATACAGTTACTTTTCAAGGGAAGTCCCACGAAAGGTATGTTTTGGACTTAAATTGTCTCTGTCCTTTTTCCTGTCCCTCCTGCTGTGATTCATGTGTGAGTTATACTGACAGCAGATAAGAGCCCTTAATGATGTTTGTCATGGCTAAACCATCTTTCTATCCTGCTCTGCCCTCTCTCTGTCTCTTCATGCTTCTGTAGTTCAACCCCAGAGCTTGTTACCCTTGTTCTCCTTGTTCTTCCACTGTAAGGTCACAGGGGTGGTGAAGGACAGTGATGGCCAGGCCCACTACATCCTGTCAGGTACATGGGATGAAAAGATGGAGAGCGCCAAGATCGTGCAGAGTAGCAGAGGAAGCAGCAGCTCTGAGGGCAAACAGAAGACTGTCTATCAGACGCTTACACCCAAACTGCTGTGGAAGAAATACCCTCTACCGTAAGACACAGCATTAATGTCTGGTATTATTGTCAATCAATAAAGTACTGGCCTACCTCCATATACTACGTGAACTAACTACTGACATAACTAAATGAACTTACCGCCTGCCTACTGACCAAACAAACCAAATTACCTACAGGCTGACTGACCGTACCTATCAACCAAACAAATTACCAAAACGACTGAATCTTCCTAACGGACTAACTCCCTATAGACAGAGCTACCTGCCTACCTAGAAAACCAAACTAAATGCCTAATAAGTGTAAAGGTCCTTGCACACCGAGTCCGAAATTTTCGTATGCGTTTTTCGTACTTTTTGTATTTGTCATCATTTCCTATCAAAACGCTTGCTATGGATGCGAAAACGCAGAAAATCGAACCTGGTCCGATTTTTTATTTTTTTTTATGACGGACGAAAGTTTCGGAGGCAGTGTGTAAACGTGATTGACACAACGTGAGGTCGTATTTATTTTTCAACGTGTGAAAATTTCGGACTGGCCTTAAGTCTAACTGATAAGTTGAACAAACTGGTAGTTTGTTCAGTAGGTAGGTACTTCATTTTGCAGGTAAATGGTAGTTACATTGGTAGCAACGTAGCTGCCAAACAAACTACAGACTAAACAACCTACCAGAGTCAGTACCAAACAGACCAAACTACCTGTCTGCAGAGCCAGCTACCTCATTGACTACCTACTTACCTACCAAACTAAAGATGTACTATGGCATTACCTACCTAAGTCTAAAGATAGTTAGTTTAGTAGTTAGTGTGCTAGGTAAGTAGCTCATTATGTAGGTAGCTGCTTATCTACTTACCTGCAGAACTACAGTATTCAGCATAAATGAGTACATCCCCTTTAAAACTTTATCAGTTTAACAATTACTCTTAGAACTTATTTAGAAGGCATATTAGGCTTATTTGGAGATGTAATATTCTAGCATGTCAAAATTATTCAGGAAAATAATACTTTCTTATCAAAGTGATAAAATGTTGTGTTGCGAAAAGTAGTACATCCTCCTAAAAAGTTACAAAATAAAAGTAAATAAAGGTATTTTTGTAAAATGTTTATATGCTTTTCTTCTCTTTCTTTTTGCTCTTAACAGCTCCCACTTGCTGTGGTGGAGCAGTTATGAAATATTGTTCTTGTAAATACATTCTAGCGTTTCAGTATTTTTAGTTTTATTTTTTTTAAATAAATATGCATGCAAATTACAGCAAAGTGCAACGGTGTTCGGCAGTGGTCAAAAAGGATTTCAACATTGAATTTTGAAATTTGTTTTATCTTGTAAACTCTGATATGTGGATTCGGATGACAATTAAATTACCACACAACTTTGCTGTTTGTCAAAAAACACTAGGTCATTTGGCCAGGGATTTGTACGCGGGTGGTGGTAGAAACACACCTGCATTCTGTATTCGGACAGCAATAAAATCACAGACTAAGCCCTGTAAATGTTGAAAATCCCCATGAGAAACAATTACCATCCGAATTAGGCTAATTGTTCTTGAAAAAGAGCTGGAGGAATACCTGAGTTGGCAAAAGAGTGATTGCATTGGTATCTTCTTAACTACTTACCTGACAAACTACCTACAGTCTAAACAACACATCTACCAGACTCATTACTGACAGACCAAAACTGCCTACCTGCAGAAATACCTTCTTGACTTCCTACTTACCCACTTAACTAAAGGTGGCCTTGCAGAACAAATTATAAAGTTAGATTCTCTGCATAATTTTTGCATTTGTTTCCCATTCTCTTCTCTTCTCTCTATCTCTCAGAGAGAATGCTGAGAACATGTACTGTTTCTCTTCTCTGGCTTTGACTCTGAATGAGGAAGAGGAGGGTGTGTGTTGGACAGACAGCAGGCTGAGGCCGGACCAGCGGCTGATGGAAGCAGGACGCTGGGACGAGGCCAACGTAGAGAAACAGAGGCTGGAGGAAAAACAGAGAGCCACGAGGAGGAGGAGAGAAGCTGAGGCCTCTAAGGCCATCGATGAAGGTGAGCACAAGATGGTCACATTTCTTTGACATTTTGTCAATGTAGAAGTTTTGAAAACCATGAAACTAGGGCTGTTATTATTTTCACTGCTGCAAAAACTAAGTTAATATACACTGCTTGTTTATTGAACTGTTTTGTAAAATCAATATCACATTTGCAATCGTACTGATATTTGGAGAAAAAACTGTACTAGTTTAACCTACATCTCATAGTGTATGCGTGCACCCTGTGGGTGTGTTTTTGTTTTTGCAATAAACTCGATAGTCAAATTGCATATCTTTTAAACAACAATTACGATATTATTAAATGTCATGGATTAATATTTACTAAGTAATCCACTATTTTGTAGAAATATTCTTTAGAAAAATAATATTTATGGCACTCAGACAGGTATGTTCAATGCAGTTGTTTTGAACTAAACGAGATACATCTTTAAAAGAAAAAAGAAGTATCATATTTTTGCAAATTGACCCAAATTTGGTTTTTGACCACTGAAAATGTCCATTTTAACAATTTACTCCTGAAGCCGTATTAAAATTCCAATATCTCTCGAACCGAACTATATAGGGCCTTAAAACTGAAGATGTCAAAAGGAAAGTTTGTTAAGACCCAATATCTAAAAGGGCATCAAGATATATTTTATACTTCTTGAGTTACAGACATGCAAACTTTGGAGAAAAACTTGAAAAGTGCTGTTTCCCCATTTTTTAATGGCCACCATTGGCACATAATGCAACAAAGATTGCTAAAGTCAACAGATTTTACTAACAGGCCTACCAATTTCTGTGTAAAACTAACATTATGAAGCTGCCATCTTTCTGAAGCCATTTTGACCCCCTTCTACAAAATAGTGGATTACTCTATTAAAAATATTTGTCAACCACAAATTTGTGCCACAGTTCAGGCTGTTCTCATGGTGATTTTATTGATGTTTTACGTTACAGGACAGGACTTTGAAGGCTACATGCCACTGTGGTTCCACCAGAGGACGGATGAAATGACGGGAGAGACTATTTACGTTTATAAGGGGGGTTACTGGGAGGCCAAAGAAAGACAAGACTGGAGTATAAGTCCCAATATCTTCTGAACACGCAAAACAATTGACTAACTCTGCAGACAGACGAAGACAAAAGAGGAATAAACATCAGGGCCTTGGGACTGCAGAGGTAGTGGAGACAGGTCATGTACACCTGCGCTGTTGATCTCTTAGAGCGTGTGTGTGTGTGTGTGTGTGTGTGTGTGTGTGTTTTGCAGCCCAATGACGTATATCTTTGCTCGACTCTTAAACAGACTACTAAAATGAGAGAACAGAAGAATGTGCTCTCTGAAGTTCACCTCAAAGACGAGTGCGTGGGAGAAATGCGCAGTTGAACTCTTAGCCAAGTGCCGCCCCAGTTTATCTTCCAAAGCAAATCAGGTTCTTTTTATTCAATACAACCCCATCACAAATGCACTTTCCTCTCTTCCCAGCAGTGAAGTACACTGGACTCAAGTCTTGTTTATAAAGAGATCATATCAAAGACGCTCCACCCCCGTCCCATGCTGGCCTGGACAGCACATGAAGAAGAGACTCACTCAACTCAACACAACACAGCTGCAACATTTCTGTGAATTGTCCGATTGTTCAGCTTGTGTACTTCTTTTAGTTTCATATCAACAACAGTACCATATTTGGACAAAGGAAGTTCTTGTATTCGTATATCTCAGGAGCACAATCAGGCTCTTTTATTGGACACATAGCTAACGACTTTCTCCCTGGCTCCACCCACTTTGCATAGCAAATGACAGTTAAGATTCATCTCATGTCTTCAGTTAGCCAATGAACTTTAGGCAAGAATTAAAAGAGCCCTTGTCTGTTGTATTGGACAGTGCAGGTATTCGGACACCCATGAATTGTCATGCACATTAATTAGCTGCTTCCTGCATCTGCTCAGTGGAGCCCCCAGTGGTCATTATCGTGTTACTGTGACTGCCACAGTACAATGCATATCAATGCAATTAAAAAAATATATAATTTTTGTACAATCAGGATACTTAATGAATAAATGAATGAACGATCAATTAATAAAAGTAAACAAGTCACCCGCTTGACTCACTCAGAGGACATAGCAAACAATCAAAATACAAAGTGTGATGCTGAAAACACAAGCAAACAGTTTGCTGACCTTGTTTTGTGTTCATAGCATGCTTGTATTTATTAGCAGTAGAGAATGTAGATTAAAACACCCAAGTGTTCCTGATGAAGGGGATTGCTGTAGTTCACATTACATTATGGTGATAGATTTTTTTAAACTGGTAACATCAGTACTCCATGACAGAAAGACCGAAAGTTATAAATCATCAGGACTCAGGAGTGATAAAAAGGAGATATTTCTGTTGTTTTTCTGAGCACTTTGAAACTGTAGCCCCCATTGTAAAGTTATATAACAGAAACAAATCTACAGTATTTCTTTTATGTTTAGCAAGTTCTGAAGTTCTCATTTTATTTCTAATTGCTGTCGAAAATGTAGAATTAGGCTGGAGGTCTTATTTTGCGCTCACACCATCATATGTATTTTGTGATAACCATAATTATTATTACTATTATAAAGAAAACAGAAGTAATGATGCCATGTCATCCTAATAATTGCTGTTTTGGTAAAAAACCTGAATTTTAACCTATGATTTTAACCAAGAGGTTGACTTGTAAATGGATCCAGCTAGTCAAAGTTTCATTTTTGACAAGCTGTCAATGTATGATTATAAATGTTAATCTTTTCTATTAAAACTCACTGACTTGGATACTGGCAGGCACTTTTCATGTCTATATACATTTGTTAGGAATGTTTTGGTCTCATGCACATTGACTGAAGGGAGTGTGATGATTTGTGTAGAATTTTGTTAATCCTGGCATATCCTTAGTTTGTTTCCAATTTAGGGTTTATTTTTCTTCACACTTACCCATACATGTAAATGCCATTTTCCTTAAGATTATGAAAACAAACTAAATCTTACATTTTTGTTACATGGTTTGCAAGTTCAAGATCTGAGTTTGTAATAGAGAGATTATAAATTCAGAACTATAGAGAAAACCACCTTGCCACTGAAAGACTAATACTTTTAGGATGTTCAAAAACCCACTAAATCAGTTGTTTGTGAAATCAATTAGGATTAAGTAAAAGTTGTGACAATTTCAGAAAAGAAACAATTAACTCTTACAAATGGAAGCTCTTTTTAGTGACACTGAATGAAAGCCTTTTTGCTCAAAAATGTAGTTCACATCAAGAGTCATTTAATCAAAGTTTTATTACCCCAGCTTCACAGGTTTGATTTTATTGTGTAATGTTAATACAGAGCTTGTATGCAAAATGTGGAATGTAAGTTACCTAAACGATGCTGACGACTTGTCAAACGATAGATGGAAATCAAAGTAAGTACTGTTAATACATTTAAAAAACAAAACAAAACCTGGAATGAATTCAGTGGCTCACAATCCACACACCAAAATATCACATTAAATTCAAGAGTTTAAAAAAGGACCATTCCGGAGAAGCAGAACAGAGTAACTGAACAGATCTGCAAGTTAAAAATCACTAAAAACATGTCCATTTATGATACAATTAAAAATAAATGACTTTGAGAGTTTCACCGTGAACAGCAACACAATGCATTAATTAAATTCTAAATGACTTCATCTGAAAAATTCAATCCACCACCCACTCATCAGAATACATTCAGCATGTTAGGCACTTAGAAATATCTGAGCCTCCTGTGGGCTAGTAGAGGTTCTTGAGGAGATTTTTCAAACAGAAAGAAAATCAGCTGCAGCAGGATTTGAAAGAAACAGAGCCTCACGAAGCTCTAGCTACACAGCCCAACAGAAACGAGATCTGGGCTAATCAACATGAAGAATGAACACATTTGGGCTAACGTTGCTCAGATCTGGAGCAACCAGTTAAGCAAGTCATTGTTGCCCTTTCTGAGCATCTTGTTGCCAACATGTGACAAATACTGTGCCCAAATGTACGAACTCCTGATTGTGTTATATCAGTTATCTAAGCACAGTACCATTCAACACTATGAGCCATATTCAATTTAAACAAGCAGTTAAATCGACAGCAAATAAACAGAAAAGTTAAACCTCAAAGTCACTCATGGAATGTGCTCAGCTATGGAGAGTCGACCATCTCTGCACAGCCAACAGGCATGATAGTAAAATGATATTCAAAAACAGCACTTTTGTGAAGAGCTAATACATTCAACACATTAAAAAGCACTCAAGAGTCCTATTTACAGTCCAGAGCTGTTGCTTTATCTCAGCGTATTTGTGTTACGGTTGCATGTCCCAAAATGTGATCTGATGTGGCTCAGTATTGTCAATGCTGTTCTGGTATCTCCATATAAAGAGTATCTGGTTAGACCACTTTGGAATGTAGTGCAACATGTAAATCTGTTCAAATTAAGCTCACAGATCTGCTCTGGTCTGGTGTTTAGCGTGCCGCAGTTCACAACAACCCCTCGTTTTCAAAGCTGGTGTGCAAGAGAGAAAAGGCAAATGGTACAAACTTGATGCCAGCGCCGCTATAGAACTTATTCTGAAACTCCACCCTGAGGAGAGAGAGACGATTTCAGTTTGAACCATTCAGTATAAATTCATACTGTGTTTGAATATTTATCGTGTATGTTTGAGGACTGTACTGACCAGTGGAGTCTGAGAGCATGAAGGAAGGCTGAAAGTCCCTCCATCACCAGCAGGATGGACACAGTGAGGACAGCAAACAGACCAAAAACAGGCACCAGGAACACAATACCCACACTGGTGTCCACACGCAGACCGACCCGCATCACCATCGCCCACAACACTTCAGAGAGCTCTGGACCACAAAACATGTTCAGCATTCCTTTATTTTAAATAAAGCCATTTTCAAATTGTCCAAAACAATAATTTACAGGTCCTATATAGGCTAAACATTTCACCCAGTATTTCTGCTGTAATTATGATAAAGCGGCTTGTTTCAGTCTTTTATTAATGCACATTGGATATGCTGAATATACTAATCACAAATTTAACTATAATTAAAACTGTATAGTTGTCGATAAAAAAATTTAAAAAAAGAGGAAATATTTCAGTTTACATTTTTGTATTTGTAACAGATTATTAAAAAAATAAAATAAATAGATTCAATAGACATTCAAGTAGTGCTGGGCAGTATTACAAAAAAAATGTATTATGGTATTTTTAAGAATTTGGTTTCAAGGTATATCACTGTATTTTTGTCACTCACGGGCATGTGCCAGGCTGAGAGCCCACAGACGGAGGTAAGAGGCAGTGTTAGAGATGCACCCCAAGCAGTACTCTATAGTGTGGATGGACTGATGGAGGAAGACATCAGCAAAATCAAACTGTGGAAGAGAGGAAACTTTGTTAGGCTCATGGGGAAAGTAGTTTATTCACACCAAACGGTGCACAGAATTAGTTTTAAATTAGGGGTGCACAATATGAACTAAATACGAATGGACTCTTATTGTTAAGTGTTACCATTTAATTTCAACAGTCATGCTTAAAGATGGCCATCTTTAAATATCTACACAAGGCCATAGCATTAAAATTACATACATATGGATATTGTATGTGTACTCACACACTTTATTTACTTCTATTTTTTAACACTTGATAATTATCTAATCAAAAAAAAAAAAAAAAAAAGTGCAGCGCTGCGTCTAGGAGAACTCAGAGGTATCACTCACACACACACACACCAGACGCTTTGCATTCAAATCAAGTGGCGGCCTAACCCTAAACAATTTATTTAAATCACCAAACGGACATAAGTTTGCTTCAAAAATGAACAATGTGGCATAAATGAGTTTGAAGTTTGGAGTTTAAAAAAAACAGAGCAAGCGGAAAGAGAAATCGCAATCTATTACAGCTTTCTATGAAGCATACAGACTTTATTAGAGCCACAGAAAGACGAATGTTTTGCTGAAAAATGTACAATACACAATTTATAGCCTAGGGTGAAGTCATTATGTACATTCACAGCGATTTGGGACAAATATAATGTAATTTAATAGAGAACTATGTGAATGGCGCTCTGTTCCGCGGCAGGTTTTTCTGTCGCCTGTATTTAAATGCGAGTCTGGAGTTTCCCGCTCTGTGCAGCGCGCAGTGTCACGTGTCAAAATAAACAACACGTGCTGTCAGTGATTTCCGCCTCTAGAGGCCGCTCTCGTACTGTATAAATGCCAGCGGACCCTTCTCAGCCACTCCAGCAACGGTTGCAAAGCGGAAAACTATCGGCATGGATTTACGGCAATCAACTATCGGTGCCGATTAATTGGCAAAACCGATGAATCGGTCGACCTCTACAATTAAATCATATATTCTTTCATATAATTTCCCTCAGCAGTCTGCCTTCAGTCATTTTTTCACACAAAACGAAACTAATCTACGTGTTGCGCCTGCGTGAGACTCTTAATAACTTTGATTAAAGCTGAAATGTATTTACTGTGAATTTTTCAAATCACGATAATCAAATATGGGTTTAATGATAATTAAAATACATAACGGGATCATTAAAATAACCTTGCGGCCGATATGTCAATATGTCTTGGCAAGCTACCTCCAATCAGGCTGCGAGCTACTGGTAGCTTGCGAGCGACGTGTTGGAGACCGCTGGTCTAGACTCTAGAGTTAAAAACAAAAGACACAAATCGCAACTCGAAATCGAAATTCTTAAAAAAAAATAAAATAAAAAAAAAAAATACATATCGTATCGGCACCCTATCGTGATAGTATCGAATCAGGAGGTAGGTGTATCGTCCCATCCCTAGTTTCTTTGATACCATAGTATTTTCATAAATCTTGTGACCTGTGTCAATATCACAGAAAAACTAATTCAAGCCTAAAAAAGGAAAAACTCAAGCTCACTGAAGATAAGTAACTAAGTTCAAGCAACAGGACAAAAAAAAAAAACTAAATTAAATAATGCTAAATAAAAAAAATAAATTAATCACTGTGTAAATTAAATTTCGTTTTAAGATACAAAATGATTTAGTCAAGAGCAGTGAGAGATTTTCTCTTTTGTTGTTCGATTAACATGAATGACAGACAGCAGGAATATTAGACTGCTGTCACTCTAAGAGCTACCCAGATCCAATATACTGTTACACGTGTTTTCTTTCTGCATAACTGCAATAAAGATAATAGTCCAAAATCTCTACCGGTTAATCATGACTATCGGTGTATCGCCCACCCCTATTCTGAACGTCTTACCTCCTCTGATTGGCTGTCAGAGCTGGAGGAGTGGCTGTCCAGACTGGTGCCCTCCTCCATATCATGAGCATGCATGAGAGAGAGCTCCTCCTCACTGCTCCGCCGTACACGCTGATAACCCTACAGAGAGAGACAGAGAAAATCAGCCAACGGCCTTCAGCCAACCGCAGAACACACACAAACAAAACAAGGATCCTCACCCGGTACATGCTCAAGTGGTCTCTGCCCTTGTGTTGCCAGTAGAGGTAGAGAGGTTTGCCCAAGAGTAACACAGGCACAGAGAGCACAGCCACAATTACCAGGAACACCTGAAACCCAGCCTGTGGGAAAGAGGGAAAATACATGTAAAGAAACACTGAGGTGCATGTAAAGTGGAATGGGTGCAAGTACAGTTCTTTCAGTCCCACCTGTCCTGGGTAGAGGGGTTGACTGGAGTCCCCCTGCATCAGGAACATGTTGATAAAGTGGATGAGAATGCTGGGAGCTGTCTGAGAGTCTCTGACTGTGAAAAACAGCCACTTATAAATGATCATGAACCCCAGATAGCCGAAGAGGCAGAGCAGGAAGAGCAGCTCAGGAATAAATATCAGGAACAGATTGAATGTCCGTCTAAAGTGCCTGAACAGATGAACATACGGAGTATTAGAAGGATCCAAGTCATACATTTGAAATGGATCTATTGAAAATATCTTTTAAAATGTCTCACAGGTGATTGAAAACGCCGAGGACGACTCCAAAAGTCATGTGCATTATTCCTATGATCACAGACATCTTCATCTTATAGGAGTTCAGGAAGGTGAGACGGTTGGATGCCAGGTTCCAAATCTACAGAGTGCAAATAAAACATTACTAAACCTCAATTTAAAAATAATTTTAATTACAATTTTTTTTAATTATAGCTTGTCATTCACCCATGGAACCTTTCACCCACTGTTACTTGTTTTTATGGTGATGTGATAGTAAGGTAATCTGTTTCATTTGATAACAGTAATAAAATGAAGTCAGAGACCTACCGGGTCAATGCCCAGAGGATAGGCCCCTTTAAAGACTCCTGTGATGTTTGGATCCAGTGCAAGGAAGCTATTTGAGCGGACTGTGCTTGGACTTGGGAGAAAGAGAAAATGAAGATCACATTAGAGCTACATGCTGTACATGAGAAATCTGCTGTTGTTCCCTACGGTGAGGTAATAAATGAAATTGTGATGATCATCTGCATAATCTCCATCAGTTTCCAAACTTCCAACTCCAAAATGTTTCCATCAGCATTTTGGACTGGCTTGTAAATTTTTCAAGTGGATTTCAACTTTATGTAAATAAATAATTTACGGATTCATCAGCTGTCTGACTGGAGGAATTACACTACAACTCACCCAGGTTCCATTTATTTGATCAAAAATGCAATAAAAACAGTAATATTTTTAAACATTACAATAACTTATAAATGTCTTTACTGTCACTTTAATGTGACCCTCCTGAATAACTCTTCAAACATAGCATCATGAGTCAGCGCCAATAGCCTAGTGGTTAGTGCGCTGACATCTAGCACATCTGTGCTCACGGTGACCCGAGTTTGATTCCCGTCTCTAGGTCCTTTGCCGATCTCGACCCCCTCTCTCCACCCAATACTTTCCTGTCTGCATTCCACTGTCCTATCTAATAATAAAAGGCATAAAAGCCCCCCCCAAAAAACTTATGTGCAAATTTGGAATATCGCATAAAACATTTGCGAACGAGCACCGTTTCCATCCAACGAGTCAAAGAGAACAAAATCGTCACTTCCTGGTAAACTGGCACTAAATAGCCTATAGAAACCTAGGATATATACTGAATATAATAATTTTCATATACGAAAAATTAATTGCGCCACAGAGCGAGCAGACAAAACACAATAAATGCTGTCATTGCTTTCAGAGGTGAATGCTGCTGTTTGGGAACACAGTCGTGTAATACAATTATACAGAAATATTTTGATGACAGACTGCTCAGGCATTTCAGAACGACCATAACAACATTTCAGATGCTGTGGAACGAGATCAGTCTGCTGCTAGTCAAGTTATCCCGTCTCATAACGCAAAGTCACATGACTTTTTTGATGCGCTTAGAGGAATTTATTCGCAAAATGCATTACATGCATACATCTCCCATTATTCGCACAAGTCAAAAACCACCTCAAGTGAGCATAAAAACATTTTTGCGAATTAAGGGATTTTTATTCGAAATTTGGCTATCCATCACTCGTTTCTCATGTGATACTTCAAAATGCGCATTAAAACAGGGTGATGGAAACCCAGCTAGTGTTAGAATTGCCTTCCCCTTATGTGTGAACTGCCAGGATAAAAACTGGCAGTACAAAGAGCTGATAAATGAAATGTGCTTTAGTAAAGCCTTGATTTCATCTCTATGGAAACAGGGAAGGTTGTACCCACATTTCAAAATATACAGCTATGGAAAAAAATTAAGAGACCACTGAAAATTCAGTTTCAATGAATTTGCAATTTACATGTGTGCGTCTGAGTAAAACAATTTTTGACTACTGATAAAAGTTTTCAAATTTTAAATAAAAATAAATTGTCATTTAGAGCATGAAATGACAGTTTTCAGACATCTTCATATTTATTTTAAGACAAAACAATACCAATGTTTTAACTTTAGAAGAGATAAGAAATCAATATTTGGTGGAATAACCCTGATTTTCAAATCACAACAAATGAAAACATTTGTTATTAAAATGTAATTTTCTTGAAATTATTTTATTGGAAATTTGGAAGAAATGTTATCAGACCTTTATAGAATAAAACAAATATTAAAATTTTACTCAAACTCATAGAATTTTCAAGTGTTCTCTTTGAGAGAACTTTTTTCCTGAGATTCTTTCCATAGCTGTAGATCCATTAAAGAAGTTTATAATACTACATTTTAAAACATATTTTGCACACTACATACTGTATAGTACATTGTTCTTTTATTTTTTATTTTTTTGCTTAAAGGATGCCGTACACAATATTTTGTGCTTTGGACACTCACCTCCAGACTCCAGGCACAAACATAGCACTGACGTTCCACCCCGAGCCGAACAGGTTGAGTGATTTGGAGAAGCAGTCATTGTATATTAATCCAGTGTAGACTGAAAATATACCCATCAACAGGATGATGTAACGGCCCTCGAAAAAAATGTTCCAGATCTAAAACAAAAAAAATCCAATGTTTGGACCACAAAACCGGACATAAGGGTGAATGTTTTTGAAACTGAGATTTAAAATACATCTTCTGAGAACTGAATAAATAAGCTTTCCATTGTTAGGATATCACAATATTTGGCTGAGATACAACTATTTGAAGATCTGGAATCTGAGGGTTCTCCAAAAAAATCTAAATATTTTGAAAATTGCCTTTAAAGTTGTCCAGATGAAGTTCTTAGCCATGCATATTACTAAACGTTTATGAAAACGTTTTCATATATTTACGGTAGGAAATGTACAAAATATATTCATGGAACATGATCTTTACTTAATATCTTAATGATTTCTGGCATAAAAGAAAAATCGATCATTTTGACCCATTCAGTGTATTTTTGGCTACTGCTACAATATACCTGTGCTACATGACTGGTTTTGTGGTTCAGGGGTCACAATTAACCAAAACAGTAAACTAATACTAGACTAAATAACTTTTAACAACCATGTCTAAATGAATTTCAGAAGAAAATTAACACTGTCATAACAACAAGCTGCATGTACCTCATTTCTGGTTTTCTTCAGTTTGCGGTCATTCTCATAGAGAACCATCCACAGAGCAAATAGCGCCATGATGATGCCGTGCCCGAGGTCTCCAAACATCACAGCAAACAGGAAGGGAAAGGTAATGATTGTATATGGAGCTGCGAGAAGGTGTGATAAAGAAACAAGCTTACACATCTTATCTAAGCATATGTTTGAAGCATTGAGGGCATGTTAAAGCTGCTAACATGAAGTCAATTTTAATGTTAATACTTAAGTGTTTTTAATTGCTACCCTCTCACCTGGGTTGACCTCTCTGTAGCTGCTTACACCGTAGGCATCCACTATATTCTGAAAGCCTGAGGTAAACTTGTTGGTGCGCATGAGTGTTGGTGGAGTGTCATTGCTTGGGATCCGATTGACAAATGAGGGAACTGTGGCTCCACCCTTCCTCTGAAGGAACAAAACAACACAGTTAAAGGGATAGTTCACCCAAAAATGAAAATTTGCACATTGAAGACTGACACGGAAGAGAAGAAATTGTTGAATAAAGGCATAATGTTTCTTTTTTTCACACAAAAAGTATTCTCGTAGCTTTGTAAAATTATGGTTGAAGCACTGATGTGACAGACTATTTTATCAATGTCCTGGGCCTTGAATGTGTCTGTTGCGTTGCTGTCTATGCAGGGTCAGAAAAGTCTCGGATTTCATCAAAAATATCTAGGGCTGCAACAACGAATCGATTACTAAAAGAGTTGGCAACGAATTTCATAATCGATTCGTTGTGTTGCGCGACGCGGAGACGTTTGATTATTTAAAAAAAAAAAAAAACTTTAGTTGAGCGCGGAGCGGAGTGAACACACTCGGTGTCTCTCGCGCACTGATGCTAGCAGAGTTCGGCGCCTCATAGACAGGGCGGAGCAAAAATTAAAAAAAACGAGCGGAGGTAGAGGAAAGATACATGGCGGAGGCAGAGAAATCCGTGCGACCCAAGTCATCCAAGGTGTGGGAGCATTTCACACTAAATAAACAGAAAAAGTGTGTTAACTGCAAAATATGCAAAAGCGACATGGCACGGGAGCAGGGGCGGCGTTTCCGTATGGCAGAGTATGGCAGTTGCCATACCCTAGCCCAGTCAGGTGCTGTGAAAAATTATCCAAACTTGAGTTATTATTATTTTAAATCAGAGGGTTTTCAAAAATAGTTAACCAATGATAAGCATTAAAAAGAGCTTGTCAGTAAAACTTCGTAACGCCATTGGATCATCAAGCTCTCAGCGAAACCTCGTAACTTCACCCCGCCTCCATTCAGATGGACGCGCTGCGCACAGCCTGGAGGAGACAGATCTCCGCTTTTTCGCAACGCAATTACATTGCAAGACTAAAGACACGTTTTTATTCACTCGCCTTTTTGGACCATTCATTTTTCAATCTGTTGTCATATAGCTACACTGCAATAAAAGCTTTTCTTACTTAGTAATTTTGTCTGTTTCAGTCAAATATCTAAAAACCTTAAATCAAGATTACTAGACAAGAAAAATGGCATGAGAAAATTAAGTAATGCTTAAAACTTCTGTTTGAGATTATATCTCATTAAGATTATTTTTCTTACCCCATTGGCAGATAATTTTGCTTGTTTTAAGCAAACAATCACTTAATTTTGAGGTGTTTTTTCAGAAAATAAGACAATTTCTTATGCTATTTCATGTGTCTAGTAAATGTATCTTGATTTAAGATTTTTTAGATATTTGGACTGAAAACAGGACAAAACTACTATGTCAGAAAAGCATTTTTTGCAGTGTATATTCTGTGCTTTGTCCCATATAGGTTATTATTGACAAATATATTTGTGTGTTGTACTTTAATTTAATTTTAAAGTTCTTTTACAGCACTTGGTCATCTTAAGCGGTGTTCAAATGTGGTGTATAAATGAACCTTGCACTTACTACAATGATGGTAATAATTTAATGAATAAGCTTCAAGTGAACTTGAGAGAGAGAGAGAGAGAGAGAGAGAGAGAGAGAGAGTGTGTGTGTCAGTGTGAGAGTTTGTGAGTGTGTGCGTCTGCAAAAGTGTGTGCGTCTGCGAGTGTGTGTGTCTGCAGTGTAGTGTAGAGAACAAGTTCTGACATTCAAAGAAATCCTGTTAAATTTTCTGATTTGTATTGTTCTTTATTTTTTATAAATTATTTATTGTTCTGGCAGCTCAGGTGGCACTTTATTTAAAAAAAAAAAAAGTGTATATATTTGGCAGATGTAAAGTATACATGTGTATGTTTTTTGTGTTAGTCCATTTTTATTTTTATTTATTATTATTATAACAGCTCAGGGATGTTCAAGGAGCAACATGTTTGTGCACTTTCTAAAGATTTTTGTTCTGTTTTTGAATAAAAAATGAATGCTTTTCTTGTTTTGTTTTTTAATCCGATTAATCGAAAAAATAATCGACAGATTAATCGATTATTAAAATAATCGTTAGTTGCAGCCCTAAAAATATCTTAATTTGTGTTCTGAAGATGAACCAAGGTCTTGTGGGTTTGGAACGACATGAGGGTGAATAATTAATGACAGAATTTTCATTTTTGGGTGAACTATCCCTTTAAGAGGTATGTGCACAATTATTAATCAGATGTACAGTCATGGCCAAAAATATCGGCACCCTTGGTAAATATGATCAAAGAAGGCTGTGAAAATTAATCTGCATTGTTAATCCTTTTGATCTTTTATTTTTTTTTAAATCACAAAAATCTAACCTTTCATTGGATAATGAGAATTTAAAATGGGGGGAAATATCATTATGAAATAAATGTTTTTCTCAAATACATGTTGGACACAATTATTGGCACCCCTAGAAATTCTTATGAGTAAAATATCTCTGAAGTATATTCCCATTCATATTCACAATTTTGAGCACTCCAGGGTGATTATGAACATGAAATTATCCAAATTATCCATGGCTCCCTGTGTCACAGAAATATAAATAGGAGGGAAAACAAAGCCCAAATTCCCTTAATCATCCATCACAATGAGAAAAACCAAAGAATATATTTCTGATGTGCAGCAAAAGATAATTGAGCTTCACAAATTAGTGAAGTGGCTTTAAGAAAAGAGCTAGAGCAGTGAAAATTCCCATTTCCACCATCAGGGCAGTAATTAAGAATTTCCAATCAACATAAAATGTTACGAAACTGCCTGGAAGAGGACGTGTGTCTATATCGTCCTAATGCACAGTGAGGAGAGTTTGAGTGGCTAAAGACTCTGCAAGGACCACAGCTGGAGAATTGCAGAAAATAGTTGAATCTCGGGGTCAGAAAACCTTAAAAAAATTTGTCAAACAGCACCTACATCACCACATATTGTTTGGGGGGGCTTCAAGAAAAATTCTCCTAGGTCATCCAAAAACAAACTCCAGCATATTCAGTTATCAGACACGACTGGAACTTCAAATGGGACTGGCTTCTATGGTCAGATGAAACTTAAAAATTTGTTTTTTAGCAGCAAACACTCGAGATGGGTTTGGTGAACACAGGGATAAAAAGTACCCCATGTGTACAATGAAATATACTGCTGTATTTTTGATGTTGTGGGCCTATATTTCTGCTGGAGGTCCTGGACATCTTGTTTAGACACATGGTATCATGCTTTCTATCAAAAACCAACAGATCAAAAAATCAATAAGTGACTGGCTCTGTTAGAAATCTTATAATGGGCCATGTTTGGATCTTCCAACCGTACAATAATCCAAACACAAACCTCAAAAACAACACAAAAATGGGTCACTGAGCACAAAACCAAGCTTCTGCTGGCCATTCCAGTCCTCTGACCTGAACCCTATAGAAAATGAGTGGTGAACTGAAGAGAAGCAGCACCAACATGGAGCTGGGAATCTAAAGGGTCTGGAGTGATTCTGGATGAAGGAATGGTCTCTGATCTTGTCAAGTGTTCTCTAACCTCATCAGGCATTATAGGAGAAAATTTAGAGCTGTTAAACTGGCAAATGGAGGTTTCAAAAAGTATTGAATAATAGGGTGCCGTTAATTGTGGCCAATGTGTATTAGAGAAAAACATTTATTTCATAATGATACTTCCCCCCCCATTTTAAATTATTATTATTTATTATATTACAATGAAAGGTTAGATTTTTGTGAATTTTTTAAATAAAAGATCAAAAGGATTAACAGTGCAGATTAATTTTCACAGCCGCCTTTGTTCATATTTACCAAGGGTGCCGATAATTTTGGCCATGACTGTATCTGAATGAGCGCACCGTAAATAGTGTCAAGTACTCACCGATCCATCCTCTAGAGCTCTCCGAAGAGCGGGCAGATCATTTACGGGACACCACACCTCAGCTATGAGGCACTTGTTTGTGACATCAAAACTGCAGAGGTTAAGGATGTGGTATATGGCCTTCATTTTCTTAACCTGGATCACCCAAACGTACAAAGACTCTGAGGCCTTGATCAACACCTGCCTCAGGTAATCCTCAGTCCGGTGAAGAACCTACGAAGAAACAATGGTTTCAAGAGCATATTCAAAACTATGTCAAGCTAAACCATTTCGCATGTAAAGTTTTAAGTGTTAAACATAACCAGGTTCAACCAGGGGGCCTTAGCAAACATCAAAGGGGACAGCAGGATGACTTAAAATGGACAAAATGAATGCATTTACTTATTTATTCATATATTTATTTATTTAATTTTAAATTGTTTAGTAATGTAAAGCTCTGTAATAATATTAATTAAATGCTTTACTGAAGAACATACAGTTTGTGAAATTTCTGGAATTACAAAATTAATGTAATATATTTCTCAGTTTGTGTGGATAAAATTTTGAAAACAAGCTTTTGGTCATAATTACAGCAGAAAATGAATATTTTAGCCTGTATGGGGAACTTGTAAGATAAATGTGTATTTTCCCCCCAGGTCAACCATACATGGCATTTTGTTGCCCTGGTTTCTGAACTGTGGTCTCAGATGAGCATGCAGTAAAAGCATTTTGCAAACAAATTTTCAGTCAATCAAGGAATATTTTCTAGGCACAAAAACAACCCAATTTACTTTTCATGAATGATTGAGTGAGCCTTTCCATTTTTCATAGGTTTTGAGAGGAACAGTGAGTGAGAACAAAGTATCAACAAATAATTTAATGGTGCCTGTAGTCTGTGAGAAATTTGTCCACAGCCTAAACCTTGTGAACATCATGTGCTGAGTTGGGCCACTAACACAATTTTCTTTCTCTCTTTTACAGAACAGTCACAAGCAAACTTAATGCCCTCAAACCTAACCCTACATTCCTCCACTGCATGACTGTCTAGAACTGGTTAGGAAAGATTAGTCACAACACTAAATCCAAATAATTCTAATATAGATTCTATTATGTACAATTTCTGCTCTTTTGGATGGAGTATCTGAAGTACCATCCACTGCTAAAGACAGAGAGAGCACAATCAAACTCTTCTACTATTGTAGCCCATCATTTATTACTGTGCATGACACAAAACTCCATAAACCTTCATGCATTTCATTACTATAATTCCTGTGTTATAACAGTGTTAATTCCTGTGTTTTTTCCATGGGATTTGCACTATACTCAAGCACTATTGCAACATTAAATTAGAACTTTTTATTCAGTTAAGAAAAGAGATATTTTGTTTCTCTGAACTAACAAGTGAGATTATGTTTGTGTGAATTTTATTAAACTTAGATTTGAAAACAAGCAATAAAATCTTTATTACAATTAGCTGCTGAATTTAACTGTCAAGTTACAGTTTCTAGGACAGAGGTTTCAGTTTAACGTCTGGTGTGTCTTACAGCCTTCCCTGGTAAGGACAAAACTGTGGTTATACAGGATGCTTGAATATTTTGTGCATCAAAGTTGCTCTGAGTCAACCTCTACTGTCCCCGATTTCATCAGTCAGTTTCAAAAGACGTTTAAAGTCAAATTAAACATGAATGGGTTTTTTAAATCTTTAATTAAGATTAAGCTGAGCTTATTAGTAACTAAGATAAAGGTTAAAAAAAACAGCCAGTAAATGACTAATCACACTAATGAGATCACATACCCTCATCATGTTAAACACAGCCAAAGCAAGAAAAAGTGGGCGTCATAAACTGTAACAAAGGTGAAACCGAGCTCATTTGGACTCACCGTGTGCAAATCCTGAATGCGTGTGCGGAGCCCCTCCACCACATCTGTCCTCTCCTCGTTACTGTTGGGGTATGGGTACAGGTGACAGTGGTAGCTATGAAAAAACAAACAAAAAAAAACAACAACATTTTCTTAACTACAGCACTTCTACTTTCTCTTAAGAAAAAAAATGCTCTGAATGATTTAAAATAGAGAAAGAAATGAAAGCATGAAGCTTCCCCTAAATGTAACAGGGAACAAGCCATTTATAATCTTTATGAAAAAGGAGCAGCTCCCCATTTGTTACAGTGACGTAATCAGCGTGTTGGTGGTTAACTGCCCCAGATGTGTGGTAGCTTAGCACAAAGTTATTTAAACCAGACTGATTAACAGAATCACCAAGTAGAATGTAGGAAGTTGATTTAAGAGCTAAGTTACCAGTCACAAATCTTCTTAACTTTCTGTCCAATCTGATCTCCCCAATAGGAGATGAGAAACACCACACTCCTGGTTGGCTCCCCCTGACAAACCAGACAGAGAACAGACAAACTAGAACATCTTAAAAGACTTAGATATTCCTATTAGGGATGCTCATTTTAACCGGTTAACCGTTAACCGACCGTAAGAATTTTGACCGATTAATACAATCAGTTAAACGGTTTAAAAATTTTTTTTTCAGTAATTTAATTTATCAAAAAAGGTTTGCTGCATGGTTAAAATACGCTAAAATACGCTTTAAATCGTTTTTTAGAGAGAGAAAAAAAAAAACATAAGTTGCGTATAAATCGCATTTTATTATTCCGTTCAGAAATAGGCCTAATGCCGACGTGAAATGTTTACAAACATTATAATAAACACTGTAAATATAGCTAGGCTATTTTAGTTCCCCTCACTTCACAACAAATCCTTTCAATTTAACAGTAGCCTATTTAGAAAAGACTAAGAATTAAAAATATAGCTATAGCTATATAAACAAGCCAAAATAAATTCATTTAGGCTAAAATTAAACTGAAACCAACGTTGGGTCTCTCATTTGACACAAAATCAAATGCTTCCGTATTCGCGATGCATTTGAATGCCAAAATATTATTTATTATGTACTTCACTCGCGATTTTTCGACATATTTAAACCGAGCAGTGTGTTTTTGTATTATATTTTTTTATTATGTATTTTATTATGATAATGAACAGGCTGCATTATTGTCAAGGTAGCAAAGCTTAACTGTGTGCGCGTATGCAGTGCCGGCACAATCATTTAATTCTTTTCCTTCTAAGAGCGGAAGCAACTAGGCTACTCCTTTTATTCATAAAGATAATCATAATTGTAAAAAGTTTGCTTTTATGGGTGTACATTCACAATAAAAACATATCTTTGTGTTTCTTCCAATCTTTCCATTTCTTTGCCTTTATAAATTCCTTGACTGAACTGGCAGGGTGTTTCGGGTCATTGTCCTGATGCAATATGAAGCACTTCCTAATGAATCTGGTGGCATTTTCTTGTATATTAGTAGGCAAGATGGTTTTGTACCCTTCCAAAATCATTCTGCTACTGTCATCATACATTAAGTCATCAGTAAAGTTGAGAGGGCCTGTTCCAGAGACTTTACAGATTTACAGATCAGGCTGTATGCTTGGGATCATTGCAGTTCCCTTTTTTTCTCCACATTTTTGCTTTCCCATCACTTCGATAAAGGTTCATCTTTGTCTCATCGGTCCATAAACACAGTTCCAAAACTCTTCTGGCTCACCTTTGTGCTTTTTTACAAACTCTAATCTTGCCTTTCTATTTTTGGAGCTGGTCAGAGGTTTGTATCTTGCTGTGTAGCATCTGTAATTCTGTCTCAAAGTCTCCTGAGGACAGTAAATTGTCAGAGCATTACCCCAGCTTTCTGTAAGTTGTTGGTGATTTTACAGACACGTCTTTAAGGGTTCATTTTCACAGCTTTTATGATTTGTCTGTCATGAACTACTGTTGTTTTCTCAGCAGATTAGGTTGTTGTTGATTGCTGGTGTCGCTAGTGGTTTCCAAACTCTTGATTTCTCCATGGCCTTTGTTTTTGCTATAGCTCTAATTGACTTCCTCTTTTCTTTTAGCATCCAAATTGCTTGCTTTTCTCTCAAAGTCAGCTCCCTCATCTTCATCCTAGTTTGTGTGCATCATCATCGAATGCAAGTAATGGATATAACTGATACGACACATTCCCTGCTTTTAATATCTGAAGAATTAATGCAACAGGACACAGCTGATCACTTAGAAAGACCTGTGAGGCAACTGTTCCAATACTTATGCTCACATCAGACAGAGGGATGAAACTCTAAAAGTGCTGAACTTCTTAGCTGGTAAAACATCTATGCGTTGAATCACCCAATAATAAAATGTGACATTCTGTAGTTTTGTCTCATATTCATCTTTTAATCATATTTGTAAATGTCTTGACTCCACAGCCAACAGAGCAATTTTGTCTTTACTGTTCCAATACTTTTGGAGGGCACTGTGTATATATATATATATATATATATATATATATATATATATATATATATATATATGGGTAGTTGATGTATCAATGTGTACTATGGTGTGACAGAAAATTGTAAAAAAATAAAAAAATAAAAATAAAAATACTCTAGCATTGAAGATAAACCTCTCTCAACTGAAATGAACATCCCTAATTCCTATTTTTTTATTATTATTATTATTTTTAATTGAATCAAGCATCCAGCATTAGAGTAAAGGCTTAGATCAAACTGACCATATAAAAAGAAACAAATGGTTAAAAAAAATAAGATTTAACTATACATTTTTGTAACCAAAAAAAACATATAAAATTAAACTATGTTGGAGATGCCAACTTGTCTCACCGTATCAGGGTCTTCCAAAAGCCCATCTACCTCCGAGTAGCTGAGGATGGTGTAGCCCTTACACACTCTCCAGAGCATTCGCTCAAACGCCTCGATTTTTACGCTCTGGATGAGCCCAGAAATGAACCTGTGCAGGAGGGACAAGAAGATTATTAGCTCCACTTTACAACATTAACATGAATAAAAAAAAACACAGGTTTTGTGTGCTTTTAAACATGCATACAAGAAACAGGATGTTAGATAAAAAGATGATTTCATAAGAAAAATGAGTCTGCACATGGAAGGTGTGCAACAGGAAACTGTGCTGATGATGAAAATTCTGTCACATTAACTGTTGGTGAGCCAAAGCAGGACATGGGCAAGAGCAGTATACTTTCAGCTTTATATTTTTAAACACTGCTCACCCAAGCTTGGCTCCAAGCCTCTGCATGCTGGTGTAGTCCATCATGGGTTCTTTCTCTAGGAAGGGAAACTCTTCATACTGGACCTGTGATGGCTCCCTCTGCTCATACACAAGCAAAAAAACACAGCAAGAGATTAGATTCACACAACGCCTCTGTGATCAAGAAGAAGAAGAAGTCAAGACTTAAGCCTATTTGCAAAAGCCACTGCTGGCTCCTCGCAAAGTTCTGGCAGTCAGTGAAAATCAGGTGACTCCAAATCACCTGTGTGATTCCCACAGTCCTTTTCTCTGGTGATGAATTGCTTTCAATTACACCAGAAAGGTCGAACATGATCATGTACCAAAGACATCAAGAGACACAGAGAAACAAAAGCCAAACTGCAGACAGTACACTGAGCAAGAGTTTTAAAGATATTTGATTTATAAAGAGCTGTTGCTTAACAATATTAGTGATATAATTAAGGACAAAAGCAGGGTAAATCTTTCCACCAATCAGACGTTCCCTGCTTCTTTTGCTCAAACAAGAACCGCTCAAACAAATGTTTCAAACATTTGACTGGGAATCACATGACCTACCTCAGCACTGTGGTGCACAAAGTTGCGTGTGATGCGCAGCATGTGTGTGTACTCAGTCAGTTCCAGAAGGTTCTTCTGGAGTTTTTCCTTGTTCCTGGTGACCTCGCTCAGCTCCAGTTCCAGTCTCTGAAGCTGCTCCTAAACAAAACACACAGGAATCGGTAATAACTAAATATCAGCAGTCATATATCAATGTTGTAAGCAGTGCACTGACATTGAGGAAAGTGTTCCTGAGAGAGACCTAGCAGGGAACTGCAAAAAGGGATTTTAACTGATTAAATGACATCCAATACATGCGATAAAAAATGATTAAATGAAGGCATGACCAACTGATGAATATCCAGAAAAGTTCAATAAGCAAATATTTTATATTTACAAATTGAATGACAAACATTCTATAAGCTGACATTTTCAAACTTAAAATTAAGTTATCTTTATAGCACAGCTATGACTGAAACTATTTAACAAAATGTCTTGAATTGAGCTAAGCAGCCATGAAAGCAAGAAAACAGAACACAAAAGACATTTGAATGTGTCTGAAAGACCAACTAATCACAAGAGTTAAACAAATGAACAGCGTTGAACTGATCTCACCATTATGACCATCACATGTTTGGGTAATGGTGCAGCTGGGTTCACCTCCCCTTCTGGCAGTGGGATGTCTTCTTTTTTGATTTCCCTCAGAAGATATCCTGTTATACAAGTCCACTTTGAGTTCATTTTGTTGATTTACTTTGGGGGATTTTAATTATCTTTAATGTCTGTTTCTGTGCACTGATCAAGTGCCATTACATACCAATCTTAAATCACATTTTACTGAATTAACTCGAATGCACTGTTTATAAACTAAGTAAATAACCTAATGGTCCTGCCCATCGCTCATTCACAAATATTTTAAAGAAAAAAAGATTTATTTTCTTTTGCTTAACACATTTCCTATTAGTACTACTACCGTTTTTGGTTATAACTCAACCATCATGAACATGCTTTGTGCTCAGAAAGCATTGAGACTTCCTAATTTTGAAGTATACCCTTACTAAATAATTTATCTAACAAGTTTAAGTTTTTACCCAGAATCCTCTCCATCTCTTCACATCTCTTGATTTCATTGACAAACTTCCGCTGAAAAGAGTTCACACTTGGGTTAAGCTGGGGAAAAAAAAGAGAAAGAAAATGTATAATAAAACAGATCCAGGATGACTGGAATATTCTAAACATATTCAAAATATTCTATACTAATAAATTCAATACAATTAATTTTTTTTATATAGAATAGTACTTTCATGTAATAATGTTAATAATCATCATTTGGATATAATAATAATGATAATACTTAATTGAAATATGAATTTCTATCATTTTTTATACATTAAAGCTAAAGAATGTATGTTTGTTCAGGACTTAATTGATGAGAGTAAAGAACATTGGTGCAAAGTGTGCTAAATATTAATACATAATCGAGCAGTTAATGTGGTTATCTGACAAATGCATCAAATACTTATTTTATTCCAACAAATGAACGACGTCAATTAAAGATGTAGAAATGTGTGGGTGGTCCACGAAGTATAGCTCGACAGCATTCATATCACATCATGTTACATCGATAGCCAACGTGTGTGAAGCGGTCAGCTCAGCACAAGACATAAACATAAACAACACATACATTACTGACACTATACACCGACTTACGTCTCTGAACTCCACCAACCCGAGTTCGCCGAGTTCACTGATGCAGTCGTAAGCGGATCCGGACTGCAGAAAGAGCTGGGCCAGACACATATCCTCACTCCGAAACAACGAACCCATCTTGACAAAACACGTCTTTCCACACCAAAGTGGGGTTAATTAGTGTTAAATTCACCGGGCGGTAAAGTTTAGGGTAAATAAAATCCTACAGGACCGGGTTAGAGGCTGGATGGACTCCCCCTGTGGGGCGGACCGAGCTGAATGGACCGATGGACCGATGGATGGATGGATGGATGGATCTCAGCGCTGTGGCTCTTAACTCCAGCCGCTTTATCAGTGACACGTCTCCCGTCTGCAGTCCCAGCAGCCACATCTGACCACTGAAAACCCCGCTGTTAGTCGTTAGTCTAATCAAATCCAAATCTCCAGTACTGTTGGGTCGTCCATCCCTGGTTAGAGTTCTGTTGAAGTCCTACAGAACCGAGTCTGAATAAGCGCGACTTTCCTCTGTAATTTGCGCTGACTTCGTATCAGATAGCAGCGAGCTAGACAGCTAAGTTACTGTCGAAGGTGCTTGGCCTCTCATTCAATAATCTGTCAGTTCATCCCCCGGTGATAATTTTACAGACAATCACGTAATGTTTAACAGCACTTGTTAATCATTCGCGCTTTTCTCTCTCTCTCTCTCTCTCTCTCTCTCTCTCTTCCGAACACGAACCTTTCCAGCAGCCAAAACTTCTTGGTCCGTCAGAGTAAAGACTCGGCACTTACTTTCGCCAGTTGAGTCACACTTCAAAATAAAAGTCCCAGCTCTTTTGCGTTAGATAAAATTAAACGTTGCACTGGAATTGAATAAAATTCAACGTTTTAATGCAAAGCATTTTGAATACTATTTACGGTCTAAATTTAAGTAGTATATTTAAAACAATTAGTCTTACAACTAGATTTTACTAAATAGAGGAACAGACCTTAACCGGCGTTCCCACAATACGCTGCTTTTGACACGTGTTTCTTAAAATGGCAGCTTGCATGCATGCGCAACTGCACAGTGCTTTTAGAGCTCCTTAATGTTTCATAGTGAAGAACTCTGAATAACAAGGAGATTTGACATTGCAGGTTTGTTCAGACGGTCTAAATATATATCAGAATTAACTTCGCTTGCAATTTGTTTGGCATTTAATTGTCTCAAAAATATAGTCTGTTTTTTTTTTTTAGCCTTGTAGTGTCCATTAGTTGACACATAAACATGTCAATTCACTTTTTTTTTTTTAGCTTAATTGTACATGCGTATGTATTAGGGATCTTAGATGCTGTAACTGGTTACTATTCCGTTTGTTTTTAATGGTCCTGATCTGTGGGAAATTAAAGTAGAAATACACAATTACACCATGGCACATTGCAAAACACTGCTGAAACTGGTTTACTGAAAATTAAGATCACCTATTTGAATACAAATGAAAAAATATATATATTTTTACATCTAATAATGTTCCTTTGGTCTTTGATGCAGGACAAAATGACAGATGTTGCTGTTGACAAGAATGATCCAGCTGGTTCATTACCCAGCACAGAGAAAGAACCAGATGACGTAATAGAAGAGAAAAACCAAGAGAATCCGCCAGCAACAGCAGCAGAAGAAGGAGAGGTGCAGCAGGTGGTGTGTACCGTTACATCAAAGGAGATCTCTTCACCTCAGAGATCTTTAAAGTTGAGATTCAAAACTTGCCCAAGTACATTGGCTTTAACGACCTGAAGAAGTTCCTCAACAAGCATGGGATCAATCCTCACAAAATCAAGCTGTTTAGCAAGCAGATGTTTGCCTTTGTCACTTTTAAGAACCAGGAGGAAAGGGACAAGGCCATGAAGGCAGTGCACGGCATGCAGTGGAAGAGTAAAGTGCTGAGTGTACGGCTGGCCAAGCCCAAAGCTGATCCCATCCTCAAGAAGAGGAAACAAGAGGAGGAAGCGGAAGGTGGACAGCCTGGTGCAAAACGTGCAGCCGGTAGCCAGGAGGGAGAGGAGGATGAAGAAGAAGAGCCTCTCAACATCCAGATTGCCAATGCGGTGACACCCTTGTGGAACGTGCCTTATGAAGAACAGCTGAAAAGGAAAGAGAAAGAAGTTGAAGGCATTCTCCAGAAACTGACCAGGTATTTTCTGATGAGTCCAGTGACATGCATATGGCTTCTATTATAAATTGCAAAAATAGATAAATTACATGGCATTGTCACATATATAGTTCATACGTGAGCTTTTAGTAGTAAAGTTTTCCTTCAGTATAACCAGCCTCCTTGATACTTGTTCTCAGAGAAATTGGCAACAACAACAAAGCCATGCTTCCCTGGTTGTTTGTTCAAAAAGAGAAGTACAACAAAATGTGCTGCCCGCTCGAGGCCATACAACCATCACCTGTGCAGGTAAATCATCTGTGCTCACATAAACTATTCTAATCACAGTCACACTTTAATTAACTCACAAAATAAATATCATAAAGTATGTGAAGGGCTGAATGAACATTTTTGGGATTAAATGGATGCATGATAAATAGTTTAAGACGGTCTGTGGAAATAGTCTGATTGAATGTGATTTGTCCTTGCAGACGGAGTACAGGAATAAGTGTGAGTTTGTGATTGGAGTGGGAGCAGATGGAGAGGACAAGACAGTGGGCTTTCGTTTAGGTAAGTATAAAGGAGGATCATGTGCAGTAGTGAGTCCATCAGAAACCACCCATGTATCTTCTGAGGCCAAGAGGGTCGTGCAGGGCTTCCAGCAGTTCATCAGGTAAATGAAATAATTCTGTTGTGAACTGTTGATTATGCCTAATGTGCATCCAAATCTAACCATATTTATGAAGTCAAATGAGCAAAGTATATGCTTGCATTACCCATCAGCCATTGTATATGTATTTATTTCTATTTATTAAATGATTTTGTATTGATATTCTGAACAGGACAACTCCCTATGCAGTATACAGTCCAGAGACTTATGAGGGTCATTGGCGGCAGCTAACAGTCCGAACAAGCAGGATAAAGCAAACCATGGCCATTGTTTTCTTCAATCCACAGGTAATAAGAGATTTATTCAGTGGTTATTTTTGTGTCCACTTTAAATGTTGGTTATGTATTTTACAAACAGTGGAACTATTGCTACTGCTGCATGAAATATTTACTTGTTTAAACAACCTAGAAACTCCAAGAAGAAGAAATTGAGGAACTGAAACGAAACCTGCATCAGTATTTTACTGAAGGAGAAGGAAAAGAAAGTGCCATCACTTCATTGTATTTTGTGAGAATGGGACAAAGGTAAGACCCCAAAACCCTAAATGAAATGAATTTAGATTTTAGATGACTTTACACATTCTTTTATTAATCTGCATCAATCCAGGACATCTGCAGGTACAGAGGACCTGCCATGTGAACACGTGACTGGAGAAGAATGGATTCACGAAGAGCTTCTCGGACTAAAATTCCGCATCTCTCCACACTCATTCTTTCAGGTGAACCTTCTGACAATTTGACTGTTATATAATTTCTTGAGAATTAATACTATGATACTTGATAAGGCATCAGGCAGCTGCTTCTTTTATGCCACTGTGTATGTGATTCAGAATATTAGGTACAGGATAATAATACTGACCTTCAGTTTAAATGTCCTACATTAGTGCTATTGAAATGTTTATAACATTATGAGTGTTGATACTGCCAGACGAACACCCCTGCTGCTGAGGTTCTGTACTCTGCTGTGGGTGAATGGGCACAACTGGACCAGGACAGCACTGTGCTGGATGTGTGCTGTGGAACAGGAACCATCGGCATCTCGCTGGCAAAGGTGTGGCGTTTGCTTCTAAAAATATGAGTAATGAACAGCACAACAACAAAAACAATTCTGTGTGTTAACAGAGAGTGAAGAAGGTGATTGGCATAGAGTTGTGCCAGGAGGCAGTGGAAGACGCTAAGGCTAACGCTGAAGCTAATGGTAGGCCAGAATGGTGTTATCATTGCCTTGTCAATGAAATCTCTCTCCACCTCCCATGATATACTCACACTTCAAATGTACATTTTCAGGGTTGACCAATGTGGAATTCCACTGTGGAAAGGCTGAAGATGTGTTCCCCACTGTTCTTAATGCTGTTGTGTCCCCCAACGTCACAGCAATCGTCGATCCTCCAAGAGCAGGGCTACGTACGTACAGTACTCTCGAACATAACTTTTGACTTGCAGGTATGGTGTTTTGTTTTTAAGTTCTCTGCCCAAACATTCTCACTCTTACTAGATTCCAAAGTTATCCTAGCAATTAGAAGAGCAGAGCATCTGAAGAGACTCATCTACGTCGCCTGCAATGCCAAAGCAGCTATGAACAATTTTATTGAGTAAGTTCATTATTTTCTGTTTCAAGTGAACAATGATTTACACCTCAAATTCAGGATAGCAGCATCCAAACTATTGTGAATTGATTGCATTTTGATGACCATTACATATCAGAATGGCGGTGGTTGAAATGTGAGAGAAATGCGTGACATCAGCCAAAAAGGAAATCAGAGGCTTATTATATTTTGATAAAAGATTATGAAGACAAACCTTGGTAAATTAAAAAACCTTGGTTAAAAAAAATAAAAAACATGGTATATTATTTCAAGTCGACTTTCTTCTGAAAATATAAAATATTCCCAATTAACTGTTATTCTAAAATGTATATTTATATCTTAAAAGTCTCTGCAGAGCGGTTTCTAACCGTGTGCGAGGAGCCCCTTTCCGTCCAGTGAGAGCTATGGCTGTTGACCTCTTCCCCCAGACCATGCACTGTGAAACCATCCTGCTGCTTGAAAGAGTGGACTACAGCTCGGACACTCAGACCACAGAAACCTGACGCTCTGCTATCTTCACCATCTATCATGCCAGCACAGCGGTCTCTCTTCTGTTTAAACATTTTGAAATTCAAATGTTCACTTTTTCTTAAAAGTTCAACTGATTTGATCAAAGTGCTCAAACTGTTACCACATTTTTGTATAGGTTTCTCTTCTCTGCATTAAAAACAGCACAAGACATCAGGTTCTGGTCATCAATTTATTTGCATAAACAAATCACTGTATCAGCGATCATGTGTCACATTAAAAGAACATTTGTTTAGGCAGCTTTACTTGCAGCTAAAACGTCCAACATTATCCCTTCAATGATAACTAAAAAGCACACATTTCTTCACACAATTAATACACATTTAGCAAGACTGACAGGACAAGTTGTACACTTCAGACGTTTATTGGGAAAACATATTCTCTAAGCACTCTTAGTATGGCAGCAGCCTTGTGCTCATGGAAAACAGGAAAGTGCCTTCACAAACGCAGTGAACATTCAGAAGCACACAAACTAAAACAGTAAACTCAATGACAGTGCACTGCAGTTTTTTTTTAGTTGCTGTCCCAAGAAAACCTGATTCCCCCAGTGTGTTAAACAGACGTCCGATCAGACCTTCTTGTCATGTCTTAAGGCCAGAATTTTTCCCTCCTTTCTCCCATTATAGTTTAAGGGGAAGTGGTGGTTTTCTTCAAACAGGGACCATATTTTAATCCAGCAGTTATTGCATTTTTATTTATTTTTTTAACATTTTGTTCCGTATGTTATATATAGTTAATGAATAGTTATGCAGCAATATTCTATAAAAATGCATAAGACTTAAAGCTTTGGTTCACACTGTTCTTCAAGCTATTGAATATAACAACATGGTATGATTTTCTTCGAGGTATGGAGTTACCACCTTTGTTTTTAGGTAGACTGCCTTATGAAATAATAAGGTTCAAACTATTTAATACCCCACCGTGATAACATCTGAACAAAATGTGCACACAATCACCCATCGCAGCAAAATGACCACAAAACCATACTGAAAAATTTAATCAAACACAAAAAGCACATGCGTAGAAGGCATTTTTTTCCTAAAATATGCAAGCAAGCATCACTCCACAGCAAATACATAATGTATAGCATCACAAATGCAGACTCAAGTGAGGCGTTTCCCTTTTGAAACAAGGTACCATCAATAAAAAAGGAAAAACTAAGGCAACATATACCACTTTTTCTTACTGAAGATTGCCAACCAGTCTCTAAAGATAGATTATATCAGAGCATAACAAAATGTAACGGTACCAAAAAAAAAAAAAAATAGCTTAACTAGCACGCACTAGCATCCTATCTCCCTGATGTCTTGTTCCTCTACTAACTACAGTACCTCAAACACTTGTGCTTGTGTTTTCTCTGCAGTGCTTTCTAAATAAGTAGAGCAACTGGTCAAGATAACCATTGGTATGCATCACTCCTCAATTAAAACAAAAATACAAAGGTTCTTCATTCCACACAAGCAAATAATTCCAACATAAGTGCATTTCTTAACAGCAGTTGGAAGTGTGCACATGAAATGCTTTAGAAATACAACATTTAAATTCTTCACATGCCAATAAGAACTAGACATGGCCACTGAAGAAAACCAACACACTTTAAGCCATTATAAACCCTATTTTCCAGATAAAAGATCACGTGCACTGAATGAACAACTCTGCATGCCACAGAAGCAGACATAAAGGAACAAATCCCTGTAAAATGACAGGCGTATCTGTTCAAACGCATCAGTTATGAGTACTGAGATACAGGCCTACTCTGAAATCTGTGGTTCCACAGTAAATATGAAATGAATTTGCTGTTTAAGAAGGGAAAAAGCAACATTTTATTAACATCTAAAAGCCACAAACTTAAAAGCATCTGTAATACTTCACATACATAATTTGTATGATTCTCCTTAATATAGGCATATTATAGTCAACAGCCGTCATTATAATTGTGCACTTTCAGGTGCAGAAGTGCATCTGGAGGTATTTAATGCTCATTCTAACTTCCCTTAGTGCATGTATATGACTGTTACCGAACCCATACATTATGGGCAATAATTGGATTGGGAAGAGAGCTCAAAAATCTGATAAAAATTTAACTAGTATTGCCATTTTGCACTGCAAAGTAATGCATAAGTCAGTATTGGTATGATGACCTTTTGTTATATAGAACTATTACCATTGGTCAGTGCTATCTGCTATCACAACATGCTGGACGAGGGTTTGCTAGACGTCAACAGTACACAGAGGTTCACTGCCAGGTTGAGCGGACTCCATTATAGTCATCTTCGGCTTCTTTCTTGCCTCCTCCTGGGAAAAAATAAATAAAAAAACACAAATGAGTGAGCACTAGAAAGGTTTAAGCTTTTTAGCTATCAATTTACTGAATTTATTTCGGTCAACTGGACGTTTTTAATCTTTAGCCAACTCCATTTATCTGAAGTGCAAGATTTGTCTGAAAGAGGTCATATATTTGCAGCTGTACCCTTTCTCGAGCCAGCTTCATCATCTCTTCTCTTAGTTTGTTGAGGATGTGAAGATTTGGCTTGTTCTTTTTGGCATACTGCTGAAGCTCAATCACACTCTTATCCGAGTTCTCCTGAAGACGACAAGAATCCAACATTAACTTCTCAAATCACACAAACAAAAAGAAACATTCCTCTCATATTTACTATCTTAAAATGCAGATTCAACAAAAGACAGCGCCGACCTTCTTAACCATCTTGTTGCTTTCTCTGCCGTACATTCGCAGCAGCGAGCCCCAGTTCTTCACGTGAGGATGAAGCATCTGAAGAATCTTCTGTGATGCCAGCTGCTTTCCAACCCTCTTATTTTTACCTGCAGTCAACAAGAGCAGTATTAGGTATGTGGCTTGAGATTAACCTGCAGAGTAGACCAACATTTATCATTTCTGAAGTATGACATTGTGAAATGCTCTGAATGAAACCTGAATGAAGCATGGATACTCACACCAGCCGCGTACAGTGTGCTTCCCACATGTCATGACATATTCACTCTTCTGGTTCTTTCCTGGAATCACCTCAAACTTGATGCTGGTGTCACCCATGCCATGGTTTCTATAGAACAGACGACAACAGATCTTCAGTTGCTTTTCAATCAGACATGACATTTCAAGGACCCATGGTTAGATTAACATGCATTTCCTGTAATACAGAGTGACAGACTCCATCACAACATACCTCTTAAGGCACTCATGAAGGATCTGATATGGTGAGAGTAAACCTGCTTTGTTGGTCAGCTCATACACCCTTGAATCTTCAATACTGATATGATTAAAATACTGTGGGATTGGAGAAGGAAATAAACATCCATAAGTACAAAGAACAAAACTCTGATCAAAGATAAAAATCAGTCATTTCACTCAAAGAAGAGCAGTACCTCCAGTTCATCTCCTTCTATGGGCTTCTCCTCAGACGTCTGCTTCACAAAGTCAGGAATAAGGATCTCAAGTGTTGCTCGAGCTGTCAGAAAGAGAATAGTAGTATAAATACTCATGTTCCCCAATAAAATGTTTACAGCAATCTATTCATGAAACACATTCTTGCTAAGGTTAAGGACTCAGATGAAGATGGAGGAAAAGGTACCAGCTTTATTCTTGGCGAGTTTTTTACTACTTGCTGTTCCTGTGCCATATGTAACACCATCTATAATGACTGAGGCTCCGAAGGGTTCACTTGGGTTTTCTGGGCAAACAAAATATTACAAATAAAGAAACCAAAACACACACACACACACACAGTAAAATCATTATGCCACAACAGACCATGTATTATTAATGTGATTTTATCATGGTTAGAAAGAGCTACATCAATCCCAAAATGTCTTTAACCAAACCATTCGGCATGGCCTTTATTGCCTTCACATCAGCATAACAAATTTTTTAAGTACACTGATAAAAAAAATAAATAAAAAAAAAAATAAAAACCCATTTTTTTTTCTGCCGAGCGAGCTCATTAGCACAACTGTAAATGATATGCAGACACAAATAACTCTACACATGTACTTATAATTGGCTATTTTTTCACAGCTTCAAACAGTTTCTCAATTATGCTACTTACCACATTCAAAAAAGTTGTAAACTGGTCGCACTTTGAGCACTCTTTGCATATACTCGTGCAAAATGCACACTTCTGACTTCCCGTTGGGGTTGATGACAAACTCTGAAATATAAATACGGTCAGTCTTGTTAAAACACCACGTGTTGTGTACGGCTCAATTCATTAATGCAAGGACTCATAGACAAGTACCTTTCTTTGTGGGGGCGTCTTGTACAGACAGTGTGATGAGCTTCTGATTGGCTGGTAGGATGGGCCTCTCAGACTCAGCCTGCTTCCTCTTCATATCCCTGTTGAACTGTCTGCGCTCAGCCCATGTGCGAAACTTCTTAACCGTCACTTGCTCAAAATCAAAGCACTTCTCTAGGTAGCCTCTAAACTCCTCAATGTCTGGGATACAAGTCACGAGAAGAGTTTACAAACCATGTGGATTTTAAACAGTGATGCACAGGAGAGAGTGAAACCTCATCCTCTTACCAACAGACTCATCCTTGCACACCTCCACCTTGGCTTTGACCTGGCCCAGCGCTCCCTGTGTAGTATCATTGGCTTGGCTCTCCTTCCCCTCTGCAGATCCTCCTGGCTCCATGAGGTCAACATCTACTGATGTTGGTCTGCCGGTCGGCTCTTCTGTGGCAGTAGAGTCAGGTTCATCGACTCTCTCTAATGAGACGCCCTCCTCACCAGATTTCACTTGAGAAACCTCTGCAGTCGGGGTCACCTCTCCATTCTGTTCCCTTTCTTCTTGTTCCTTCATTTTCTTATAGTGCAAGCAGGGAATGCTACTGGTTGGTGGGTCATGTTTCTGATAAGTAAATAAGAATACAGGGATGAGGTGCATGAGAATGCAGAGCACTCAATTTGTAAATAGAATTATCTTAGAGGAGCCAAACCATTTACCCTAATGCTTCCTGTTCCAAGGAAGTAAGGTCTAGACCAGGTGACAACTCGGGTTTCCCGGTGGAGGTAGACTGGAATGCCAGAGTTATGGAATGTCATGATCCACCCATCGGGTAACGGCTCAGTTGGTGGACGCCCGCGACCTTAAAAATAAATAAAAACTAGTCACATCAATAATAATAATAATAAATTAAAAAAACACTAGTCACCTAGAATCCTATGTAGGTTTTTATCTTGTTTGAATCAGTGTTATTGTTAACAAAATTTAAAATGAAAACATTAAAATGGAACCAACATAAAATAAAAAAAAATCCCCAAAAATTACTTTAAGTCTGATTCTGAAAATACACTACCGTTCAAAAGTCAGAAATAATCACATTCACCAAGGATGCATTAAACGGATCAAAAATGACAGTTAAGACTTTCACATTGTTACAAAAGTGTGATTTCAAATAAATGCTGGACTTTTGAACTTTATATTCAATAAAGCATCCTGGGAAATGTATCATTTTCCACAAAAATATGAAGCAAGTGTTCAACACTTACAAGAAATTTTTCCTAAGCACCAAATCAGTAAATTAGAATGATTACTTTTTAAATAACTAGAATTTCACTTTAATTTTTATAAATATACGAAAGAAAAAAAAGTTAAACATGCAATAAAAAAACAGTTACTTTAAATATTAATATCAAATAATTACTGAAGTAATTAAACAGCCTTGGTGCGTATAAACAAACACCAATTTTACAGACTTTAATACAATTTGTGCATTTAAGTTTCAGAATTTTTTTTACAAAATTTGTTAAAATACTTTGGCAGCACAACCCCCCCCCAAAAAAACCCCAACAACAAGTGAAACCCACAGAAAACTCTAATAACTTTGGGGTTTGAAAACATATCGTCTTTGTGTAGTTGCAATAATGTAATCTTCCATTCTAATAATAATCTATAATTTATCTTTAAAAGTTTTAACAGTGTAGCAACAGTGTTTAGAACTTCCAATCAAACTTTCTATGAGTTAACCAAGAGTTTCTGAGGCTCACTCTTAAGAACAGTCTTAATTTTGGTCATCATGGGCTGTACTCCGGCCTCCCCATCTGAATGGTGATCACTTTCCCCAGCATACTTGTCCTCAGCCAGACGCCTCTTCTTAGGCACGGGCATGCCTTCCTCCAGCAGGGCATCTACATCATTGTCAAAGTCCTCCTGGAAGAATAGGCAGGTTAGTAACTGGCAGCCACTGACATGTCATCAACTAAACGTACATCAAGATTTGAATCAAGCCCATTTTTTTGAACTGTAATTCAAATCTTCTTCAAATGGACCACCTTGTTACAGTCCAGGATCCTTCCTGATGAATAAAAGACACACACTCTATTTGTGGTAGATGCACATTTCAGGAGATGTTTTGAATGATGGCATTTACAGGTTTAGACAGCAATAATATTATTTTTATTATCTTTATTTAACCAATGTAATATTTCAGTTTGAACAGATAAAATGGCCAAATCAAAAGAGGCATAATAAGGCCATGCATTTTACCTCATAGGAGTAATTCAGGTCCTCCTCGTGCGCTCGCTCCTGCTGAACTATCATCTGAGACCTGAAACCACTCGGCTCCCCATCTTCCACTTCCAGAAAGTTCTCGCTGAAATCTTCCAGGTCGTCCAACACGGCAAACTCAACCTTGTTCTCCTGCTCTGTTTCCAGCTCTTCACTGTTTCTAACTAACCCTAAGGAACCAGTGCTCATGGTCGAGCTGCCTGGCTCTAAAGATTCATGCAATTCACCATTCAATCCCTCTAGGGTCTGCTCTTCATCGCTAACCTTCCCCAAACCAGTGTACAACACCTTCCTGTCTTTGCTCTTACTGCTGTCTGAGAAACTGACTCTGATCTTTACATCTTTGAGGAGTTTGAGATCAGGTAAGAACTTGGTAACTGGGGGAGCATGGCGAGCGGTTCTAGGGCACGTGGCCATGGGGTCAAGGCTACCTGATGGGTGACTGCTAACAGACAATGTGCGCTTGTTGAAGAGGAGCTGTTCATCCCTGTCCACTGCTGGGGTGTGTTGGTGTCCATCACCACCAGAGCTAACGTCCATTTCCTCTGCGTCACTGGACGTTTGCAGGGGAGGTGGTGGAGGTGCTTTACTGTAATCATTCCCCGCCAATACTGCGTCTGGTGGCTCCAATGGGAGGGGAGGTAAAATCTCATTCACATCCATGTTTAATTTCTTAAAAAGAGCTAGATTAAAAACTATATGAGAATGCAAGTAGGAAGGGATCTGCCTAATTTAGCTAATAAAAAATAATAATAATGCAGCCCCTAATACATGCATGAGTACATTACACAGCTCTAGACACCTATTTAACAATATTCATGTACATGGTTGAATATGCTAAGCTGACTACATTGTTCTTTTCATTAATGTAGACAGCTTTTTAGAAATCACTGTCTCAATTATTGGAAATCACAATGCATTCAGCTTAAACGTTGCCCACATCCTGGGAGGCCAGATCTTCTGCCAGTGCTGAAAGAAAGAGAAAAAGAAAAATCAAGAGGCATTCAAAGAGCACTACAGAACTGGATCTAAATGGTAAAACTTCTCAGATGCACCTTTTATTTCCCAAAATGTTTACCTCACAACGTAGGCCTATGCCCCAGAAAGCAGTAACACAATTGATTCACAATTGTTCATTTGCATCTCGAGATTAAAATTGGGTTTTGTTGCTAAATAAATAGGTCAGCAAATAACTGTATTTGTAGTGAATTATAACGAACCATAAGCCTTAAAGGCCTTTGCTAATTGGTCGGCCAAGAGAACCGGAAGGCAATGTGGTAAACGTTACATATTCACGCAGATATTAAAAACTGCAATTTTGTATCTCACAGCTGTATTTTAACCAATTACGTGTGCGCTTTCGTGTATGTTTAGCAAAAACTGATCCATGCCTCGATTAGTTCGCCCGCGTTAGCCGTAATAAGGAGCCGTGTGCGGCAACCAAACCTTTTCAACCGTACCATGAGTTAACCAACTAAATGTCGAAAGGAATACAAATCACAGCAGTTTCTGCACACCATTCTCTTTTACTCACCTACTACACAAATGCTCTACTGAAGACCGCATGCAATTAAAGGATCTTTCCGTTTATGGGTTTCAGATGGCCGTCTCCTCTCTCCGCCATCTTCACTGCAGCGCAGCATCAGAGGATCTGAATGAACACGCCTCTCAACCGCTGTCCACGTTCATGTGATTGGGTCAACATGATTCAGTTTTTACTGAAATTTGCTTCAGATGTGGCCAATAGTGTGAAATTTATTTGTTGCATGTCTTGGTGAAATAATATGCTACACCACACCATTAGCAGACATGATCAGAGAGTGCGATTATCTAGTTTCGGATGTCATTGACAAGCATTCTACATTTAGTTGTGATCACTCAAGTGCATGACTATACAGCGACAGAGCTGTATGAAATGTTACCCTCCTACATCACATTATTAAACAACTAAAAAATTCAATTAAATTTATTTTTAATTTGAATCTTAAAAACGACACTCATTACCACTTGTCTAACTGCTATTTGTTTAGACTAGTTTGTCCTAACAAAGTGGCTAAATTTATGAAAATGCATGGCCCTGAATGTGAACAGCTTCAGAGACAGGGTAACTGAATCCCACATGGCTGCATAAAAAGGTTACCGAAATCTGTTACCCTACTCTATTTTACACATAATGGCTTTAATGTTACCCAAAATAACTCTGGTGATGTCTAGCCTCCTTTATTTTATATTCTAGAAAGCAATTTGTTTTTACGTGAATAGACCCAGAGATTAACAGAATCTGACGAGTGTAACTGGTAACCGAAATCTGTTGCCCCTCTGTATTTCACACTGAAAGTGTGTGTGGCTTATGTTAATGTTACCCAAATTTACTCTGGTGATGTCTAGCCTACTCTATTTTATATTCTAGAAAACAATTTGCTTTTATGTGAACAGATACACAGAATCCAATAAGGCAGCATAATGTTACTGGATGTGTTTCTGTTACTTCTCTGTATTTCACACACAAAAAAGTGCAGCCCACTTTCATGTTGCCCAAATTCACTGCAGTGATGTCTAGCCTCCTCTGTTTAATATTCTAGAAAGCAATTATTATTATTATTTTTTTTTATGTGAATAGACCCATAGATACACAGAATCTGATAAAGCAGTATAACAATACCTAAATCTGTTAACTCTCTGTGTTTCACACACAAAAAAGTGCAGCCCACTTTCATGTAACCCAAATTCAAGATAGCCTCCTCTTACTTTATATTCTAGAAAGAATTTTGTTTTTATGCAACCATAACAGGTTACCAAAATCTATTACCCTTCTATTACCTAGAATTGCTTTATTGATTGAACATTTCGTTTCTGATCAGACTGAACACCAAGAACTGTATATGAGTTTTAGTATCAGTTTTAGTAGTAGATTCAAATTAATCTGAACACTTAACTGGTTTTCTAAATGACTTATTTTTTGTAAGAAGAACCATGCCTTCAGCAAACTAAACTGGGACACGTGAAATAATAACGAATGCCCTTAAAAATAAAGCTCAATCTATCTACATTTGGCTTTATTGAAACGTTTAGAGTAGTGGTGTCAAATGACTAAACGTGATTAATCGCATCCAAAATAAAAGTTTTTGTTTACATAATATATGTGTGTATACTGTGTATATTTATTATGTATATATAAATAAAAACACATGCATGTATATATTTAAGAAAAATATGTTATGTTTATATATTAAATATATTTATATATAACATAAAATATAAGAATATGAATATATAAATGTATGAATATTTTAAAAATACATACTGTATGTGTGTGTATTCATATACACAGTACACATACATATATAATGTAAACACAAACTTTTATTTTGGATGCGATTAATCGTTTGACAGCACATACGTATGGCGCTACTGGGCATGAGCACATCAACACAGCGTAATTTTTGTCACACGATACAACAATAATGACTATTTTTTTCATTCTTGTAAGGGGTAGGTTTAGTGTTGGGGTAGGTGTAGATGTTAATAAAACACAATCTAATAGGTAGAAAATTAATTTCATTGTTCGTTTCCGGTCGGAGCTGTACCTAGTTTAGAGCAGTTAACGTATGTCAACAAGTCATAACGTAAAAGAATCACTGAATCAAACGAACCGATTCGCCGAAATGAGTCGGGTCAGCGAATGACCTGCTAGGGGGCAGTAATGGGTGTCTTTCTCCAGGAACAGCAGCAGCTAAAGAAGAGCGCCCGCAACGTCATTTGATGACGTTTCACGAGTAACGTCAGAGGAAGTTATTCCAGTAAATTCGCGTTAACTAACAAGTTAAAATCATAGAAGCTTTATCCACTCGAACGATAAAAACAGAGCAGTTTTTTTAATCAAAGAGTCAACCTTTTTGCCACCAGCATGATGATGATGATGGACGAGGACCAGCCCAGGACATTGTAAGTGCTGCTGTAGTTTAGTCGGCCACTTTACGAAGCCAAACTCGTGTTTAAACACGTTTAGTAAAACGGCGCACAGGTCGCAAGCGCAGCACGCCGAACGAAGATAATCAACTCAAGGGTACAACTCCGTTAATTACTCTTTATGTTATATATGAAGTGTGATATGGGCGTCCATGCTTTTAATCCCGACAGCACAAGCCGGCTAGACAAACACCAAACTGGGGCAGCGGAACCGAGCCTAGCAGAGGTAGCTGTGAAGAATCCAGTGTTTCCCTTAACCTTATTTTAATTTATCCGGTTATGTCCAAATGGATGAACTAATATTTCGGCTAATTACGGCGCAGAAGAGGCTTTTGCCAGCACACAAGTTCCGTTTGTAGTGCTAGGCTTCCGTTACCGAATTAGCTAACTACCAAAAAAGCGCTTAAATGTTAATAAGTATCCCCCACATGGCCCTTCTCACACTTTCCTCTGGTGTAAAATCGTGAATCAGACGGACAGTCTGTTTACTATGCGTGGTTTCTCTTATAAATAGAGCTTTTGGATCATGTTAGCTGTTGGCTCTCGTGCGCTGAAAACGTGGCAGAAATGAAACCTCGCGGAATGTGCTGCTAGCGTGAGAGAAGGAGGAAAAACGCGACGCATTGACCGTGTTTTTCACTTTGCTGTGCTCTTCTGTGTTTTTAGGTATGTCGGGAACCTCTCCAGGGACGTTACGGAGGCCCTCATCCTGCAAGTGTTCTCCCAGATCGGTCCCTGCAAGAGCTGTAAAATGATATTTGATGTGAGTTGAAAAAACATCTGAAATCCAGGGATTCCACTGTCATGGAAAACCAAGAAATATTTTTCAGGCCTGGAAAAGTCATGGAAATTTCTATAGTTAATACACATTTCTAGCTGTTAATGCTCTTAAGTAGAATAAAATTAACTTGCTAGTGGGAACGGGCAGTTTGAGCATATTGTCATTGAGTTGATTCTTTTTGATCAGTTAACAAAATGGTCTGTGATCCAAAATGATTCTTTAAAAAAAAAAATCTTGTTCACTACTAACTAATGACTTTTAAAAGGTCATGGAGAAATTCATTGATCCAAAAATCTGGGAACCCTGGACACCCGTAACTTCAGTGTTTGACCCAGATCATTTTGTGTTTTTCAGACGGCTGGGAATGACCCATACTGCTTTGTGGAGTTCTATGAGAACAGACATGCTGCTGCAGCTTTGGCTGCCATGAACGGCAGGAAGATCTTAGGAAAGGTAAAATATTGCAAACGCGCCCTCAAAAGTAGATTGGATATGGTTTGAAATGAAGTTACACCTCTTAAATGTCTTGTCAGAGCCATGTACTACGATGACACACTGAATATCTTTAGTTAGCACGTTTGTGTGTGTTTACAGGCAAGCTGCTTTTAACCTTTGCATCAAATCTTTCAAATCCTTCATCTCATCAGTTACTTACAACATAAGTCAAAGTATATAGGATTTACTTAATTTATGGTGTTTAAAGCCTTTTTTGATAAAACATCGTTTTATCTTTGTGGCATATTGTTGCTTTTACGAATTGAAAAATGTAAGAAGCCGCAATATGGCAATGCACAGCAAACAAGTCAAAAATAGACATGTTCATTGCACATGTTCATACCATTAGCTTATGGCTTTAACATGATAATATTTAAATATAGCTGAGAATACTACGGTTGTATTGGTAAGTTTGAAGCATAATCAAGTAAGCAAAATATTTATCCAGAAAGTCCTTGCAACACACCAGAATCCTTTACTGGGCAGTTGGAGTGCCTAATTGCTTTGTTATATTTGAAACTCCACAAAGCATGTGAGCTTTTTTTTTTTGTAAGTTATTTTTGGGTACAGGTTGACCATTTTTATTTTTGACAATAGACACAAAAGTGTGCCCCCCATCCATTTATGTCAACATCTAGCCTTGCTTTATCATCATCTACACCTGTACCAGGCCTTCAAATTTAGCAAAGCCTTGGAAAAATATATTCAGTGCAAATATTTTATCCTCAACAGGGAATGAAGGACCATTTGAGGAGTAATACAAGTTGATAATGTCACTTCTTTGTAAGTCTGCTATTTAGACTCTCTTCCTATGTAGAAAATAATTCCAGAGTTTTTTTTTTTTTAATAGTCCCTTTTTCTTTGAACCTGAGTGATCACCAGGGTTTATTTTGTTGTCAGCTTATTTCTTCTGCGTTTGGAGGCTCGCCATATTATGCGGCTAAGTAAGATGAAGATGATTTATGCTGCTGCTTGTCTTAATCTGCCAGTCTCTGCTCTGCTTTGTCTTTTAGGATATGAAGGTTAACTGGGCCTCAATGCCAGGCAGTCAAAAGAAAGACACAAGCAGTAAGTGTCCTCTTCAGTGTTGCTAGTGGATACACGTGGTATTATATTAGCATATATAAGAGCCTGTGTGGTCAAAGTCAAACTGTAAAGCATGAATAGTTTTTCTCTTTTGCTTCATAGTTTATGAAATATCTGTTTCCCTTCAAACCGTTATTGTAGATCATTTCCACGTCTTTGTTGGTGACCTGAGCCCAGAAATCTCAACAGATGATGTCAGAGCAGCCTTTGCTCCGTTTGGAAAGATATCGTAAGTGGAATATTGTGTAATTCAAGTGCTATTTAAACCTCATCTGAGCTGGATTGTCTAAACATTTGGATTCTTACTGATTTCATGCAGTGACGCCCGTGTGGTGAAGGATCTGGCCACAGGCAAATCTAAAGGATACGGTTTCATCTCCTTTATTAATAAATGGGTAAGATTTTGCATGTTATTTGTTGTTAAGTGATGGTTCTACTCTGTTGAAGCAGGATAACATGAATGTAACTTTTTGTGTCTTTATGGCTTTTTTGTTATTGATCAGTTTGATTGGTTTTGTTGCCACTGATAGGATGCAGAAAGTGCCATTCAGCAAATGAATGGCCAGTGGCTGGGAGGCAGACAGATCAGAACAAACTGGGCCACAAGGAAGCCATCAGCTCCTAAATCAAACAATGAAGGTAAGTCACTTTACACAATAGAATTTGACAGTTTCTTTGGTCTCTCATTTCTTGTCTTATGTAGCCATGTGTTTTATGTGAACCACCTATGGAACTGGGTAGTTTCTTTTTATTCATGGGTCACTTATTTGTGTTATACTACTCTTAAAATGTTCTCTCTTTTTGATCTAAAGCTGCCAGCAGCAAACACTTGTCCTATGAGGAGGTCCTGAACCAGTCGAGTCCAAGTAACTGCACCGTGTATTGCGGCGGCATTGCTTCTGGCCTTTCAGGTTTGTCTAAGACTCTGTTTACACTAGTGCGTTTTCGTTTTAAAATGAAAACGAACCTCTTCTACACTGGCGTTTTCATCGCGTTTCAGAAACTATCTCCGTCCACACTACACAACTGAAAACACATGTCACATGACCATTCATGCAGGTACAGCCATGGATATGTATAGGTAGATTCCGTTTTGGTCCGTTTACACTGAAACGCAACCCTGGAGTTTTCAAACTAAAACGGGGTCTGCAGCGTTTTCAAAAGTCTCTGTTAAACGCGAGAGTAGTGTAAACAACATGTGTAACCGTAGCAAAAGTTATGTTTTAAAACGAAAACGCTCTAGTGTAAACGTAATCTCAATTTTGTAATTATAAATATGTTGTGAGAAGAATGTGATCTTGTAAAACCTTGTCGAATCTTAAAACAGGTTTGCACATCCTGTCAGTAAGCCAAGCAGAGCTAGATATAAATAAATAAATAAATAAATAAAAAAAGTGTTTTGAAATCTAAAATATGAAGATCCTGTTTGAATGTGTTTTTCCTCATCCACTGTAGATCAGCTGATGAGACAGACTTTCTCTCCGTTCGGGCAGATAATGGAGATCAGGGTTTTCCCGGAGAAAGGCTACTCATTTGTGAGGTTTGTTGTACTGCTTCTTTGTGACTTTAAATCATTCACCTATGCATATACTTGAATTTAGCGTGTGTGTGGGCTTTTTCTTTTTTAGGTTCGACTCTCATGAGGGTGCCGCCCATGCCATAGTGTCTGTAAATGGGACCTGTATCGAGGGCCACACTGTGAAGTGCTACTGGGGCAAAGAAACGGCTGATATGAGATCCATGCAACAGATGCAAATGCCCCAGGTAACTCTTGACCTCTCAGAAACATTTCCTCTGCTCTGTTGCAAACTCAAGTCTTACCGTTTCTCCTTTTCCACAGCAGAATAAACCCACCTATGCGGCCCAGCCTTACGGACAGTGGGGTCAGTCATACGGAAACGGTCAGCAGATGGGTCAGTATATGCCCAACGGCTGGCAGATGCCCACTTACGGCGTCTATGGGCAGGCCTGGAATCAGCAGGGATATAAATAAGTACAGATGTGGCTGACTAATCCCTCAGTCCAATCATTAAACCCCACTCCAGTGTGGCATCTGCCCAATGGGACTCACCATTACACCAGTTCAGGGGTTGTTGAAAGGGCTGCATTCAGCCCACTGTACATTATACTCAGACCATTAACTTGGAAAGAATCCTGTCTTTTGTCTTTTTTTTTTGTTTGTTTTTAGGCCCCAGGATTTTTTTGTTGTCAGATTTTCTTTTAAAAAGTACTGCATTTCGGGGACTTTAATTGTCTAGTTTTGCAACAGATGGAATGTCTTTTCAATGTGTTGAATCTGCAGGCTCAATTTAGCTCACACCTCGAACGGTGTAGAAAGTTTGAGGTCTAATATACTGCACTCTTTGTATGGAGTTCTTGTCTCTAAAACTGATTTGTTCACAAATATCTTTCATCTTTTTGTCAGTATGACTATGCTTTACATTTTATTTTGAGAAAGGTTTCAAAAATTGAGACGTGTGATCGTGTTAACGCCTAGTGATAAAGGTATTTTGCATATAGAGGGGAGATTATTCTGTGGCCTTGAGTACTTGAGGTTTCAGGAACTTCATGATAAAGTTTTGGACAATTACTAAAGCTTTTAACAAGTTGTATTAACACAGAGGTGCAGAAAACATGCTTCCTATTTTGTTCAATTTAAACGTTAGTCTATTCATTTTGTAACATGGAATTGTTGGCTCAATTTTTAAAACTTTTTTTTTCATGTTTTTACAAAATCATGTTTGCTCGGATCAGTTGAGGGTGTGACAGCACCGCAGCTAATCAGCGGTAATAGCAGTGCTGTAGCATCTTTGTAAAGATTTTTGTAATTCTGTGTAAAATGAGGTTGTGAATTATTTCTTTAAATCTTGTAAATTCAGGGTTTGTTGAACATCTGTAATGTAACGTTGCATGGACATTCTGAGCTCTGTTCTTGTTACAATCTCTTGTAAAATCCATAAAAACGTGTTCATTAGAGTTACTGAGATGCAATTTTTCTATGTTCCTCCCATTCTTCTTCCCCAAGAGTCACTGTTGAATTTACAAGCCAAAGACAATGACAAAAATGAATCGAGATCTTGCATGCTTCCACCTTGCTGTATTGAGATGGTGATTGTAATGTCAGTGTTTGATGTATTTTGGAAAGGTGAAGAAATGCAAGATACTCCTGGGTTTCAGCCACACGTTCTCGAGTTGCTCACACGGCCAAATTCTTTATCGGACACTGTTTTTTTTTCTCTTACCATCATTCATTCTTTTTTCTTACTGGGCCCCAACACTGAGTCATGATTAAGTAGATCAAATTGAAAGTAATGAGCAACTGTCCTTTTTTTTTTCTCCTCTCTTCTTCTGTGTCATGTAAATTTATCGACATAGTTATTTAATGTATCTTTTTTCTATCTAACTGGGATTTTTTTTTTTTTTTTGTAAAAGCTAGAGAAGTTTACTGTTATTTTGAAACACCCCGATTATATGCTTCCATCTAATGTTGTTCCATTTACTATATTCCATGTGTAAAAACACTTAATAATAACCATTCAGAACTACTTTGTTGTCTTGAGTGTTCAATGAAAGAATATTTTCCAGTATTTTACAGTTGTGTGATAATTCATGATGCTTTGTGGTAAAAGATGACTGATACATCTTGGCTATGGGGGAATGGGGTAAGATGTGCCGCTTTCTGCTAATCCTATAATTATTAGAAAATAATATTCTAATACTTTAATTTCTTTCATTAAACTGTAAAATGAGATTCAATTTTATATTTAATATATATTTTTAAAAATTACAATCCACTTTCCATTTGTTACATAAGGCCATTTGGAATGTGCGGAAAAAAAACCTTGATAATTTTCTTTGAAAGATGGGCTTCAGTTTGCTAGCAGTCACATACAACAGTTCAAAACCAGACAGTCATGATGATGCTTCATTCTCTTTTATAAGATGCTAAATATGCACAATTCAACTGATTCTGGTTGACTCTTTTTATTCTTAAATTACATTATAAATACATTTGGAGTACTATACAGTTTGTTTATTAATAAGGTCCTATGGAACAGGTTTTAACACCTTGTTTAAAGCAAAGCTTTAACACTGAAGAATTCTGTCAGCCTGGAGTGTTTTGGTTTTCACTTTGCTCTCAATAAAGACCACAAAATGGCAATTTTTTGTTTGTAGCAATAAACAAACTTACATTGTTTTCCTGTAAGGCTTAGGAAGGAGGAGAACGGTTGTTGTAGGCCTCAGTTCCTCACTATGTGTCATGGACTTAAGAAGTGTTGCTACATCTCCAATGTCATTTCTTCTCAGTCTCCTGAAATGAAGGGTGCAAATACAAGTTCATCTAACTGTACTTTACATAAGATTTTGTTTCACCAGAAAAACAATAGCCTGTCATTGTTGATTTTTTGGCAATGATGCTAGCTCCTGCTAAGATCCTAATGTTTTACTTTGGAAAATATTTCACACAGGATAAAATGAAAGTGAAATTAAATGAAATCTGTCTACACAAAATCATATAAAAGGACAGACTTAATCATTATTCAACACCATTTTGTAGTGTAAATAGTGTGGGTAGTGTTTACACTGAAAAAATCCAACAAGAAGTGCATTTCAAGTACCCAGAAGATGCACTTCTTAAAAAAAGAAAAGTGTGGAATGTTTGGACACTTCATGCACTCAACTATTGCAGCTTTCATTAAATCACAGAAGAGGAAGAGTACATTGAAAGTGTGTAGTGTGCAGGGACCCAACTATAGAACTGTAGAATTCATGTAAATTGAGCCAATTTTAACAGTCATCTAAATGTAAAACAGTGGCCCAAGTGTGCTTAGCAATAGTGGAATGACATGACTTATATTACATTTAAAGGAAATTTAATTAGCAGACCAATAATTTGCAGTTTACATAATATAGTTTCCATAATATAATTCAAAAACTATGCATTGAATGCTGTAGCCTACAAATTTAAATTTCTGCTTTAAAAAAGGGCAGACATGTAGAAATACAACAGTTACAATTCACTTATGGTTACAAACACTGTTATGATTCTTTCTGGCTTTACAGAGGATCTTTGTGACATCTAGTATGTACCTTTGTCTGGTCTTATATACATTACATCTCAAAGAGTATCTTTGCTGTACAAAGGAGTTGCTAATGTAAGAAGACAGTAAGTCACTTGTTTCGGTTTTTTTTAAATTTTATTTTCTTTTTAACCCACCGTCCCAATTCTGCCTCCATTTTCTATACACAAGCTGTAACACCCAAATTGGCCACTAGATGGAAATCTCACCCAACACTTTGATGGTGTCTTTCAAAATTTTCTTGAATTCCTTAGCATGAAAAAAACATTCAATGAATGGGCAAGAGCATCATGGGAAAAAACAACAAACACAATCAATATTTCCTCAATTATATTGTGAACAGAATATACTGTGCAATAAACATTCATTATTTGTTCACAGCCTCCATCGCAAGTCAATTTGTTCTACAGAAGGCACTGTCTTCCTCTAATCATATTCTTGAATAGTTTAAGGTCAGAAAGAATGCAATAACATTTGAATATCTTGCATATGTTTGATAAGGTAGTTAGTATGATGGGGCTAGTAAATGACTAAGAGAAAAAGCGAGACAGCAATGTATCTGCTTTGAAACATCATTTGTCAGTCTGTCAGTGTGATTCAGTAGAATGGTAGAGAGAGTGTGTGTGTGTGTGTGTGTGTGTGTTGCTGAGAACAAGGTGTCTTTAGTGCAAGCCATCATTAGTCAGTGTGTCAGAGCAGTGGTGTGGAATAGAGGGCTGGATTGACAGTCTGATAAATGAGGGCAGCTCCTCTCTCAACAGCACTGCTAAAAACAGACAGCGAGAGAGAGAGAGAGAGAGAGAGAGAGAGAGAAAAATGTCAGCAGATGAGTTACTGAGCAGATCAGAACTGACATAAATCAAATCTGTCCATGACTTGCTCCATCTTCTCTCTCTCGCTCGCTCTCTCTAACCTCAGCTCTAAAACTCTCAATACATCATACCAGTCAAAAGCGAGACATTTGTATGAGAGATCTTGACTGATCTCTTGTACTATCCAGGTAAATGAGCTGAATTCTGTTTACAGCAGATCTTGATTGCTGGATTCAGAGTGTGTGTGCGATTTTTCCTTTTATTACAAAATAAATCTTCTAAAACTCATGTAAATTATCTGAATGAGGGCATACCATAGACATGTATTACTATTATTATTCATAATAAAACATAAATATTACAGATTTTAATATTTTATATATTATTGTTAATAATAATAATAATAATAATAATAATAAACAATTGCAACATTAAACTTTTTTATTAAATGTGTACAAAACAATTGTATAAAATTGAAAATAAAATGTATCATTTCTACAAATGGGTTTATTCTTTAATTGCAGGTAGGCTACATTTCATGTCCAAAGTCTGCTTTTTTCAAATGGTTATATTTTTTTATTATTTTAGTAATTTGTTACTCATTGTCATGGATCACAGCATGTTACAGGCTGTAACAGTATAATATTTTCTGTAAGAAGTGTTTTATATAGCTGCAAATCATGATTTCTTGATGTCCGAATTAGTGTCAATTCTGTTACTAAGGTAGAGTAACAGTTTTACCAGTATGTAACAATTGACAGTCATACACAGAGAAACATGCACATGACTGTCGTTTCTGTTACATACTGTCAACATTGTCACTTTACATTGGTAACACAGCTTGACGGTAACAGAAATGCCACTGACTAATTAGGACAATAAGAAATTATGACATAAAACTGAATGTGTTTTGATTGTGATAAGAGATACTTGATTATTAAAAATCCATATAAATAAAATGCCCCTTCCAACACACACAGTGCGGCTCATGCACTTGTGGATGTCTGGTCTTCTCCTGTTGTAATCTGACAAAGTCAACCATTTTAGTCTTAGTCTTCTGTAAGAGCCATTCCTCCAGCACTCCAGATGTGTGAATGGATAAGAATATGAGTGAGCAGATTAGAGAGAGAGAGATGTATGTGTTACCGCTGTCCAGGAGGTTCCTCTCCATGTAGACGTGTGTTTGAAGACTGTATCCGCACGTGTGTGACAGCTCACAGCAGAGGCTGACACAAAATAAACACGTTACAGTAATTAACCTTGACAGGCTCAATGCGGCCGCCAGCAGCAACTTACTCCTAATGATACAATTAATTTATAATTAAGGCACACTGTCTAACCAGAAACAGAGAGAGAGAGAAAGCTCACACTCTTTGATACTTGAAAATAGCCTCTCTCATTCACAGACTACAGTCACACAGGGGAAGTTGTGGCCTAATGGTTAGAGAGTTGGACTCGTAATCCAAAGGTTGTGAGTTCGAGTCTCAGGTCCGGTGGGAATTGTAGGGGGAGTGAATGTACAGCACTCTCTCCACCTTCAATACCACGACTGAGGTTCCCTTGAGCAAGGCACCGAACCCCCAACCGCCGCAGCATTGGCTGCCCACTGCTGTGTGTGTGCACTTTGGATGTGCAGAGCACAAATTCTGAGTATCAGTCACCATACTTGGCCACACGTCACAGTCAGCTTTGGGCGGCTGTATTTACTAATACACGAGGATGCTCAAATATACCTTTGTCAGTGACTCAACAGACAATTATAGCACACATCAACCAAACTCGCTTTCAAAATTCAGCTGTGACTTTGGCTCTTTTATAACTAGACTGCATGATTGACTGCAGGTAGATGACATAACTATACCATCTGTTTCCCAAATGTATTTTTCTCCATTGATTACCATTCTGACAAAATAAATGGATGTCACATTGACTGTAGAAAAAATGTTGATGCCTGCGATTCAAAGAAGCTCAAAAGCATTCTCCTCAGACACTTCTCTCTGCTACCCACCACTGAGCCTTCATGGAACTCCAACCCATAAATTCCACCTCTCACGTTCAGTTCACAGATGAGTTTTTGACTCTGTAAAGGCCAAGCACATTGTTCATCATATCTTTTTTATACATGTAATATTTATTGTGCAGCATAAGGATTCATTAGTAGTCTTCAGAGAAGACAGTTTTATCAGACCATATGGCCCTGTCTGTAGAACACACACATTCCATCTGTAGGATGCCTGCGAAATACACACACAGTCTGTCTAACAGACACACGGTCAGCGTCAGGTTAGCACAAACCTTTACTATATCAGCCCAGCACCATTTTGTTCTTTATGTTTATAAATATGACATTTGCATCAGAATTGCTGCATTAGCATCTATATGAGGACAAATGCATAAATAAAAAAAATTACAAAATTATATATACATTATATACATATACACACACACACACACACACACACACATATTTGCAGCATATAAATTTGCTGCAAATATTTGTCAAGAATATCATAATTTTGAATCAATGCAGTGTTATTTTTAGTGTGTGCATATACATATGAATGTTAAAATAAATGTTAAAAATAAAAACTGAAAGCAAATTGATATATATATATATATATATATATATATATATATATATATATATATATATATATATATATATATATATATATATATATATATATTTCAGTTATTTATTTTAACATTCATATTAATTTTACTTTAATTTTCTGTTCTTTTTATTAGATTTTATGAAATATTTCTTAATAATGTTTTTCAAACTTCAGCTTATTTTAGTTAGTTGCCAAGGCAATATTTCTTATTTTTAAAAAAAATCTAATATTTATATGTTTTGTTTACAAACTTTTTCTGTCACCTGATTCACCTGTTCATATGATCCTTGTGTATAATGAAGGTAAACAGATTTGCTGAACAAGATGGATGGATCAAGCTTGGAACTCCCCTGGACTAGTTAATAATGAAATTATTTGTGAATTAACAGAAATAAAGGATGAATAGGTATGATGTTGGTCATAGCTGTTTATTATATATGCCTGACAGGATTAGATGAGCAAGTGTCTTCATGTCAGTGAAGCTACATATTCACCAAGTTCTCCCAGAATGCCCTTGGAGCTTATTGATTGATATATTTTTGAGTATAAAATAGAAAAACTGGCAAGACAAAGGGCAACCGAGAGCATCTTTTCTTCATTTATGTCCACCTCCCTAAAACAGGAGTGAAGATTTTCCACAAAACAGTCACGGTAAGAGGGATTGAGTTTCCGCTTAAGTACCTCAGAGACGGATCTAGTTTAGCTTCTGGTTTTCTTTACCTTTTAATACATGGAAGTTCACTTAGTCCCATTGCTCAAGAGCAGGAGACGGGGATCAGGAAGGGAAGACAGCAGAAGAGAGGGAGAGAGAGAGAGATGTCTGTATCTGTCAGCGCGAGAGAGACTAAGCTCTGACAGGTGTGTCAAGCAGTCAGTCACCTGTCAGCACTACAGAGGAATGAAAGCGAGAGAGGGGACAGAGGCTGTCTGCCTTTGAGCCTGACCCATATAACTCACACACACCTGTCCTCATACACGCACTCTCTGTCAGAGTCCACCTATGTAGGTCAAAGGCTGCCTGGGGCTATCCCAGAATTCCCACAGATGAGGACAGAGAATAGTGTGTCCTGCTAAATCTCTCTTGTTCTATTTCTCTTTTATCCCCCTCAACACACTGATCAAAATTTGCATTCTGTCATCCTCACCTTGTCAGAAAGACGAAGACAAAATTTGAGAGTCTAGATGTCTTGCCAGGCTCTGCTCTGTTTATGTACTTTTTTTGCGGTGGAAAATGAGATGTGCAAATGGAGCCAAATAAACGCATCTTCTTTGACAGGCTTTGTGCTTGAGCTCTCCTCCAACACCACAAGAGAGGGACTGCTGACAGTTTTATGGCTGTATAGAAGCAGAAAGAGAATGACAGAGGAGTGAAGCAGGACTTGTGCCAAAATGCTGGGTGAAGCTTATGGTTCTGTCCGAATCTGAAGACAGCTGTCTTGCACCAAAGGCAGTTCCTCCAAAAAAAAAAAATTCTGTCATAATTTCCTCATCCTCAAGCTGTTCCAAACCTGCATGAGTTTCTTTCTTCTGCAGAAGAACGTTCGCAATCAGACAGTTGCTGATAAGCCAATGACTTCCATAGTATGAAAAAATAAATGTTCAGCAGAAGAAAGAAAGTAAATGATAAGGGTGAGTAAATGATGACAGAATTTTCATTTTTGGGTGAACCATTCCATTCAATCACAAGTTGGGGAAAAAACTTGCACAACAAACTTCCATATTCTGCAAAAGTCACATTGCTTCTGGTTCAGGTCTTTTGTTCTTTGTTAAATATACAGCTGTTTTACTCAAAATGCCTTCAAGAACTTACCAAATATTAGCATAACCAGTACCCAGATTAATATCTAAAAGTTTTTTCATTTTCTTCTTCTCATTAATATTCAGATATTAAAATAAAAAAATAAAAACTGAAAGCAAATTGATATATATATATATTTCAGTTATTTATTTTAACATTCATATTAATTTTACTTTAATTTTCTGTTCTTTTTATTAGATTTTATGAAATATTTCTTAATAATGTTTTTCAAACTTCAGCTTATTTTAGTTAGTTGCCAAGGCAATATTTCTTATTTTTAAAAAAAAAAATCTAATATTTATATGTTTTGTTTACAAACTTTTTCTGTCACCTGATTCACCTGTTCATATGCTCCTTGTGTATAATGAAGGTAAACAGATTTGCTGAACAAGATGGATGGATCAAGCTTGGAACTCCCCCTGGACTAGTTAATAATGAAATTATTTGTGAATTAACAGAAATAAAGGATGAATAGGTATGATGTTGGTCATAGCTGTTTATTATATATGCCTGACAGGATTAGATGAGCAAGTGTCTTCATGTCAGTGAAGCTACATATTCACCAAGTTCTCCCAGAATGCCCTTGGAGCTTATTGATTGATATATTTTTGAGTATAAAATAGAAAAACTGGCAAGACAAAGGGCAACCGAGAGCATCTTTTCTTCATTTATGTCCACCTCCCTAAAACAGGAGTGAAGATTTTCCACAAAACAGTCACGGTAAGAGGGATTGAGTTTCCGCTTAAGTACCTCAGAGACGGATCTAGTTTAGCTTCTGGTTTTCTTTACCTTTTAATACATGGAAGTTCACTTAGTCCCATTGCTCAAGAGCAGGAGACGGGGATCAGGAAGGGAAGACAGCAGAAGAGAGGGAGAGAGAGAGAGATGTCTGTATCTGTCAGCGCGAGAGAGACTAAGCTCTGACAGGTGTGTCAAGCAGTCAGTCACCTGTCAGCACTACAGAGGAATGAAAGCGAGAGAGGGGACAGAGGCTGTCTGCCTTTGAGCCTGACCCATATAACTCACACACACCTGTCCTCATACACGCACTCTCTGTCAGAGTCCAGCTATGTAGGTCAAAGGCTGCCTGGGGCTATCCCAGAATTCCCACAGATGAGGACAGAGAATAGTGTGTCCTGCTAAATCTCTCTTGTTCTATTTCTCTTTTATCCCCCTCAACACACTGATCAAAATTTGCATTCTGTCATCCTCACCTTGTCAGAAAGACGAAGACAAAATTTGAGAGTCTAGATGTCTTGCCAGGCTCTGCTCTGTTTATGTACTTTTTTTGCGGTGGAAAATGAGATGTGCAAATGGAGCCAAATAAACGCATCTTCTTTGACAGGGCTTTGTGCTTGAGCTCTCCCCTCCAACACCACAAGAGAGGGACTGCTGACAGTTTTATGGCTGTATAGAAGCAGAAAGAGAATGACAGAGGAGTGAAGCAGGACTTGTGCCAAAATGCTGGGTGAAGCTTATGGTTCTGTCCGAATCTGAAGACAGCTGTCTTGCACCAAAGGCAGTTCCTCCAAAAAAAAAAAATTCTGTCATAATTTCCTCATCCTCAAGCTGTTCCAAACCTGCATGAGTTTCTTTCTTCTGCAGAAGAACGTTCGCAATCAGACAGTTGCTGATAAGCCAATGACTTCCATAGTATGAAAAAAATAAATGTTCAGCAGAAGAAAGAAAGTAAATGATAAGGGTGAGTAAATGATGACAGAATTTTCATTTTTGGGTGAACCATTCCATTCAATCACAAGTTGGGGGGAAAAAAACTTGCACAACAAACTTCCATATTCTGCAAAAGTCACATTGCTTCTGGTTCAGGTCTTTTGTTCTTTGTTAAATATACAGCTGTTTTACTAAAAATGCCTTCAAGAACTTACCAAATATTAGCATAACCAGTACCCAGATTAATATCTAAAAGTTTTTTTCATTTTTCTTCTTCTCATTAATATTCAGATATTAAAATAAAAAAAGAGGCAATAATAAAAACAACTAGCTATAGGATAGATGATTAAAAGTACATTGACATTGGCATCAGTTGATACTGCTGTTAACACTTTCAGGTTTGACATATACCTTATTAAATATAATATAATGGCCCGGTTTCACAGACGGGGCTTAGCTTAAACCAGGACTAGGCCTTAGTTAAAATAAGATATTTAAGCAACTTTTACAAAAATGCCTTGGAAGAAAACATTAAGGTGTGCATCTTGACACAGAACAATGATACTGACCAATTTTAAGATACGTCAGAGCAAGATATTTTCAGTTGAGACAGCTCAAACATGCATTTTAGTCTGGGACTAGCTTAACTAGACTACCTTGTCTGTGAAACCAGGGGTATATAATATAATGTAATATAATAATACTTATTTATTGGCTTATTTCTTTTATATATAAAATTTATATATAAAGTTAATATTAATATAAATCATATGAAATAAATTTCATGAATGAATATGTGAATATAAATTTATTTATATATGTTATTTATTTATTTATTTTTTCCCACTACTAGCTTCTAATGCAGAGGGGGAAAAAAATAATTAATTGACATTTTAATTATTAGGCTTTCCACCACAAATACAGGACTGTAGAGAACCAAAGGCAGCAAACTTGAAACGATGTCTTCCTACCTGCCTATACCTCCCTAAAGACAGCATTTTTCAGCTTTCCGACATGGCCTATGTGTCTCGATGTTTCGCCCACAGAGCAACTTTACTGAGTGTACAACCTCCCCTTTACATTTAACACAAGTTTGTAATCGTCTAATGATGTCTCCTGGAAGTAAGCGATTGTGTGGGAGTGTTTCTTTCCGTGGCCGTGCGGCTGTCCTTGTTCCTCAGAGAGACTGCCACTCAGACTGACGTTCCTGGGTCTGACAGCACCCGCTTACACATGTCACTTGACATTACACACACACACACGCAGACACACACTTATACACACTGACTGCCAGGAGGATTGGGAGGGGTGCCCACATCCTGCTGGGAGCCCACACATAGACACATACACACTGCTCTCACTGTCTCACGCAGCTTGTGCTTTCTTTGAAAACGTCTTTACCCTTGTGCTCTGACCAAAATCACATTCACTATTTTAGTCGACAGACCACTGAAATTAATAGGACATGGTTTAGAGTGGGAAAAATAGGCATGTGCTGAATTAGCATGTGGGCTGGTACCCAATGCGGATCACATGACCAACTGGACCCTACGGTCAATCAAACTGCTATCAGAGCGATCAGTCATGTTGTTGTGTGTATGTTCATGTGTTTGATGGAGCGAGGATACGTATGTGCCAGTGGGTGGTAAGATGGCAGATGGAGATAGGTGTGAAAGTGTGTTTAAGGAGAAGTAGGCAAGCGAGTTAATTTGTGTTGAGAGTCCGCATACGTGTGGGTGAGAAAAGCAGGCGAAGGAGTGATGGGATTGATACCCGTAGGAGAGAAAAAATCACAAATGAGATAACTTGTTGTTTCTTTTAGACAGCAATGAGATTAAATGGAGATCAAATGAAGATGAAAGTCTCTCGCCTCTCAGATTTTTCTTGTGGAAAAAAAGATCCTATTAATATCACATATGTCTCATAGACATCATAAACATACACCAAATAATCTAAAGCACAGAATCCACATTCATTTTAGAGCTTGATACTTTTATTGTACATTACTGTTAAAAAGTTTGGTGTCAGTATAATTTTATTTGACTTTTATTCAGTAAGATATTTATACTTCTAATTAGTAAGATATTACTTTTATTCAGCAAGATTTCAATTTCAAATCAATGCTGTTGTTTTGAACTTTATATTCATAAGAATTCTGATTGAAAAAGTATATCAGTTTCCACAAAAATATTAAGCAGTACAAATGTTCAACAACAAAAAAAAAAAAAAAAGCATCTTAAGTATCACAAAAAGCTGGAGTAATGGCTGCATTACAGAAATAAAAAATATATTTTAAAATATATTAAAATAGAACATAATTATTTGAAAATGTTCACAATTTTTTTGCTGTATATAAATAAAATAAATGCAAACAAAAAAATCTATCTATCTATCTATCTACCTGGTCTCTGGTCTCATGGCATAAATGTACCTGGGTGCACTTTTTAGCAAGACGCGAAATACAATAAGTACATATCACTGCATCACTGCAGTTTCCAAAAGAAATGAACGCTAGAGGCAGTAACCGACACCTTTTATTCCTTTTCACACAAATTTACAGAGTTTCGATTAATAAAGCGTAATTTTCGCACAGTTACTTGAAGAATATCATGTTATGACTTCAAAATAGTATTAATATGCTGGGAGATTTGAAAACTCCCAATGAAAAATGCTTTTGAACATTAGCATCACACATATCCAGCTTCATATCTATGGGTTTTCATAGACGGTAGGTTTGTTCGTTAGCTTACGGAGTACGGAGATGAACTTGAGAGGCAAGGAGCACTGGTTTGAATCCTGTGTAACTATGGCTCGACAAAACAGTTCAAATCTGCGTAAAAGGAAGTTGAAATGGCACAGTTGCATCTACAAATACGTTTTCAGAACAATTTTGCATTTGTCAACACTATCGGGTAGGTTTAGGGTTGGGTTTGGTGTAGGGCATATTTCAAACACGATACAGCATTAACTTTTAGTCCCCGGATATTTGAATTCCGAACCGCCGCAATACGTACCTATATCAACGTAATAAAAACGTGTCAGGGTTCATGTATTGAACCTGTGTTTTAGCGCCACTCAGTGGACATTTCTCTTTGAAACTGCGGCGAAACGTGCAGTAAGGTACGTAAAACGTTATTGCACAAAAAGTGCACAGAGGTACGTATTTTTATGAGACCAGGTTGCTATCTATCTATCTATCTATCTAGGAAAAAACATCTGAGACAAAGTTTATCCATGATGATAAACAAGCAAGATCTTCATTATGTCTCCTGTGCTGTGAAAGAGCGACCTCTGAGTGGTGTTGTATGACTGACATGGTGTCAAAGTGTTTGTTTAGGTGTGGATGGTTGGGTTAGGGAGGGCAGGCTGGTTTATGATTGGTTAAAGAGTTAGTGTCAGTGAGTACCTGCAATGTGTGTTTGTGTCTCGGCCTGTGGTCGGCGAGAAGGCCACTCAATCAACAACTCTGTCCACCGCTAAAACACCTGACTGATATATTTAGAGAGAAACTGGACGAAAGACAAAATGAAAGAGAAGGAGCACTTCAAGCAGGCGAACGTGCAGATGTGAGTAGGTGTTGCTTGTGTTTGTACAGGTTTGGCTGCATCTATGAGTGCCAAATTTTTGCAAATGGTCTAGTGAAAGATGTTGAAAACTGACTTTTGAAGTGGTTTTCACTGTTCGAAAGACCCATAAATCATGTCTTGCCTAAATCAAATCATGGTTTTGCATTAAATTTAATATTGTCAACAAGTTTACGGAAAGGTTGTGTTTAGGGGTAAGGTACAGTAAACACAATTATCTTCATATAAAAGCTACTGCGTCCTCTCTAACACTAACGTGTGTGTGATGAAAGAAAGAGAGCGAGGATTGAGAGAGAACTCTTGAAGGATCGCTGTGTGTGTTTGTGTTTTATCCAAACACACATATTCCCCAACCTCCGCAACCGCAGAGTGAGAACGAGATGATATCAGAATAAAGAGGTATGCTGAAAGCGGAGAAAGAGAAAGAGAGAGACGGCACAGTGAACACAGACATCACCCATCACAAACACTCCTTCACCCACAGCAGCCTGACAGACACAAAGGGAGGGAGGCGAAGATGAGAAAGAAGTGATAGACGGAGGGAGAGCGTGAGTGAAAGAGTCATCACCAGGGATCACTCCATTGCATACCGTGAAAAATGTGTCTCTTTTTGTTGGCGGAGGGCTGAGATTAGGCTGTAGCCCGTGGCCATAACAGTGCTGACTGAGACGCGAGGGTATTCTCTTTAGCTAATGAAGAGTCGCAGACCGTATGATTGTCTGTCTGACACTCTAAGATGAGTCCTCACTTGTTGGCACGGCTTTTAAACCGTGCCTGAATGTCTTCGGAGAAAGCGGCAGTGTCTCAGCTATTAACGTCTCAGTAAAGCCTGTATGAGTTCCTTCTTTGAACTTCTGAGTGGGGAGAGGGTTTTTTCCGTGCCGAAGACACTTTCTGATTGACAGTTTCGGTTTGAAGGCCTTGAAAGAGGGAGAGATGGAGAGAGGAGAGGCAGACTCTGTCTCGTACTGGCAGCCTATCAAACTTATCTGTACCTCTGTGACAGGCGGAGTCTGGTTGGGGATTATGACTCCAGCGCACTGCCGAAGACATGGAGTGGGCCGATCGCGGTGATTGACATCTGTCTCTGAGAGAAGTCGGACGGCACAATCTGCGTGCTTCGGCCCGGTAGACCTCAGATCAGACCGACCGCTCACACGCTCATTAATATCTGTCATAACGCCCTTTCCTGCCCTACAATGGCATCATTCAGCACTCAACTTACAAACACAGTACTGTGAGAGTACTGTTGGGCTCTGTGTTTGTGTCATGACAGGATATATTAGGGTGTTTATTCAACATGCTTGCCCAGAGGAAAGAGAAATCACAAATGAGATCTTTCTATATTACCAGCCAGCTCATATGTCCAACTTTATCTCCATACTTACAGTATACTCACATAAAGTGATTTATACTACATGGCAAATCTCAACTGCTTGATTGCTTGTATATTATTGCAAAATGTAAATTATATTATCATCCTGCTCTAATCAGCTAAATGTGATAAAGCAGTTAAAATGTTATCAGCATTCGGTAACACTTGACACTAATATGCATTAATTCATGCTTAAAAAATGCACAGATAATCATGAGTTAATGTATAACTCATGAAGAACTAAACCATTTATTAACAATTACTGCATCAGCAACAAATTAACATTCTATATGATTCATAGAGTAAGTAATCAATAAATTGTTATTAGTTAAATGTGTCATAAAGTATTAATTCCCTAATGACAAATTATATTAACTAATAGTGTAAATTCTTATGTTAATTACCACAATGGGTTCAAGCATGCATTTCAACTTCCAGTTGTCTGCTTTAATTAATCATTAGCTAATGATTTGCATGGGTATCATTATGGTGTGACTTTACTTGTTGAGGCACATGACTAACTAACTAATTCAAAATCTATAACCACAATGACATATTACTTAACAATTAGTTAATAGTTCTGTGACTCAACAAGTAAAGTCATAACATACTGATACCTTCAAATCATTAGCTAATGATTAATTAAAGCAGACAACTGGATGTTTAAAGGCATGGCTTTGACCCAAAGTGGTAATTAACATGAATTTACTTCATTAGTTAATAAAATAAGTTATTAGGTAATTAATACATTATGACACATTTAACTAATAACAATTTATTGATTACTTAATCTTTGAATCATATCAAATGTTCATTAGTTGCTGATGCAGTAATCATTAAGAAATGGTTTAGTTCATCATGTGTTATACTTTAACTCATGATTATCTGTGCATTAGTTAAGCATTATTTAATGCATATTTGTGCACCCGTATTGTAAAGTGTTACCAAGCATTCATTCAACATCATGATTTTCTTTAAAGCTGCTTTAAAACAATGTATATTGTGAAAAGTGCTATTCAAATGAATTTAGTTTGTCCTAGCCTGCAATTAGATTCAGTAAAGAACAAATGAAGACTCCTTCTTCTCAGTGTGATGAAAGGCCTCTGTGAACTCACATGTGTCTTCTCTGGATCTCAACAATCTTTTGTACTGTGCTAATCTGCTAAAATATGGAAATCTATCAAATGTGGGATATTTCAGTAGTATTTCCCACCAAAAAGGTTAGTAATAAATGATTTTTTCATGGAAATATAGAAAATACTATTTCAGTTGTTCTACTTAACAATGCCATTTTAATGCAATATGTTATATGCAATTTCTTTGTAATTTTTTGTGAAAGCAATTTCTGAGTGAAAATTGTTTTAAAGTAAATGCTACACCTTTTTTTTTTTTTATCTGTCAACAATTCTCTTAGTCATGTCTGAAGATCTTTAGAAAATGATTTTGCATTTTATTTGAATTTAATACAGATCAGATATATTATTTTACATGGTTCTTAATGGGGAAGTTCACCCAAAAATGAAAATACTGTCATTAAGTATTTACCCTCATGTTGTTCCAAACCGTTAAGACCTTCGTTCATTTTTGGAACACAAATTAAGGTATTTTTGATGAAATCCAAGAGCTTTCTGACTCTGCATAGATAGCAATGCAACTACAACTACAACTTTCATAGCCTGACTACTTCAGACTTCGTACTTCCGCTCAATTTCAGTTCACTTCTGTACTCAGTCTGATATAGCAAACCAGCTCCCAGATTATCTCCGGCTCCGCACCAGCCGTCCAACCAATGAACAGAGGGCGGGCTGAAAGCCGTGACGTAGACGCTAAGCGCTGAATTTAAGATTGTAGTTTAGGTGAGGGAAATCTAAAACGACAGCGGACATGGAGACACGGGATGCTATTCCCTCAGTTGTGGAGAATATGCCCGGCATTTGCCAACCGAAGCCCGAACAAGAAGAATGTTTGGTTCACATTTTGAATGGAGATGATGTTGTGGCCCTACTCCCGACAGGTTTTGGGAAAAGTTTAATTTATCAACTGTTACCGATCGTCAGCGAGAAACTGGGGAGGCCAAAGTTCGGCAAGGCGATAATTGTGGATGTGTAGATTTACTTCACATAATCTGCAAAAGTCGTTCACAGCCATCTTCACTCCGGTATTTCGCTCGATGGTTTTGTTTTCGCCGCATACCTGTGTTTACAGAGGAAGTTCGAGCCGGCGCATAGCATACATCATAACCAAAAGTTATTTGATTGGCTTACGGGTACACCAATGATTTTAAACTTCAGACAAGTGCCAGAGTTTGGTATTACCAGGCTACAACTTTCAAGGCCCAGAAAGGTAAATCAATAATTGATCAAATATTCTAAGCGACATCAGTGGTTCGACCTTAATTTTATGAAGCTACAAGAATTCTTTTTGTGCACAAAGAAAAAAAAAAACAAGAGAAGAAATTGTTGAATGAAGTCATTATTTTTGTTTTCTTTGCATACAAAATTATTTTAGTAGCTTCATAAAATTAAGGTTGAACCACTGATGTCACATGGACTATTTTAACGATGTCCTTTTCTGGGCCTTGAACATGGTTGCGTTGCTGTCTATGGGAGGGTCAGAAAGCTCTCGGATTTCATCAAAAATATCTTAATTTGTGTTCCGAAGATGAACGAAGGTCTTATGGGTTTGGAACGACATGAGGTTGAGTAATTAATGACAGAATTTCCATTTTTGGGTCAACTATCCCTTTAACAGTAAGAGGTATATACTGTATATAAATATACTCCTTTACTCCTATACATATATATATATATATATATATATATATATATATATATAGGAGTAAGGAGTATATATAAGAGGAGATAATGGGTATAATGCGCAGCTGGATGTGTACAACATCAGACATGTGGTATGTTGTGATGTGATGAGTGAATGTGTGTGATCTAATGTGCGAGACATAATATGTCTTCAGTGTCTGTGTTTCGGTGTGTGTGTGTGATTGTGGGCAGCTTGTGTACATCTACCACCAGAAGAGATCAAACATACTGCTCAGCACCCCAGCAGCTGCCAGAGTCTGCCTTTTATCTCGCTCCCTCTTTCTCTCTTCCATACTTTCTGAATTAACCGTCTCTGGTTCACTTACTATGAGCCCATGTCTCCACCCATATCTGTCTTTCTCTCCTTATTCTTTTCTTCACTATCAATCTTTCTTCCCTTTCCTCAGTCTCTCATCCCTGTTTCTCTGTCTCAATCCTTCATAACCCCCCTCCCCTTCATCCTACATCACAATTTATCTCTCCCCACTGTCTCCCCACTCACTCCCTCCCTTAATCTCTCTCTTTCTCCTCTCTCGCTCTTAATCTCTCTACGTCCCATCCCTCTTCTCTCGCTCTCTCTCTCTCTGGTGTTAATGTGGGGGTGATTGAGGAGTGCTGGATGTGTGCTGTGACAGGGCTCATCTCTTGCAGTGATGCATGGTCCGCCCGCTCCTCCCTGTAGCCCCATTACACCCTGATTAATCGTCCCTGTTTAACTCAATAATTCATCCCTTAAAAAACAAAACCTCCACTGGGAGCAATGCTGGGAAGAGGGGGCTGAGCAAAAAACAGGCAACAAAAAAATAGCAGAGCGAGAGAGATATGGGCGGAAGAAAACGAGGGAGGCAAAAGGAATGTGTCCTTGTTCTTTTATGTGATGATCTAGAGCAAAATGGGGTGTACTGTGATGTCACTGAGGTGATAACGGAATCATAAAATTGATATGCTGACAGTGTGAGTCAGACATGCTTTGTCATGCTCCGTATCCCATAGAATCGCCTGTTCCATAATTATGCAACTCATGGTACAGTCAGTGTCAAGTTTGTGCTCTCCTGCAGTTTGTTCTGTAGTGTTTCTGTTCTGTAAAGAGATAGTTCATCCAAAAATGAACATTTACTCTGTTGTTCCAAACCTGTTTCATTTTCTTTCTGCCATAGAGCACAAAAGAATATGTTAGCAGCGTTTTTTTTCTTTCTTTTCTTTTTCCCAGTGTGAATTGGGACCACAGCTGTCAAACTTTTTAAAAAATGACAAGAAAAGATGATAAAAACAGCATAAATCTAGTCCATATGACTCATGCTTTATTATTTCAAGTATTCAGATGACATATGATAGCTTTGACTAAAATCTGAGTCACTATTTACAGAAAATCTTCCTCTCTGTCTTAGCTCTCAGGCTGTCAGTACTGTTTAAAAATGTTAAGTTTTGAAAGAATGTTTAAATTTTGAAAGAAATACTTTTATTCAGCAAGGATACATCAAATTGATCATAAGTGACAGTAAAGATGTTTGCATTGTTGAAAAAAGAAAAAGTTTTAAAAATAGTTTTTAACTTTTTTTTTTTTTTTCATCAAAGAACCTTGAAAAAATATATCATGGTTTCCACAAAAATAATCAACAGCGCAAATTTTGGTTTTGCTCAACTTGGATTATTAGTTTATCACCTTGGATTATTAGAATAATTTCAGAATTATTTTTTTGGCTGCTGACAATTCAGCTTTGCTATTACAGAATAAATATATGTAAATAATATTTCATATATTACATATGCAATAATATTTCACACAATTACTGTTTTACTGTATTTCAAATAAATGCCACCTTGGTGAGCATATGAGACTTTTTAACGGCAGTGAACATCTTTCTGTTTCTCACACTATGCCATAATATTATTTGAAGACTTGACTTATAGCATGTTATAAAGACAACTGTTATGGTTCTTTTGTAGTGCATTTTGTCATTTTTGGAGCATGACAGTGCTCATATTACGTTCTCATATTATGGAGAACGTAATAACAGAGTGAATATTTGTCTAAACTTCCTTTTGTGTTTCAAGGAAGAAAGAAGGAAAGTCATGCAGGTTTAGAACAACATAAGGGTGAGTAAATGATGACAGAATGTTCATTTTGTGTTATCTGTCTCTTTAAGGGAATCCTTTGTTCTCAGGATTGTTTAACAGCAGATTGCAGTGAAATGTAACTAACCTTGTCCTCCCAGCTCTCCATGTTTATCTCTTCCGGCTTCTCACTAACATTCTTGCCTCTACTGCTCAGCCAGATAACCTTTCCCCAATAGTGCTCTAAGGTAAAACCTGAGCGATCAAATGAGGTCATGAGCTGATGGCAGAAAGGAAAAAGGCCCAGTGCCAATCACCCAATCCAGCCGAGGGAAGGTAAACACAGGCAGGTTAGACATAAAAGACCTCGTGGAGTTTTGTTATGGCTCATATGGCTCAGGCTGACGTGTTTGACATCTGCACTGGCTACTAGCAACGTTGTGACATGTCCAACTCTGTCTACGATAGGGACTTGTTTTGCACGGTGTTCAGAAATGTTAGAGCTTCGCTGAGAGGATTGAATTTCAAAAATACTGGTTTACTCATAGTATTTATCAGTCATAGGTGTAAATCTGGTGGGAATTGTTCAAAGGGGAATTTAATTTTTTAATCAACATTAAAAATAATTTTATATCAGGCACTGGTAAATTAAGCATTAATTGTGCTCCTGAGAGATTCACAAAGGCGATGTTCAATTTTAATGAATGCTCATCATAGGCCCAATAGTGGACAAGTGCAACATTTTTTTTAAAATGAATAAACAGAATATACATGAATCAATACCTAAGTCGCTCAAATATCTGCTTTATATTACAGAATGTAAATAAACATCAGACTGAATATTATATTACTGGATAGCCAAACAACGATTTCTCCAACATACACTACCACTTAAAAGTTTGGGGTTGGTAAAGTATTTAATGCTCACCAAGGCTGCATTTAATTGATCACAAATACATCAAAAACAGTCATATTGTGAAATACACTCTTAAAAATGAAGGTGCTTCACGATGCCATAGAAGAACCTTTTTGTCTAAATGGTTCCATAAAGAACCTTTAACATCTGAAGAACCTTTCTGTTTCACAAAAGGTTCTTTGTGGCGAAAGAAGGTTCTTCAGATTATAAAAAGGTAAGAAAGAGATGGTTCTTTAAAGAACCTTTGACAGAATGGTTCTTTGTGGAACCAAAAATGGTTCTTCTATGAACTTATTCACTTATTCACATAAGTGTGTATCGTTTTAATTTAGCCATTACTCCAGTCTTCAGTGTCACATGATCCCTCAGAAATCATTCTAATATACTGATTTCAGACATTTCTTCCTATTATCAATGTTGAATTTGTGCTGCGTAATATCTGTCTTATTACTCTCATATTTCATCAATTTAATGCATTCTTGCTGAATATAAAATTCCAACATTAATTTCGTTTTAAAAACAATCTTATTGACCCCAAACTTTTGAACAGTGATGTAAGTGAAAGTGAGCATTTCCAGTGTTCGAATCATGTCTACACCATACCCGCAATTCAAAATTGCAATGTTTCCACTGGAGGGTGAAGCCTCCACGACAGATTTGAGTCTGAGTGTCTATAAACACACAAGACAATGACAGTAAATGTGTATTCCGTCTGTCTGAGAAAGCAGTGATGGTATCAGTTGTTCTCCTGCTGTACGCCAGCTGATAACAGCCAGACACTGGCTCCTTCCTCTCACAGATAAACACGGCCTCCATACCAAACTGTGAGTGCTTGTGAGTGATAGGCGATGTGTGTGTTTGTTGTGCGAGTGTGCACATGTGAAGTGTGAGGTGCGTTGCACAGATTATCCAGTCGGAGTTCATCTCACAGATGTATATCGCACAGATATACACAGCTATCGCTCCATTTGCTGAGAGACACCGTCTATCTCTGTCGGAAACAATAGATCAGTGTTTTGTGTGAGAATTCTTTGGTTTCATATAGAAGCCCAAGGAAAAAAAGCACTGTAGTAGGAACTGTGGCCAATGAGCCGTGGTGTTCACGTGAGAAACAAGGGTTCAAAATATGCCCTGATCTCATTTCCCTCCATCATTTCCGGTTATCAGTAAAACGGGGAAGACATTGAACATGATTAGAATGGCATACTAGATTACTGTTTACTGACTACTGTATAAAACGTGTACTTTTTACTTTGATGGTGTACCGACAACCTTTCTGAAAATGCAATATTCAAAAAGTAGTATGCTACACTGTTGTCACATGAGCTCACTATGTCACATGACCATATCACATTATGTGGTTGAATTCAGAATAGCATATATGCTAGTATGCTGTTCTGAATTCAGCATTTAGAGAGTGGTGTACAACTGTCATTTTGAAAATAAAACAAGTAAAAAAATGAAATAATGTGGCAGTCGAATCAAATAATGAGTCAAGAAAGAAATCACAGCCAATACTTCTGGTTCAAGCAAGTGCATGAAACTTATTACTCCCAAATAAAGTCTGTTGCGTACTGCACATCTTGGCAAATCTTGTACACAAAGGTAAAGTACATACTACACACAGTACCCATACAATATACTGCAGAAATAGTAAGCGTACAATAGTAGCATGCCATTCTGAATGTATTCACACCAAGGTTGTATGAAATGCATTCAGGCACGTGATAATGTTCAGGCGTGCAGATTTGTCTCCCTCTCTTTTTCTATCTATCTCTACTTGTCACACTGAGTGGAGCTGTCATGGCATATATCAGGAGTGCTACATGGCCTGGGGAAACACAGGGCAATTATGCTAATAAATAATAATAGGATTGGCTACATGACATCATGAGTGATGGGGCCTCTCAGAACTCATTTACATGACTTTGTGCAGCAATCATCGGCCCCACTAATGTAACGCTAAGCAAATGAGCCCTTTCTGAATATTGTGCAATTTATGGCAAGTCGACTGGCACGGAGAGCGAGTCTATAAATCATGTTGAAACACATGCCCCCAATGACAGCTAAATCAACATAGAGTAATTGCTTTGAAATGTGCTGGAACAGTGCTGGCTGGACAGAAAGAGAGAGAGGGAGAGGAAGGAGGGAAGGAGGGAGGGAGTGAAAAATAGAGGGAAGCAGGCTTTGAGTGAGAGTGTTGTGCTTCTGACCTCCCTGTGACACCTCAGATACACATTACAGAAGTTTTTGGGCACAGCCTGCTTTTTTTCCAATAAAGTTGCACGGCAAAATGCTACTTTGCAGTTTTTAATGTCACGTTGTATTGCACGCAGCCTTACAGCTAAGCGAATTGAGATGATAATCAAGCATGCTTTTCTACAGCGTCTACTCTTTCAAATTAAGCTTTTGGAAAGTCTCATTCATTCTGGCGAATCATTCATTCAGTTGGTTCATTTAATGAATTGAAATTTTGATTATTATTATTTTGATTATTTAATTTTGATTATTATTATATTACTATAATTGAATATATAACTTAAGCCTAAATTGGGTAGTGGTTATAACACACACACATTATATATATATATATACAGTGGTGTGAAAAAGTGTTGGCCCCTTTCCTGATTTTCTTGCATGTTTGTCACACTTTAATGTTTCAGATCATCAAACAAATAACACAATAACACAAAATCAAAGATAACACAAGTAAACACAACATGCAGTTTTTAAATGAAGTTTTTTATTATGAAGGGAAAACAGAATTCAAACCCACATGGCCCTGTGTGAAAAAGTGCTTGCCCCCTAAACCTAATAACTGGTTGTGCCACCCTTTGCAGCAACAACTGCAATCAAGCGTTTGCGATAACTGGCAATGAGTCTGTTACAGCGCTGTGGAGGAATTTTGGCCCACTCTTCTTTGCAGAATTGTTTTAATTCAGCCACATTGGAGGGTTTACAAGCATGAATGGACTGTTTAAGGTCATGCCACAGCATTTCAATTGGATTTAAGTCCAGACTTTGACTTGGCCACTCCAAAACCTTAATTTTGTTTTTTCTTGAGACATTCAGAGGTGGACTTGCTGCTGTGTTTGGAATTTGATTGTCCTGCTACATAACCCAAGTGCACTTGAGCTTGAGGTCACAAACTGATGGCCGGACATTCTCCTTCAGGATTTTCTGATAGAGTGCAGAATTCATGGTTCCATCAATTATGGCAAGTCATCCAGGTTCTGAAGCTGCAAAGCAGCCTCAGACCATCACACTACCACCACCATGTTTGACTGTTGGTATGATGTTCTTTTTATGAAATGCTGTGTTGGTTTTACGCCAGATGTAACGGGACACACACCTTCCAAAAAGTTCAACTTTTGTCGCATCAGTCCACAGAATATTTGCCCAAAAGTCTTGGGGATAATCAAGATATTTTTTGGCAAATGTGAGACGAGCCTTTGTGTTCTTTTTGGTCTGCAATGGCTTTTGCCTTGGAACTCTCCCATGGATGCTGTTTTTGCCCAGTCTCTTTCTTATTGTTGAATCATGAACACTGACCTTGATTGAGGCAAGTGAGGCCTGCAGTTCTTTAGATGTTGTTCTGGGTTCTTTTATGACCTCCTGGATGAGTCGTCATTGCGCTCTTGGAGTAATTTTGGTAGGCCGGCCACTCCCGGGAAGGTTCACCACTGTTCCAAGTTTTCTCCATTTGTGGATAATGGCTCTGACCATGGTTTGCTGGAGTCCCAAAGCCTTAGAAATGGCTTTATAACCCTTTCCAGACTGTAAACTATTTTGTTTCTCATCTGTTTATGAATTTCTTAAGATCGCGGAATGATGTGTTGCTCTTTAAACATGCTTCACTTTGTCAGACAGGTTCTATTTAAGTGATTTCTTGATTCAACAGGTCTGGCAGTAATCAGGCCTGGGTTTGGCTAGTGAAATTTAACTCAGCTTTCTAAAATAATGTGGTTAATCACAGTTCTTTCATGATTTAATAGGAGGGGGCAATTAATTTTTCACGTAGGGCCAGGTAGGTTTGGACAGATTTTTTCCCTTAATAAATTAAATCATCGTTTAAAAACTGCATTTTGTATTTACTTGCATTATCTTTGTGTAATATTAAAATTTGTTTGATGATCTGAATCTTTTAAGTGTGACAAATATGCAAAAATAATTTAAAATCAGGAAGGGGGCCAACACTTTTTCACACCACTGTAAATCTGTGTTAGTGAGCACTTCTCCTTTGCCAAGATTAGAGTGGCCTTTTATTGTGGCCAGCCTAAGGCACACCTGTGCAATAATCATGCTGTCTAATCAGCATCTTGATATGCCACACCTGTGAGGTGGATGGAGTATCTCAGCAAAGGAGAAGTGCTCACTAACACAGATTTAGACGGATTTGTGAACAATATTTGAGAGAAACAGGCCTTTTGTGTACATAGAAAAAGTCTTAGATCTTTAAGTTCAGCTCATGAAAAATGGGGGCAAAAACAAAAGTGTTGTGTTCATAATTTTGTTCAGTGTATATAAGTAACTATAATGTTCTTTATTGAAATATTTAATTGTTCATTACTAAGTGTTAAAGTGTTTTCTAGTTTCTTTTAACCAATTTATGTATTTAAAGAATGCTTTATCAGAATGTATTTGGACACGTAAAAACATGGTTTGGAAGAATTTTGTTCCCAAAAAAGTTACATAGTGTAGTTTTAAAAGAGATATTAACCTCTTAAATGAATATAGTCAGCTTTTTTTTTTTTGTTTTTTTTAGAAATGTGTATTCTGAAGTGTAGCTTGACTGCAGTTTAACAACATTAAATTATGAAGTAAGTTTTCAAAGCATCTTCTCCATCACATGCACAATTGGACATTTTTACTAAGGTTCTCATACAGAGGTAAAGAATCAATGGACACCATTGACCGGAGTTCCCCGCTCCACCACCAGAGGGGGTGGCTGAGGCCCAGGCATTAGTGTTAGCCTATGTGCCACAGTGAGTTAGCTGAGCTACATACAATGGCCATGCTGTATCACAGAAGGGGCTTACTGCTAACACTTCACCTCTACACCACACTTCCACAGACACACACACTTCAACATCACACACACACAGAGTGCAGATTTAGCATCAACCCACTGACTGATTGCTTTAGACACTGTCAACTACTGAATGACTGAGGGTGTGTGTGTGTCTGTGGAGCTGTCAGTTGGGCACCAAGAGTGTTTTTTAGAGTATGTGTGCAGTGATACGTAGCAAACACTGGCTTGTCCATCATCATCCATTACCCTGACAAGGAGAGAGATTAATGACCACGGGGTCAGCGAGGGGCGCCCACTGCCCCCCCCCCCTCCCACACACACACACACACACACACACACACACACTGTCTTTGAAGCAAAGCAGGGTGAGTTACACTCACACAAAAACAATTATATATACAGTATATAAAATAGGTACAGATTGTGAAGGAGAAAAGAGAGAGAGAGTAAGATCTGGATTAATCGTCATTTTCCCTGGGAAGTATTGTGGTTATTCTCTTGCATTTCCATGTCTTTTCCATTTACTCATGGTAGCATATTGAGTTACGCAGTGCTGTCAGGTCTTTCAGCAGCGTTAAGTCGGATTTTGAGCTTGAGGGCAGGTTTTCGTTCCAGTTCTGGACTTTCTCTGGCTTTCAATTCATTCCCTCTGTCTCTCTCCTCAGCTGGCTCTGGACATTACAGACCCTGAGCCACACAGAAATAATTTTAAGTGGATTAATATACATCCTACAGTCAATCGACTGGTTATATGGACAGAAAATGAGCCTTTTTGTGACTGTGGGAGTTTTTAATGAAGCATTGTAAAGTTAGGAAAGTGTGAGTAAGAAGGTCATCATACATAGCCTATTAATAAAATGTATATCTCGAAGTCAGTTTGAATCAAACATCTGCCAAATACATAAATGCCATGGAAAATCCTCCCTGCTGACTAAAAAACTGATGGTTTATGCTGGTCTGATGCAGCTTGTGAACTAGCATAGCTGCTACAATTGTCCTGGAGTGCACTAGCATGCTAGCATCTTGTAGCATCTAAAACTCAACAAAGTTACTGGTTTATAAACGTAGTTAAATAAAGCTTGATAAAACCTGTTGTTATTTACGTCATCCCTGGATCTTGGTCGAAAGGCTGCCCTCAAAACCACCTTTAACATAAAACACAACCCTGACAGAAGCGTGGTGAGGCGACACAAAAGCTCTACTAGATCCATTAAACAAAACTTGGCAGCCACTTCAGTTATTAATTTCTATGCTGCTTGATGATCTTTATTATATTTGCATAATGACGGAGACTGCTGATAAGCAACATATCACGGCTAATGCAGTGGGCCTTAATTAAAAACAGCTCGTTAAGATGAGTGTGTTCATTACTGGGACAGATGGCTTCTATTCTCTTGCCATCACTCATTCCCCTGTAATCACATACAGCGGCCATTTTGAAATGTCCTCCTCAATGAGCCTGAAGGTCTCATGAAGATTGAAGAAAGGCATAGTCTACACTTAACGTTCATTGTTTGTTTTAGTGGTAGCACTTGTACTTTATTCGTTAATTAACTCCTTGATAGCGTAATTTACACTGTCATGTAGGTTTGTGCTAGGTCTCATTGCTAGCATGCCCTTTTAAGGACTGTAGGGGTACCATGGTATAGTCATTAGGTAAAACCATGGTACTTTGATATGTACCGAGGTACTGAATGCTAACCATTATATTGATTTCACAATACGATTTTCTCACAATTAAAAAAAAAAAAAAAGAGATTTAAGACTAATTAAAAAATGAAAAAGTGTCCTTTTATTATTGCTTGGACAAAATGTTGCATATTTCTTTGTGAAATCAAAATATGTCAAATAACAAAACTAAACTGAAATTTTAAAACAAACCCCAAATAAAATAAATAAATAAATAAATAACACAAATAAAATAAATCTCCTCATATAAACAAACTAAGGCTTTGGCTGTGCTCTTTTCCCATCAGAAGTAAAAACAGAATGGTCTGACTTTAATTTTGTGAAACTATACTACATAAAACATGAACGAAACAAAAAACAGCTGAATGAAACCGCAAATTCACTCTCTGACAGCAGGTGTTACCGCTGTAAACAAAGCAGTGCTGCTCTTATGAACACTACTATAGCATTATACGGAGGCAAGAGGAAAAGAAAATACCATCTAAACTTTTGTGGATACAGTAACTTCCCCTCATATAAACCACCAAATGTATTGCGATTCATTTAACATCTCAACCGATTTGAATCGTCACATATTTGTATTGATTTTCAACCGGTTCGGGGGGCATCGTGTAAGCAAACATAAGGATCTCTGTTTAAAATTTTACAACCATGGTTCTTTTAGGTATTGTTAGTGTAAATTTAATAGATTTATTGCTATATGTATTTTTAGATTATCTTTTTTTATGAAGCATTATAATAAACTAACTTTTTGTAAGTGTATTTCTACTATATATAAATTTTTTTAGATTAACTTTTTAAATTAAACATCAAATATAATATAATGCTTCTAATTACATACATTAAAACCTTTACATTTCCTTCAAACACTGTCAGAAGCTTTCAGGATCACATCAGTTATGGATGACAATGGCACATTATACGAAGTCAGCAATTTTATTGTAGTTACAATGACATTTTGGCTGAAAATATTGTAATGCGATTCCAAATGTTAGTGTATGTGCTAATATAAGCTAAGCTAGCAGCATGACCACAAGCAGAGGCTAATGTAGTGACAGCACTTCTAAGGCCTACAGGCCTGAACTCTCAGCCTCAAACGGTGACTCTGTAGGACAAATCACGTTCAGCGGCCCCGAGAGAGATATTACATCAGGTTAACTGGAAAGCAGCGTGTGTGTGTGTGTGTTACTGCGGAACATTATTATCCTCTGAGTGTTACGTAGTAATTGTGCCTCGTGCTGTTCAATCGAACTGTCGCTTTAGCTTAGCCCTCTGCTCCCTGGCCTGACAGGTTCATACACACACACATTCGCTCAAGTTCCCGAAGGCTGAGTAGACTTGACATAGGAGTCCTTGGAGCTTGGCAGTAGCGACTAGCCAATGCTGACTATGAGCTCTAATTATCCACTCTTCGTCCTCATCTTCCTCGTCATCGTTAGTGCCTGCTCGCCTTGTCAGAAGTAATCGGGCAGCCGTCACCTCTCCCCGCTGCCCACAGGGTTGTCAAGGCGACCATGGAAAGGTCAACGCCACGCAATTAAATCTCCCTGCGGTGGGCCGGAGAGAGAGGAGAATAAGACGCGGGCACTCGGCGCTGACTGTGACACCAGGCCCCTAATGCCTCGCACTGTAGCCTACTTATGCTGCTCATCATAAGAACACACACACACTCACACACCGGCCTGCAGGGGTATCTCTTTCCCTCTTTCCCTTCATTTGTCTTCAGCCTCCTGTTTTCGTTCTATTTTCACCTTTACTTTTTCTCTTTCATTGTGAACTGCTTGTAAAAGGAATGGATGGGTTTGTTTGGCTTTCTCCGAGTTGAAAATGGAATGTATTCTAGATTACTACAAGATTAGACACAGTGTTCATTTGTTCAAACGGTTTGCTTTTCTTTGTTTTGTTTGGATCTATTTTAGCCAAGAGTTCTGAGATTCTCTCTTTCCTTCACTTTTTTTTTTTTCTCACCCTCTTTGCTTAGGTTCTTCATTTGTCTTCAGGGCTTTTTTTTTTGTTAAAGACATAGTTCACCCAAAAATAACAATGTTGTAATTATTTACACAGGTTCATTTTGTTCCAATATTGTATGCGTTTGTATTCCAAATACTTTGTATCAGAGTTTTTTTTCATGCTGTCAAGTTCCAAAAAGTAACTAACAAAAGTAAAACTGGCACAACTTTACAGTGAATTAAGTCAACTAGGGCTTCCGATGAAGGCTTGAAAGCTGAAAAGCGTAAATGTATAAACTTTTTTCTCATCACAAACGCTGATGGATTTCTTTTTGTTGTTTCCAAGCTCAAAAAAGTACCAACACACACCATGAAAGGACCATAGAAGTAGTCCATAATTTAGAGTAGTGTTGTTATAGTTAACTAAAACTAAAACTATTAGAATCACTTTTGGTGATTGAAATAAATTTGAATTAAAAGAAAACATAAATATTAAATGAAAATTAAATGGTTGGCAACTAACTAAAATAGATCAAATTTAAATAAAATGAAGGTTCTAAAGAAAAAGATTATATATAATTTCTGTGCCTTTGTGCTTATATTAAAGCACTATATAGCCACATGATAGCTTTATGTGAGAAAATGTAGCAAATATAGATTAAAACAAGCAGAAACCAATGATTTGGCTTCAATCACATCAAACCTGGTGTTGCAAAATTATTATAATTTTTTTATCTTGACTGGCATGGTGTGTAAAATGCTTCAGAAACTCGTCTGACATGACATTAGAGTGAATAGTGCCAGAATATGAACTATTCATTTAACCTTATGTCATGTAGTCATCATATACCTCTTCCATTCCAACTTTACTGCATGTAACTGAACACACACACACACACACCTCTTTCTTTGATCAAAATCTCCCCTCTGACCTTCTTCTACACACACACTTTCTTGTGACCTTGTTGGCTCTCTCCCTCTCCTCCCCTTTCCCGTGTATGTGCGTGTGTGTGTGTGTGCGCGCCAGTGACTAGCCTGACTAATGTGCGTGCAGGCCCCCACCCTCAGTGTGTGTGTGAGTGTGTGTCAGTGGCCAGCCTGACTAATGTGTGTCCTGGCCCCCACCCTTCCCATCCATCAGGCCCTGCACATTGTTTTGACGTCTAGTTAATTCTCGCCTGATGATTTATCAAACTCTTATTACGGCCCGCTGAAAGCCTCATTTATTGTCTTGATGTATGGTAATGATAGGCCTGCTGCAGCCCTCCTGAATCTTAACTAACTCCTCTACTTCTCTCCCTCTCTCTGCTTTTATCATCCCTCTCTTTCTCTCTCTCCATCTCTTCTGTTCACATTAGGTCATTGCCAAGTGCTTTATCACTTTCTAAGTCATTGTTTCTACAGTAATCTCTCTCTAGTTTTAATATCCTCTCTCTTTCTCTCTCTCTCTGTTTTAGTTGAATGTCTCACCACAGGAAATTATGTGTGAGATTATTCTGTTCCACCTGTGACTGAAACGGCTCCTCTGTCTTTAGCCCATTACACCCAGTAAATGCCATAGATTTCTTCGCATAGATTTCGCCACATTGCATTAGCTTTATGTTAGTCTGTAGGGTCTATAGGCCATTGGTTTCCGTTCTGCTTGATCACCGCTGACAGCGGATCAGAGAACTGCTGGTGTGTGCGACTCCTCGGGAGCATCGGATATCAGCTACAATAAATCTACAATGACTTTGTTACTGACACATAACAAAACACTCTGTTTAATAATTCACCGTAGAGCAGGAACGGGGGCTATTAGCTATTTGCTGCAATGCAATAAAAGGCTTGTGAAAAATCAATACAGCCAGACTATTTCCTGGACAGTCTTTCGGCCTCGTTCCTAATGGATCTGTGATCATTATCGTTGCATGCATGTCATTTAAATGTGGCTGCGCTCTGGATTTTTCAAGTTTAAGGTTCAAATCTATGTCTTGAATGGTCCTCCTTGTCAATAGCAAGGATTTGCTTCGAGAAGCCTCAGATAAATTAGCATAAATTTACAAGTTTGTTAGGGCTTAAAAGATCAGTTCAGCCAGTGATGAAAATGCTGTCGTCATTAACTCACTGTCACCTTGTCCAAACCCTTCTGTGTAAAACAAATGGTTGTGATTCAGCCGCAGGTGACCATTCTGAGAAACAGCACAACTGCAAACGTGATGTTGCTTTTGTACAACAGTTCAATCAAGAAGAAGATAATATTGAGTAACTTACATTTTACACACTATGTTGCCTGTAACGAACAGAATTCCAAACAAAGCCACAGTAGAACACAACATGCAAGCAACACTCGTTTGTGAATGAATCAGTGTTTTTGAGCAAATCAGCTGAACGAATGATTCAATTGCTGCATCCAAATATACTTACCTCGCTACTATAAGGTAGGCAAAAAAAAATACATTTTAATTTGTAAACAGTAAAATACCTGGATGACCTACTACAGAAAGAGTCACTGAAATGTACACAGACTGACAATGTGCGATCACATATAGGCAGAGTGAACTGTAAAGCAATGTATGAGTTGAGCCTGTTGGGTTGTTTTTTTTCCAGTGTTGGGTAGTTTTTGTATTAACTAGCCATTGGGTTAGTGGCTGGGTCAATCTCACTGACCACTGAAACTATACATCCCTCCCTCCGAAACAACCCAGCACAAGGTTTACTTTAACCAGCTGTTGAGTTAGAGTCAGAGCGTGGGCTTTTTGCATCCTCTTCAGGAGAGAGCGTTTCTCGCCCTGCCTAATTGGTGCACTTCTTCAGTGAAATTAAGGTTTGTATACCTACATTTTATTTCATCTATAAATGTTACGTGTATGTTCTGTTTAGTTTCCCTTAGTTGCCCTTATTTGGTCTTCCTGTTCCTGTCCTCGTTATAGTTCATTAGTTTCCACCTGTGTTTGTTAATTATCCCATTAGTTCCTTTTGTTTGGTTCAGTACATATAGCCCTGTCTTTCCCCTGTTTCTTTGTCCTGTATTATGTTGTTTGCGTTTTCTGTGTGGATTTATTAAAAGACTCTGTTCATTTGACTACCTGACTCCTTCGTGCTCCAACAACCCGTGACAAAGTCTTTACTGTGCTGCAAGTTATTTTATGCAATGCAACGTACAGGGATGAGATGTCAGTCAGCTAAATGTGCCAGCATGATGGAAACACCTTTGCCTTGTATAACATAAGCTGCTTTTATTCATTGTAATACTGAATTTAATGTATTTTGATTTAGAAATTATGATCTCTTGTCTCAGTGCTGTTTGTTTATGGGCAGGTTATGGAGTCAGATATGGTATCTTTCAGCGTCGAGTGAAACATGAGGTAGCGGTCTGAGTTTCGCAGTTCCCCCGGTGAAACAGCAGCCCTTCACCGACTCATACACTCAAATTAAAACGTTACTTTTATAGGTTACATTTTTTTTATTTATAAAATGCTAAAAATTAATTAGAATGAAAAGCAAAAATGAGTATAAATGCATATAATATTGTAAACTATGCTGTATTCATCCGAATAAATTACATTTGTCATATTACTTTTTTCCATGGGTGCTTTAAGCCAGCAATATAGTAATTTTTAAACAATAGTTGAGTTAAATAAAACAACCCAGCATGTTGGTTCAAACATTTAACCCAACCAGCTGGGTCAAAATGACCCAGCATGTGTTCTGTCCAATATTTAACCACCATTAGGTGGCCAAATAACCCAGAAATGATTGTATAATGGTGCATTTTATCGTTTTTTTTAAACCTTGGCAGTAAAAATAACACTCCAATATGGAAAAAGCAACCATATGAACATTATTTAACATATCTAATTTTGATTTCAATAAAAGAGAAGTTTTTTTGTCAATGACAAATATTTTGCTCCAAGAAGATTCATTTTAAATGTAAAAACAGCAAGACCGTGAATGTGATATTGCTTTTATATAATAGCTCAATCAACAAGAACATTACATTTTAAACAATTACCTGTTACTTTGCCTGTTTTTGCTTCACTAACAAACACAATTCCAAATGTGAAGCCACAGTAGAATCACTGCACATCTCTGAGCAACACTCTTGTTTGGAGTCACATAGGGGAAAGTAAATACTGGACATCATACTACATAACTCCTTGTTTCTTTTAGCTACCATTTTAAAACTGAGAACAAATGCACAGCCACGTAAAGATGGAAATGGAGATAATCAAGGTCCTGTAGCATGACTATCCTTCTCTTTCACTCTTTCCCTTTCTTTCCACTCGTTCTTCAGTCCCCAAGAGAGAGAGCCCCTGGGGGTCTTTAAATACTTTATTGGGCTGTAACATTACCTTAATGTCTCTCAGCATTTCATCTGCCTACAGCCTAATGGAAAGTGATGGCAGCCATGTTCCTCTGCAACAACGACCTGAAACGCATGTGGGTTCAGTTTCTCTTTTGTAGGTGTGTGTGTGTATGTGTTTTCTTTTAGGTAATGGGAACATGATGATGTCACTTAGTATTTGGAGTATCCAGTGTTCCTTTATGTGCAGGATAATTATATGACTTCTATATCCCACTAAGACTGTGCACACTTACGTAATCTTGATTTACGTCTAATCTATACAGGAGAAGAAATTTAAGCAATTTGTTTTTCTCCTTTCATCATCACATCTTTCTCCACTCTCTCACCTTCTCTCTCTCCCTCTTTCTGCAGATGAGCGATGAGAAGAACAGTGAAAGAGGTCAGACATTAGCAGGGCTATCTAATGACTGTTGCAGCTCGGCATTATGGGATGGGTGATCTGTCAGCGCCTGTCAGAGACAGGCCTTCCATTAGGGTTGCACCTGAGTGATGGGACACACATACACTCGGGCGCACACACGCAGCGTTTCAGACACCTCACAACATAACGGTTCCAGCGCTGCTATGCATCATGTGTCATTCTAGAGCCCTCTATTTAATGACCCTGTCCATCCACACACACACATCGCTCAATGTAAATTACACCTGACCCAAGGGGACAGGCAGGAGGACTGCGAGAAGACAAGAGGGTGAGACAGTGTGAAAGGAGATGTCTTTATTAAACTGAACATGAGATGCAGGTTATCAGACATATGCATAGGTAATCTATATGTGCCCTTTGAGGCTTTTACGTCACTTATTCTGGTGCTGATATATTTATGATGTTATCTGCAAATTAGTTAGGGATGAAGAAACCTTTATAACTGTAGGTAATAGGGCCTTTCTGGAAAATATATACATTCATCTATATATGCATCCATCCATCCATCCATCCACCTATCTATCTGTATCCATCCATTGATATATCCATCTATCTATCTATCTACCTACATACCTACCTATCTATCTATCCATTTACCCATCTATCTATCATTCCATCTATCTCTATATGATGAGATCATCACCCTTTCTTTCTCGTAGGCCACTCAGTCCTTGTTTCTTGACGAGAACGATTCACCTGTTCTTTCATCCCTTTTCTCTCGTCTTCTCTGTCGCTCTCTTTCACTGTCACCCCATCCATCATCTTATCCCCGGTTATAATACAGCCCATATGAGTTGATTGGCCTGAGATGGTCTCCACACACTTTCATTTAGCCTCTCTCCTCCTCACACATATACTCTGTCTCTGTCCCTCTCCTCTATCCTTATTCCATCTCTCTCCCTCTCCGTCCCTCCTTCCTCGCCCCAGCTCCTTATTGCTCTATCAATCTCTCCCAGCAGAAGATCAATACATGCTTGCTTGCTTTCCTTCTCTGTCTCTCTTTTCTCGCTCACTCTTTGTCTACCTCTTCACCCGGGGGGACTCTATCGGTAAAAAGAGAAAATATTGATTTTAGGCTGCCATTATCATTAAGAACAACTGTTTTTGCACCATCCAAATCTCTTAATTAAATTTTAAATTGTGTATGACGTTTAATCAGTCTGTACCAATTGAGATATGCAGATTCGATTGTAGTGATTCCAATTGGTGATATTTTCTCTAAATTGGTTTTGCATAGATATTTTGTATATAACTGTGACTAGGGCCTATATATTGACTTAAAGTATAGTTCACCCAAAAATGAAAATTCTGTCATTAGTTACCCTCATGTCTATATATGCATAATACTATATATATAACAACAGCCGTATCACCCTGCAGCCCAAGACTGGTTGCCCATGGAAGCTAAGCAGGGCTGAGCCTGGTCAGTACCTGGATGGGAGACCTCCTGGGAAAACTAGGTTGCTGTTGGAAGAGGTGTTAGTGAGGCCAGCAGGGGGTGCTCACCCTGTGGTCTGTGTGGGTCCTAATGCCCCAGTATAGTGACGGGGACACTAGCACCGTCTTTCGGATGAGACGTTAAACCAAGGTCCTGACTCTCTGTGGTCATTAAAAATCCCATGACACTCATCGTAAAGAGTAGGAGTGTAACCCCGGTGTCACCATCAACTCCACCTCCATCGAAAGTCCAGTGGAAAGACAGTCAGCGGATTTTCCATCCTGCTATGCTTCCTTCAGTGACGTCTTCTGCCTGAGGAAAGCCTCGCAGCTGCCACCACATAGGCCATGGGATTGTGCTATAGATCTGATTCTGGGTGAGCCAGTGCCCCGTGGAAAGATTTATCCCTTATCACTCCCTGAACAGAAGGCCATGGAGGAGTACATAGAAGAGGCTTTACAACAAGGCTACATCCGCCCTTCGACGTCCCCTGCTGCTTTGAGTTTTTTCTTTGTGGCCAAGAAGGACGGAGGCTTGCGGCCTTGTATTGACTACTGGGCACTTAACAAGATTACCATCAAGTTCCGTTATCCACTTCCCCTCATCCCAGCGGCATTGAAACATCTCTGCAGAGCCACCGTCTTCACCAAGTTGGACCTCCGCAGCGCCTACAATCTCATCCGGATACGTGAGGGGGACAAGTGGAGGACTGCCTTCGTGAACCCCTACTGGCCATTCCAAATATCTTGTTATGCCGTATGGACTAGTCAACGCCCCCTCCGTATTCCTCATTCATTAAATCCTGGTGCTCCGGGAGTTTCTCCATCGATTTGTCCTCGTCTATATTGATGATATCCTCATCTACTCCCGGAGTATGGCCGAACATCGTCGCCACGTTGCGGAGGTCCTGAAACGTCTGAGGGAGTTCAATCTATTCCTTAAAGCAGAGAAATGTTCCTTTCAACCCTCAGTACAGTTCCTAGGGTACAATATCGACAACGGTGGCATCCAGATGGATGAGGGGAAGGTGGAAGCCATCAAGAACTGGCCAGTACCCACCACCATGAAAGAACTTCAACGATTCCTGGGATTTTCCAATTTCTATCGACGGTTCATCCACAATTCCAGTGCTATTACCAGTCCACTCATCAACCTGTTGAGAAACAAGCCCAAGCCTCTGACCTGGTCACCGGTTGCTAATGAAGCTTTCACATCTCTTAAGGAGACTTTTTCCAGCGCACCGATCCTCATTCACCCAGACCTCAACAAACCATCATTTCATTGTAGAAGTTGACGCCTCCACCACCGGGGTAGGAGCAGTGTTCTCAGCAGCAGGGGACTCCAGCCAAATTCCATCCATGCGCCTTCTTCCGCAAGCTCAGCCCGGCGGAGAATTACGACATCGGCAACAGGGAACTCCTCGCCATCAAACTAGCATTGGAGGAATGGAGGCAGTGGCTGGAGGAAGCACAACATCCTTTCACCGTCCTCACAGATCACAAAAACCTTCAATATCTGCGGGACGCCAAGAGACTTAATCCCTGCCAGGCTCGGTGGGCACTATTCTTCACTCGATTCAATTTTACCATCTCCTGTCGTCCAGGTGCAAGAAACATCAAGGCTGATGCCCTCTCCCGACTCCATGCTCCAGAAGAAATCCATGAAGAACCTGAACCCATCATCTCTGAAAGACTAATCGTCAACCCCATTCAATGCACTTCCACTCCAGTTACCTCCTCCAATGCCTCCATGGCCACTCCGCCGGGCTGTCCACCAGGATTGCAATATGTTCCCAGAGCACAACACACTCCTTTGATTCACTCCACTCACACTTCTTTGGGCATTGGCCACCCAGGGGCCAACAGCACCCTCTCGCTGCTGAAGGATTGCTTCTGGTGGCCCAATATGGCCAGGGATGTGAGAAGGTTCGTCCAGGGCTGTTCCAACTGCGCCATCTCCAAGAGCCCTCGCCACTTACCATCTGGCAAGCTCCATTGCCTACAGCAATGGAAACTGCCGAACTCTTGTTCAGTTCTGTCTTCAGATATTATGGAATCCCTGAGGATATTGTCTCGGATCGAGGACCGCAGTTTATATCTAGGGTCTGGAAGGCTTTCTTCTCGTTCCTAGGTGTAACCGTAAGCCTCTCATCAGGATACCATCCTCAGTCAAACGGGCAGACAGAGAGGAAGATCCAGGAACCTTCTGCCATGGCCACCAGAACTCTTGGAACCAGTTCCGAAGCTGGGCCGATATTCCGTCCATCGACTACTGGTTACGAGAGAGCGAGAGGGTCTGGGATGCAGCTCACCATCAGCTCCAGAGGGCAGTGCGCAGACAGAAGATGACAGCAGACATTCGAAGATCCGAAGCTCCATCATACCAACCTGTCTGGCTGTCAACACAGGACATCAGGATGTCCCAGATATGTTGGCCCCTTTACCATCACCAAGCAAATTAATCCGGTTACTTACCAACTGCAACTTCCCCCTCAATACAAGATTCACTCCTCATTCCATGTGTCCCTTCTCAAACCTCACCACCCTTCTGTTTCTGTTTCCCAAGAGTCTGACCAGACAGAGGAACCCCCTCTTCCTTTGATCCTGGAGGACGGAGCCATCTACAAGGTCAATGAGATCTTGGACTCCCGGGACCGTGGTGGTCAGCTAGAATACCTGGTAGACTGGGAAGGCTATGGGCCGGAGGAACGGTCTTGGGTCCCCAGGGATGATATTCTCAACCCTAGTCTGCTGGAGGCTTTCCATTCTACGCATCCTGATCTACGCCACCCAATCACAACGCACTCCTTCACCTGAGTTCTGATTGCACGCACCTGTTCAGAATCTGCACCCTCATCAAGATTGCTTCAAAAGCACACCTCACTTCACTCCAGTGTCCAGTCTTGTTTGTACAAAGTGGAATCTTCATGCTACTCCAGCGAAAGATTGATGTACTTACCTCCTGTGATCTGCTCCAACGTCCGTCTCTTCCTTTGTCTCCAAGTGACCAGCTCCGTCGTATACTCCAGTGAGGTGTGTGCTGTCATCCATCCAGCCGCCAGTTATTCCACGAACTCCTGTAAGAGCTGATCCGATCAGGGGTGCGTTTCCCAAACTATGGTCGCAAGTTCTGTCGTTACCAATGGAGTTCAATGGAAATAACGACCATAGTTAGCTAACGATGGCTTTGAGAAACGCACCCCTGATTTGTGCCACAAAACCCGAATGTTGAATTTGTCCCCCCTCCAACCCCAAAACGTCATCGATTTCAACCCTTTGACGTGCCACGCTTTGGCTGGCGCTGAGCCAGAGAAAGATGAGCTCAGAAAAAAGAAAAATGCGCACCATGCTTTTCATATCTCATAACTGTTCAGTGTTTTCAACCGAATAAAGTTTATTTTAGGTTTCAGACATTTAAATACACTTCAATTAAGTAAAAAAGACATCTTGTTTGTTAAATAGGCTACACACTGATTTCTATAGAAAGCGTCAATAATAATCCTTTCAATTAATGGACGACGTGTTTTATTCCTATCAAATATACACATTGTGTCGGTTACTATAAAGTTTATTCTGTTTTTTTCTACCAGCTAACTGGCCACTTTCATGTATTTTGGGAGAAATGGGTGAATTTATGTGATATTAATCCAACAAATCCACACGGCAGCGTCCAACGCATAATTATCAACCTGGTCATTATTGTGCCTGCATGACACGTCGCTATGGAAATAATAAAATTATTTTTATAGATTATTTAATTATTTAATATTGCACTTTCGTATAATTACCACAGTCCATTGACATAATATATTACAAAATAAAATAAAATAAACTGTAGGCTACTCTTGGCGGCCCTCTGGTGGCCACGGGGGCCCTAAGCAGCCGCTTAGTTTGCTTATGCCTTGGGCCGGCTCTGTATTCTGGTATAAATAACTAAGGCTGGACAAAAAATTTCAAGTCATCCTCTCTGTCGAAATCTTCTGACATGTTTATGAAGACTGTTTTATGTACAGTGTCCGTCTTCCTCTGCTTGTAAACAAGGCGCAGCACATGCATGTGTCGTGGTACTGTCGTGAACGTGTGGACAAGACTGACACGGAAGAGAAGAAATTGTTGAATGAAGTCATTATTTTTGTTTTCTCTGTGCACAAAAAATATTCTCGTAGCTTCATAAAATTATGGTTGAACCACTGATGTTACATTGACTATTTTATCTGTGTCCTTACTAACTTTCTGGGTCTTAAACATGGCAGTTGCGTTGCTGAATATGCAGGGTCAGAAAGCTGTCAGATTTAATAAAAAATATCTTAATTAGTGTTCCGAAGATGAACAAAGGTCTTACGGGTTTGGAATGAGTAACTAATGACAGTATTTTAATTTTTGGGTGAACTATCCCTTTAACATTGGCTTTAAAAAGGAAAACAGCTTTATTTGTCAAGCTTGCAATTATGTCATTACTGATTACCAAAGAAAATAAATAAAACAACACACAAACCGTGGTTAACAGGACCCTGATATAAAAGCCTTGCATTAAATTTAGCTTTGGTGACATCTCTGCAAAGATAGGACACACATGACAGCCCAGCGGCAGACAGACAGGCCTGCCAGCTCTCCAATTACAAACACACACATGGGAAGGTAACACACACAGCTTAATTTGACAAGCTGAAATGATGCCCATTCATATCATTTTACTCCAGCAGCCCAAGGTAAATATTTCCACTACCCTAGTATAAATAGCCCACCAATATTTGAACAGCTGAGAAAGAGAGCGCGACAGAGAGAGAGAAAGGAAGAGAGATCTTTATCCTTTATACATGTTTATACATATTCATAAACTGTCACTCTTAACAAGACACTGAGGCTGGAATATTGACTCACTGCCCCCTTAGTATGTGTCTCTCTGGCTTTGGAGGAGAACGAGATAATGAAAAAGTATCAGTAGATTTTGAGCCGCTTGTCTAGAGAGCTGAATAGTTGTCTGACAGCTTTTGTTGTAAGGTGCAGAGGATCTGAAAGTAATTCATCAAACCCTGATCAGTAATGAATGCACACTAATCCCTATAGCGGTGTTAGAAGGCCTGAGGGATAATGGGGATTCCTGTCCAGAAATGACAATGGCCTGTCAATCAAACTCGCCCATTAGGTGCCACTTGCACCGCCTGTGTAAAACTTCATAAAGGCAAAATGGTCCTGACATTTCACCACGAGAGAGTGTGGGAAAGAATTTTAAGTGGGCGAGTTACTTCATTTGCTTTCTACGTGCCGACACGGGACAGTTCCAGGGTTCCATCGCGAGGACGTATAATACGGCAAAATCTTGAACAAAGCATCTCGCACCCGCCTTCCTTCCAGTCTTCTAGTTCACTTTTCTCTGAGTCATGCGTCCCACAGAGAGAAGAATTCCAGCTCTCCGCTCACTGGCTTTCTGTCTGAAGTGGAATTTGGTGGTGCGGGTTGAGCTCATTGTTGTGGAGAGGCCGCGATCGATTCTGTCAGTCAGGTGACTGCCGCACCAGCTCACTGAACCACAAGACTATTGATTGAGAGTGATGGATACACAGCTAAATGGTGAAACACTAAGAGAGAAAGAGATGCTTGTCAAACTGTTATTGATACGCCACACCATGCACACACACACACACACAAGTTGTGAGTTTTTTCAGAGGTGGAAGGATTACTCTTCTATATCTGACCTTGAAATTCTAAACCACACCTAAACAAAAGCATATTACAAGGCAAATTATTTATAATACTTCTTGCCTGTGTTTTAGAAGTACAAAAAGCATAAAGTACCAAGTACAAAAAAAAAAAAAAAGCATAAAAGTTTGGGGTCAGTTTTCTTTAAAAAAAAAATAATAATTTTATGCATTCATCAAAAGTGACACAAATTATATTTCAAATAAATGCTGTGCTTTTGAACTTTCTATTCATCAAAGAATCCTAAAAACTAAATATATCACAAAAATATTATGCAGCACAACTGTTTTCAGCATTAAAAATAATAAGAAACGTGTCAAATCAGTATATTAGAATGATTTCTGAAGGGTCATGTAACACTGAAGACTGGAGTAATGGCTGCTGAAAATTCATCTTGGCCATCTCAGCAATAAATTAATTTAAAATATTCTAAAAGTGGAAACATTTATTTTAAATTGTAATATTGTTTCATATTACTTTTTTATAGTATTTTTGATCAAATAAATGCAGCCTTGGTGCGCATACTTTGCAATGATTATTTTGGTAACACTTTAGAATAGGGAACACTTATTCGCTATTAACTACGACTTTTCCCTCGATAAATTCCTAATTTGCTGCTTATTAATAGTTAGTTAAGGTAGTTGTTAAGTTTAGGTATTGCGTAGGATTAGGTATGTAGAATAAGGTCATGTAGAATAAGGCATTAATATGTGCTTAATTACTACTCATAAATGGCTAATATTCTAGTAATATGCATGCTAATAAGGAACTAGTTAAGAGACCCTAAAATACAACATGATCTCACAGAATTCCGTGTAATGTTCACGGACTTAATTAACCTCCGAATCTGTAGTGGCATCACGGAATCTCAGTTTCAGTTTTGTTATATCCAGTAACTTAGTCTCAGATTATCTCTTAAATTGAACTTGTTTCATTACTGATGAACTATACAGGCTTTGTTTCATTTTTGATAAAGTTTTGCATCACTGATTCTGTTATTTTCCTGTTTGTTACTGTGAAGCTGCTTTGTGTTGTATAAAGTGTTGACTTGACCTGATTTTACTTGAAGAATATTGTGGGTTCTGGATCGTCTTTTGTTTTCTTTAAAAAAAAAAACCAAACAAACAAAAAAAACAAAAACAATGAGGCACATACCATGGACAAAAGTGGGGCAAATTTTGGAGGGTTTCAAAGCAGAGATGTGGAGCTTTTAGTTTTTAAAAAGCTAGAGGAGACACATATGAGACTACTGAGGTCATTTCTCTCAATAGAAAAAAGAACTGAGAAGCAAAAGACCCAGGTCAAAGTCTCCATTTGCTCTGGAGAAAGAATTGAGATATTAAAGAGATATGATCTTACACAAAGTAACAAAGAATTATTTCACTTTTTTAGTAACTTTTTATGTTATTGGAAAAGCAGATGTTCTTTGAATGCCACAGCGTGTCGAACTTCAGCATGTGCGTCAGCGAAGGGCCAGAATGAGAGCGAGAGACAAAAGGAGTAAGAGAAGTGTGGAAGAATAGAGCAGAGGGGGATGAGAGGAGGGATAATAGAGACATAGAGGGCTGTCAGATGCTGTTAGACAGCCATGAGGATGGAAATGATGGATGATCTCCCCCTGGACCACCGACCTCCAACTCCACTTCTGATGGCTACAATATGTCAGCATTTGTCAGGTTATAGCGAAACACACCCACGCACATTAACACTCCTATTCTAGCTCAGCTGGACTCTTAATGTAAATGCATTCTTGTGTATCCATGCTGATATCAGATCAACACAAGTGCGCTCTGTGTTTATACGCTAATTATTGTGTTGTATTAACTTGAATTACGTCTCACACGGTTTATTTACATACTCTGAATTAAAAAAAAGTTGGTATTAGTGCAGATGCCGAGACAACATTCTGTCAAAACAGAGCTGTTTCTGCACACACACGTGCGGTGTAGGTGGATGTTTACGCGTGGCTTAAACGCCGCTAGTCTAACTGATGTTGACTGGCAGGTCACACCCACCTGTAACTCACCTGCCGTGACACATGCCATAGCTGTCATCCTCATCTCACCTGTCTCCTGTCACCTGTCATCTCTGCCTGTCTGTCTGAGATAATACGCCACACATTTTCCACTGAGTGTGTGTTATGAAAAGGGAGGAAGTCTGTTTTATATCTGCGGATGAGATGACAGAGAGGTCTGGGATAAAGTGTGTGCATGCCTGTGTGTGTGTGTGTGACATTGTGCATTACAGTGCATGTGAGAGCAGAAAAATCGGTTCCTGCTGTCAGGTGATCTGTGTAAACTGCAACAAACTTAACTGTCCTGGTGAAAAATACCATGCACCAGATTCAGACATACGCACACTCTTAAACACACACAATCTCTCCATGGTCGGCAGCTTATATGCTACAGTACGTGAACCAAGAAACATTCATATATAGCAGATCAACGGCCACATGTGTCTGGGATAATGTTCCATACTCTGCCCAAGTCCCAGTTCACATATATTATGTACAGTACTTGGCTGGTCATGGGAAAATACATAGAGTGGGATCTAAAATCTACAAATCTGAGACCACATTGAAAATCTAGGATTTAAAATCATATTTAAAACAAAAATAGCAGTACTAAAAAAAAAAAAAATGTTATGAATCATTCTTCACTATTTACAGGTCAAATATGTGCATTTGTGACACTCATAGGTAATTCTGTTTTTTGATTCCAGTAAAGCATAAGATGCTCTTTCTAACATTACTAATAAAAACCAACAACACAAATCATGCAAGGATAACATCTGACCAATTTTACACAAACTCTCAAGCCAGCTTGAGTACATGATGACATTAAAGGGCATTACAAGCATGATTCCACCAAGTTATAAAATTGCACCTCGATAGCAGAGACCATCTTGTTGGATTAAAGGGGTTTGTTTGTCCATAACTAAGGGCTTAAAAAGGGTTTCAAATCACAGAATCCTGAAAAACTCTATCAAGGTTTCCACAAAAATGTTAAGTAGCACAACCGTTTTCAACACTGATAATAATAAGAAATGTTTCTTGCAAATAAAAGTATTAGAATGATTTCTGAAGTATCATGTGACACTGAAGACTGGAGTAATGGCTGCTGAAAATGTAGCTTTGCCATCACAGGGAAAAAAAAACTCAAAAGTAGCATAATACCTACCAAAATAAAAAAACTAAACAAAACAAAAATCTGTTTTACATGTAATGTAAACATTAACATACAGCAACTTTTTTTTTTCATTATCTTAAAATTCATTAATGCTAACATTTTCTGTTCATATATTTAAAGACTGCTGTGTCAGCTTTACAACTGAAGAACTACAAATGTTGATAGAGAGCTTACAAACTTGCCTATGACCTGACTTACATACCACTGATTCTGAGTTGTGGTCCTGAAGCAGCCCAGCACTGCACATTTTGGATGTCTCCTTTATCTGACACACCCACTTAGGTCTTGGAGTCTCTGCTAATGAGCTGATAAATTGGGTGTGTAAAATAAAGGAGACATTCAAAACGTGGAACTCCCACTGTCATATACTATTTAGGACAGATGGTCTATGAATTGAGACACAGCCATTCTTTCTGTACATAATGAAGTTCTAAATTAATTTTGGGGAGAGTATCCATCTAGTCCTGTCAATCACAATATAGCCGCTTACGGATATTCTTCCTGCATCTCACCATCTCTATTTTCATTCATTTCTATTATGTATCAGATTTTATATAATTGTCATTGATTAAAAGGTGCAGGGAGTATTAAGAGCTTGAGTCAAGTCTCATGTTCAAACCCTCCATCACGTGCAGCCAAATATGCTTACCTTCATCAGTTAATACAATTCTTTCAGAATTTTCTCCTCCTCCTGACTAATACGAAAGATTGAGAAGTGGAAGCAGCTGTAAGCAAACGAACGGAAAACACCAGACAAGCGTGTTTACACATTCATGACAGTTGTGTTGTGTGGCCTGAAAAATCTCTTTCTCTTCTCTCTTTTCTGTAGCCGCTGACCTCCTCACCTCTCCGGCATTAATCCGTTGTTGGTAATAAATCAAATGTGACAGAAAGGCTTGCGCTGCTGCGATTAAAATCGTTTGTTTAAATTCACATACTTTCCACTCCTGCCATAACTCTGTGACAGCCCTGCAGAGAGAGAGAAAGAGAGAGAGCTGGGAGGAGCCTCATGGGTAATTACTCTGAAGTTTGGAGCGCTTTATTCCTATTCCCCTGTTTTCATTTTTTTTCCCCCACAGAGAATCCTCTCTTTTGTATTCTGTGTTGGAGGGAGGAGAGCTAAAGGAGGATTTCTGTGATGCTAGCGCACTTCTGAAAGGTTTACGATATTCTAGGCCTCAGAAGACGAACCCGCTCTGAGTCCAGTCTTTTTGTTATCTGAAGAAAAAGCCAGTCGAATAAATCAAAGACTTGGTTGACTTGTGGTGCTTAAAAGCAAAGTCATTTCCCTAAAGAACTTTCGAGACAATGCCTCGTCAGGTTTTCCTCCTCTGCCAGCCCATTCTCCTCACCGCGACACCTCCTCTCTGACCCTCGAGAGACAGATTGGAGTTGTCGTTGCCTGACGGAGCAGATCTATGATCGGTTCCTTCAGTAACAGTCTATGTCGGGGTTTAGGAAGGTTTCTGCTCAGAGATCTGCGGCCGGGTGGAAGGCGGAGATGGAAAGCAGATGACTGCTTGCTGACGATGGCTCGATCCAGGAGAGGAAACTTTTCATTCCTCTCCATCCATCATCCAGGGAGGGAGGGAGATGGACTAACGCCTTGGTTTCTTCAAACTGACAAAGCCATGAGGACACACTGATGCATATGTGAAAATATTTGTCCCCTCATTAGCGGTGCATGCTGAAAGCACTCCTACTTACTGTCCATAGGGAGACACATGTTGTTTCCTCCACCCTCCACTCTTTTCCTTTTTTTTCATTCTCCAGTCTTTCTGTTTGTGTCTCTGGTATAGAGAGACAGAAAGAAAATGTGTCAGTGAAAAGGAGAGGTCATGTGAGTAATGTACCTGACAGCTGAGAATCATTAATCACTGTCACACTTGAAAGGGAAGGAGGAGACGCCACACACACACACACACACACACACAGTCAGGTTGGGACACCTTCCTGTTCTCTAAGAGGGCCTGCTTGCCCTTTTCGCACTCATAATCCCCCTTATATGATAGCTGTGTGTGTTTTTCTAGGTGTGTGTGTGACACTAATGGGCCCCTCTTGCTGTTTGACTTCACACACACAGAGCTGGCTCGCAGCAGGAACTGAATTCACGACATGTCAACATGCCTTCACTGAGAGGGAAAAAAGGGGGATAACGATACGCCCCCTGTCTCTCGCTCTCTTTAACTCGCAAATCCACAGTTTCTGTCTTCCTCTCACTTTGTTTTCCTGTTTTGATCTGAATTCTCTCTCTCTGTTATTATGTCTGCCTCCTCGGAGGACAGACAACCAGCTGCCTGTGTATGTGTGTGTGTGTGTGTGTGTGTGTGTGGGAGAAGCCATTCAGTATGTAATGACAGCCCTGGCAGGTCCCAGTGTAGTCAAACCGTCCCACCTCCACCCCCTGTCAGCAGATGAATATGTCACACTCCAGACTCCGGCACTGATTGTGGTTCAGAGAGCAAATGCTGCCACTGATCTGAGATCAGTCCTGCTTTTTTCATGTAATAGTGGGGATCTGAATCCAGATTGGGGATGGCTGTGGAAATAAAGTAGACAGAGGGTCTTAAAATACAAAGAAAGAAGAATGTGAATGTAAGAGATGTGCTGAGGAAGGTTTTTGAATCAGAAACAAACACTTTAAGCCTTTATTCTACTCACTGTCATGTTTTTAATCTGTGTGAAACTAAAGAAGGTATTCTAAACACACACACACACTACTTAAAAGTTAAGCTTTTTAAGATTTTTTAATGTTTGTGAAAGTCTCATAAAATCTGCATTTATTTGATCAAAAATATAAAAAAATAGCAGCATTTATTTCAATTAGAAAAATTTTGTAACATATTAAATGTAATTTTTTTTATCAATTTAATGTTCATTTCTGTTACACTTTATTCTAAGGTGTCCTTGTTACAGTGTAATTATACATTTAATTAATGAGTAATAAGAATTAACTACATGTACTTACTACATGGTTAGGGTTTGGCTTAAGGTTACTTGCATTTAATTATGCAAAATGTATTGTTATTATAATAGTAATACATGTAACATGTAACAAGGACACCTTAAAATAAAGTGTTACCTTAATTTCTTTTTAAAAAGATCTTACTGACCCCAAACTTTTGAACGGTTGTGTTTCTTTACAGAAGAAAGAAAGTCTTCCAGGTTTGGAGCAACATGAGCTTGAGTAAATGATGACAGAATTTTCATTTCTGGATGAACTGTTTCTTTCATTTTGAACAGCATCTACTGTTTTATAAATTAATACTTATTAAAATAACCCTATTTGGTTCTATTTGGAGCATTTTCAAGAGAATCAAGACCCAAAAGAGACATATTTATAAAGCCTGTTTATTTTGGTTTTGAGCAGTGGTCTGATACAGTGATTCTTAATGAGAAATAATAAGCCAGAAAGAGAGCTAAATACAGAATAAATGTTTATGTTTTGATCACACTCTCTGTGGTGGGCTTGATTGGACATGAAACAGGCCAGCAGAATAAGCACACTCGTCCATTCTGAACTAGTGCAGCCACAGTGTGATTTTCCATGTTAGGTTTGGAACGGTGTGCCTGAACCGGCACAGGGTGTGCGGTGGATAGGGTACGTTTACTGTGTGTGAGAGTGAAAGCTGCAGTGACCTCAAGGCTTGCGTGTGTGTGGCAGTGGGGTGGACGGATTGATGGGTGGTCCTTGGGACAGATAACATACACACAGACACACACAATATTTAGTTACGGCGGTCTCCATCACATTACAGTTATTATTCTCTCATTTGGGTGATTTCTAGCTCAATGTACTGTTTGACAAATTGCACTGATGGAGAAACATGGGATTCAGAGGTTTTATGGCTTTCAGATCTGTCTTTTGTGGTTTCTAGCAAGTATGTAGCCTGAGCATACACTTTGAACTTCTATGAATTACTACAGAGCACAGATATAGTGAACGGCCATGGAAAATGTCAGTAAATTTCATTAGAATCCTTATTTTTCTGTCAAAATGTCATATTCCAGAAACAATTTGACTAAATAAAGATGGACTTTCATTATGTCTATATATTTTTACTTTGAAAATCCAACTTTATTTAGTCAAAAAGTTTGTAAAATGGTATTTTGATATACAGTAGAAGCGCATGATGGTATTGTTTTGAAAAAACAAAACAAAAAACAAAATGTAACAACACAACATAACATAACATAAAAATAAAAAAATTAAATACATTTTATTTTATTAAAAAATTAATTTGACCAAAAATATGAATAATATAATGTAATATTTCATTCTTGTATTTGCTCATATTGTGGTATTTAAGATTAGCTCTAAAATGAAATTAAAAATATATATATTTTATTATTTTATGCTATTTATCTTTCTCTGACACAATTAAGACAAAAGTTGCATTTCTCCCATATCACATTAGATGTACAATTGCCCAGAGTTGAACCAATTTCCATCCAACGTCCCTCCAGAAATCACCTTGAAAGTAAACATATTGCAATTTCAGGCAATTTCCATACGGATTCCTCAAATCAACTGTGATTTTTTGGCAAGCATAGAGGAACTGAGACTGGATAAAAACAAAACCGTAACAGTGTTTGCCTGGAGGGCTCTCACCCACACTCTGTATAACTGTATACAGGTCTGACCACTGTTTAATTCCACATGATGCAATGAACCCCACTTCCACAGCAATGATCTCCTGCACCCACAGTTCCTCTTCGCTCACGTGCTTTTGGTCAGTCTTACATACACACATCTTGCAACGTCAGTCATTTGTCTCACACAGCGTAGTCCTAGCCAGTTACACACACGCACACACACACACACACCTGCCTTGCCAGTCCCTCTTTCTCCTCCATTCTGTAGATCTGGCCAATTACAGGCCTTATCTGTGAGTGAGAATAATGAGGTTACACACTGAGCAAATTCTATCATGTCTCTGTAATGAGATTTGGGTTGAGCTGCGTTGCCGCTGTGGACGGGGTGGAGGACAGACACACTCACGCTCATGGCACGTTATCTGCTCCCCATCTCTCTGCCTGACATTCCAGGAAATTGCATTCCAGTGAAGGAGGGAGCAGAGGAGTCAGTGACAGTGTCACACACACACACACACACACACACACTACCTTTGCCTTTCTGTCTCTCTCCCTCTCTCTGTTTCTCTCTCTCACTCTCTGTCCTCTGACAGCCTTTTTGATTTATGGCTCCAATTCCCTGGTGCAGATGCAGCCTGCACTCATAACCGTGTATATGTATTTTATTTTGCTGCCCTCTCCTTGCCTCAGCTTCTGTGCTTTCAAATTCCCCTGCACCGCCTGATTGATTATCCCATCCACACTGTCTACAGTGTTTCTCATCTTTCAGAAGTATAATCTCTCCCAACAGCATGAGAGAAAGAGAGAGAGACTCTGAGGCCTGAATGTAAAGCACCCATATTAGTTTAAGTCCTGTTTCAATCTGGCAAAATTCCAAGCTGGCTGAATGAATGAATTGGGCATGACTATATGAAAAGGTATTGGAAAGTGAGTGTCTGTCTCAAAATGGAGTTCATAGAGTTGATATCTTGGGACTGTGGCTTCACTGGCTTCAGGGAGATTTGGCAGGGATGACTGTAGTGTTACTGCTTTGTCTCAAGCTGTATACAATGCCGTTGTTTTTTTGTTTTTTTTGGAGATTTTTCAGATGATATTAAAAATTCAGTCATCTTAATGACTGAATACATAAAAATCGATATATATATATATATGCACTACGGTTCAAAGATTTTAGGTCTTTTGAAAAGTTTTTTTATGCTTTTGAAATTAGTCTTTTATGCTTACCAAGGCTGCATTTATTTGATCAAAAATACAGTAAAAACAATAATATTGTTAATATTGTGAAATCTTATCACCATTTTAAAATAACAGTTTCAATATAAAATAGAAATCTCAATGTTACAATTTTATTAATGTCTTTACTGTCACTTTTGATTGATTTAATCAATGCATCCTTGCTAAACAAAAGTATTAATTTACAGTTCTAAAAGTGCTAATTAATTCATTTACAGCACTGTTTATTGCCAAGTTTGTTAATTTTTTTATAGGACCATTAAAAACAATGCAAGTTGTGCTTTACAACAATCAAATACAAAAACTGAAGAAAAAAAAAGAAAAAAGCGGACATGATAATAATAATAGTAGTAGTAATACAATAAATGTAATAAAAAATAAAAATAATAATAAAAAGCAAAGATGACTGGGATCAAATAACTCCCAACTGCCAAAGAGATATGCATTTATTAAAAAAAAAAAAACCCCAAAAACAATCACCTTTTGACCTTTTGGTGTATTGTCTGCTATGTTCCAGTATAAACACATATATAAAAAATAAATAATAATAATTACATATCACAGACTTCAAAAAGTGTTGTCGTCCAGACTCTTTTCAATTATGTTAAACCCCAGAGCTCTAGGATGAGCCACAGATGAGCTAAGGACACACCCATGCTAACCACCAAAGCCAGTGCCTGTGTTGAGTTACAGCTTCGAGGCTAGCTGCTAAGATGCTAACATGCTTTGGGGCATATAGTTAGCATCTAATCATGTTCGCTGGCTTTCAGAATAGCCCTTTGAGCTTTTAAAATTATGATGTTGGCCACATAAAAAGACAGCAACAGCAGACATCCCTCGACGCAGACAAGGAGGTGACAGTGAAAGACTCAAAGGGACAATCTGTGCCAGCAATTATGGTAGAGATCACAAAGAATATAATTAAGCTGCCAAAAGTGCTGTAAATGGAGTGTTTTTCAATGCGGTTAAACCAGCACGGTCATAAGAAATGCCCTTGTGCTCATGATGTTGCTGCGAACACAAACATGTGTCCAGACATATTAAAAACCTCTCCAGACCCTCCTCATGCTCCGTTTCGTTCACCATAAGCCTAGAGGATGCTAATTATGGTACTGCCCCAAAAGCTTTTGGCTTCCATAGCGAGGGATTTTTTTTATTCAAACCTTCCTCTCACTCAGTCTCAGTTGTCTGTCATTAAACTGATCCTAAGTTTATGTGTAAATGAAATCTTACTTACTTATGCAGGCCGTACACATTTAGCTGAACCTGTTCAGGAAAACCTTGTTAGTTGAGTTTATTCACAAGGTTTCTAATCAGAGTGCGAGCTCAACAGATTGGTCTTCCACTCCAATAACGTAGTGGGGTTTCAACGTATTAAGGAACTGCTGAGAAGGCAGTTGTTTACAACATGTAGGATAAGATGGGAGGAAGTATTTAAATGTTTTTCTACTCCTCTCCTCTTTCCTTTTGCATCCCCTCCGCTCCTGCCCTCGTAAAAAATCTCTCTCTCTCTCTCTCTCTCTGCGCAGTCTCTCATGGTCTGTGTAGGCAGCAGTATTGATAGGGTAATTCAGGCATGATGAACGACCCGATAATCACGAGACAGCTGAAATAAATCACACTCTGATCAATACACACACACACGCACAGATCATTACCCTGCTGTAACGCATCCTCCATTAAAGCAGCACACACAAACACATATGCGCACAAAGAATGGAAAGGAGAGGGAAATGAAAATATTGTGTTTCTATAATGTAGTGGCGGAGATTGATGAGGGGTTTGGGCTTCTTTTGAACCATGGACAAAAATGGAGGCCGAAGTCTTTTCCCAATATCTCATGAAATCTTACCAGGGTTACGTCAGGTAAAGGCCACGATGCATCAAAATAGCACTGGAATATTCTGTGTCCTGTGCACAGCGCCTAAGGACGTATTTTGCAATTCCATCTTAATATCGTCTCTATTGGCCTCTACTTATCTGACTTATACTTATCTGACTCATAGCATTAGCGACATGTCCGACAAAGACAGCCGGCACGCAGCCACCCACCCTGTCTTGCTATGAGGAATTAAAATATAGCTCAACAACAACAGTGAATGCACCAAGTAAAAATAAGTAGGGGGCAATTTATCAGTGCAGAATTCTGTCAGCCTCACATGATTGATAAAACAGTTCAGCCCAAAATACAAATTCTGTCATTTACTCACCCTAATGTGTGTCAAATATGAATTGCATTATTTTCTCTGTAGAACACAAAAGGAGAAATTTTGTAGACTCTGTTGGTCTCTCTTTTATATGCAATCACAATGAACTAGGTCGGAAGCTTTTAACCTCCAAAGAAAAAAAAAAATTATATATATATATATATATATATATATATTAGGGCTGGGCAAGTTAATGCGTTATTATCGCGCTAATGCATTAATTAATTAACGCTGACAATTATTTTATTGCGCATTATCGCAGTGTTTTATTTTATTATTATTATTTTGAAAGCTCGTTGCTCACTAGCTCTGAATTTACATACAGACAAACCATGGGGTCACAGGAGGGGTGGGATGTTGATCAGTACTGGCTTGGGATGGGTGTCATCACACATGTCAACCAATGAGAGCATTTGGGGTGGGCCTACGACTGCAGCAGCGCTCACATGAACGCTCCCGATAAAATAATTTAGGCTAAGCATCTACATTCACAAACCACTGTTCACTGTTATTTTTAAAAGAAAACAATGCAATGAGCTTGTAATCACTTCATAGGTGGGAAATAGGAAGTTTCCGATAGCATGTGAAGGCAGCAGAGAAGCACTCTCGCGCAGCACAGTGGAGTGCATCGTTTTGTTAACTTTGTGGTTTATTATTTTGAGTCGTTTGGGATGCGGTAACACACGGCCCTCTCACAATATATTGCTTTACAGATCTATCATTTTTGCCACTCAGAAATGTTAACGCAATCATGCTGCACGTATCAGAAGTTCAGGGCTCCGACACTACCTGCGTACCGCGCCCGAGCCCAACTGAACCGCGCTCTGGCCCACCTCTTCCAACCGAGCCAGTGCCAGCTAAACGAACCGCGCCCTAGCGCGGCACGGAGTGATCACACTAGTCAAACGAACGGGCTTTGGGGGTCAAATGCGCTCAGGCACGGTTAGGATTGCCTAGTGTGAGTACACACACCTGGCCCGTTGTTTCGGAACCTGGCGCGTTTCCCCCCTTAGCTCGGTTCGTTTGGGCATATGTGAAAACGGTTGTAGTGAGAAAGCAATCCGATCCAACGGACAAACGAACCAGGCTATATCACAGTGTATGATGGGTAATTACGTAAGATCCATGAAAAGCATTAGCTTTGTTGTTTTGCTAATACCTCAAAATGAACCTGTGAATGTCTGTGGTTGAGCACGTCTACGAGTTATAGGATAAGTTTTGAGTTGACAAAACCAGACCACTCTAATCTGGCTTTATTGGTAGCATGATGCTGATCATCAGCTTTCTTTGTCAACTCAGGCTTTGATCCTGAGTTTGTGAAGTGACTTTTTTTGCGTCAGACATGTGTCAATTTGCTCGCATCTGATTGGTCCAATTTCAGTTTGATATCTCTAACTCAGAATATAAGCTGCCCCGGAGCAGGTTAGCTTGTATAAGTTACTATGGCAATGAAGGCAGCTAAGAGCCAAGCAACTTTCATTACCTAAAACCCAGGATTGGTGTAAACTAAACTAAAACTTACCTGGCTAGCCAGCTAAACCAGCTTCATGGTACAGGCCCCAGGTCTCTACGGAAGGTGCCTGTTATAATATTATGATCGAGGCTCTGGACTTTGAGCATAACTTGTTTTACTATAACATATATAAAATATTTTCTATAAAAACAATAATGCTCTGGCAGTGGCAAACAGCTTTGGTTTTATATTTAATTTACATTAGATTACATTAATGTTTAAATTGAGATTTACAAGAAATATTTTAACTGCTACTAGGCTATGTTAAAGGAATACTGCGGTAAAAAAGAAAAGGAAAAAAAAAGCACCTTATTTGTTTAAAGTGTTTCCAAACAAAATGTTATTGCACTTTTGTTCATATTGCAGTAGGCTACTTTTAAATGAAAAAAGTGCGCAATACACTACTTTTTAATTCATTATTGAATTTTGTGCATAACAATGCGATTAATTGCAGACAATCATGCGATTAATCATGATAAAAAAATTTAATCGTAGCCCAGCACTAATATATATATATATATATATATATATATATATATATATATATATACAGTTGTGCTCAAAATTATTCATGGTAAATATGATCAAAGGCGACTGTGAAAATAAATCTGTATCATTAATCCTTTCGATCTTTTATTTAAAAAAATTACAAAAATCTAACCTTTCATTGGAGAATAACAATTTAAAATGGGAGAGAAATCTCATTATGAAATAAATGTTTTTCTCTAATACACATTGGCCACAATTAATCATAACCTTTTATTCAATACTTTTTGCAACCTCCTTTTGCCAAGATAACAGCTCTGAATCTTCACCTATAATGCCTGATAAGTTTGGAGAACGTCTGACAAGAGATCAGAGACCATTCCTTCATCCAGAATCACTCCAGACCCTTCAGATTCCCAGCTCCATGTTGGTGCTTCTCCTCTTTCAGTTCACCCCACTCATTTTCTATAGGGTTCAGGTCAGAAGACTGGGACGGCCATAGCAGAAGCTTGGTTTTGTTCTCAGTGACCCATTTTTGTTTTGGTTTTGATGTTTGTTTGTGGATCATTGTCCTGTTGGAAGATCCAACCACGGCCCATTATAAGATTTCTAGCATGGACAGTCAGTTTTAAATATTTTTATACGTTGGTATTTAATTGAATCCATGATGCCATGTGTCTAAGATGTCCAAGATGTCCAGGACCTCCTGCAGAAAAATAGGCCCACAACATTAAAGATGCAGCAGTACATTTCATTGTACACATGGGGTACTTTTTATCCCTGTGTGTACCAAACCCATCTTGAGTGTTTGCTGCTAAAAAGCTTTTTTTTTTTTAGTTTCATCTGACCATAGGAGCCAGTGCTATTTGAAGTTCCAGTCGTGTCTGATAACTGAATATGCTGGAGTTTGTTTTTGGATGAGCGAGGAGAATCATCCCCCCCCCCCCTTTTTTTAGGCTTTCTAGAGATTCAGCTAATCTCTTCAATTCTCCAGCTGTGATCCTTAGAGAGTCTTTGGCCAATCTAACTCTCCTTCTCACCGTGCGTTAGGACAATATAGACACACGTCATCTTCTAGACAGATTTGTAATATCTTTAGTTGATTGGAAGCTCTTAATTATTGCCCTGATGGGGGAAATGGGGATTTTTAATGCTTTAGCTCTCTTCTTACAGCCACTTTCTAAATTTGTGAAGTTCAATAATCTTTTGCTGCACATCAGGAATCTATTCTTTGGTTTTACTTCTTGTGATCAATGATTAAGGGAATTTGGCCTTTGCGTTCCATATATTTATAATCCTGTGAAACAGGAAGCCAAGGGTGGACAACTTCATGTTCCTAGTCACCTGGTGTAATAAAAAATGTAAATATGAATGGGAATATACTTCAGAGATATTTTACTCATAAGAATGTCTAGGGGTGCCAATAATGGTAGCTAACATGCATTGGAGAAAAATATTTATTTCATAATGTGATTTTCTCCCACTTTCACTTTTTTTTTTACTTCAGTTAAAGGTTAGACTTTTTTAAAATTTTTAAATGAAAGATCAAATGGATAAACAATGCAGACTTATTTTCACAGCCTTCTTTGATCATATTTACCAAGGGTATGAATCATATTGAGCACAACTGTATACTGTATATAAATTAGAACTTATGCACTATATTCCAAGTCTTTTAAAGCCATATGATAACTTTGTTTGAGAAATAAATCAAAATGTTCCCATTATTCATATACCTCCACTGTAGCTCTCATTGAGATACCTCACTACACTTCTGCATATTCAGATTTGCTGCATTACATGACACACGTTTGTTAAACCTGACAGTTTCCATCTACAGGCTCCATTTTTTAACAGATGGTATAACTTTTAGTGAATAATGACTTAAAATTGGGTTTGTTCATCACATAAAGCTCTTTTATGGCTTCAGAAGACATGGAACATAGCAGACAATTTTTTTATGATACTTTTATGGTGCTTTTCTGTCATTTTAAAGCTTGACAGTCTGGATCCTCATTCATTCTCATTACGTGGAAAGATGTGCCAATAAAACTGTCAAATAACAAGAAGGTTACTGATGTAAACCGAAAAAGACAGTGGGTCATGTGATCTCAACATGTCGCCCCCATGAGGTGACTTGGTGCATGTAAAATAAATCAGCTTTTATTAGGCTAATGATACGAGTTTTAATTTAATGTGATTATACATGATTTAAAATATTTTTTAAATACCATTCATTTTGTTAAGTGTTTTTTTTTTCATTTTTTTTTTTATAGTGTACCTATAGAAAGTGAGACAGGAAAAACATGAAGACAGAAAAAGGAAACAAGCACAGAGAAAAGGAAAGGTAAGGCAGAATGAATAGAGAGAAGGAGTGGAGAGGAGAAAACAGAAAAAGGGGAAGGGAGAGAGGCTTTGTCATGCTGAATGTAATAAGCAGTAGGTAGTGTGTCTTATGGAAGGTGATTTATGGGGCCTGTCCTGAGCCAGCCAGCACTTTGTCTCCTCTAGCATGGAGGATGAATGGGCTGCTGTCAACCCAGCCAGAACACCCCTCCTCCTTCTCTCTCTCTTACTCTCTCTCTCTGTCACTTTCTCAGTGCCTGGTTTTCTCCTCTAGTTTCTGGCTGGTTGGTGATCCAACCCGTTTTCTTCTCTCTGCCTCTCATGTGCAAACAAAACCCTCAGTCACTTGAAAAATCTGCACAACTATAGCAGGTCGACCCCTATCATGTAATTCCTGATGTCACTGCTGACAAACGGATAGACATATTAAATGCATTAGTCATTAGTGTAATCCCTCCATCATCAGAGCCCCCGTAGTATGGCAGGAATGCTAATCCATGACAGCTGATCAGCTGTTCTCATTAAAGCAGTTTCCTCGGTGAGCCTGCAGTTATCTCCCGACCTGTCATTGACCTCCACTCTAATCCAACAGAGACTCTTGACTGACCTGAGAAATAAATAGCAAGACCTCTGCTAAATTGTTCTGTGGATTTTACATCCTGCGTCTAATTTTTTTTTCCTAGCAGAAAATGAGATGGACCGATAACCCCCTAAAACCTTCCAGAGACTTTAAAGTCAATACGAAATCAAAATCGACTATTTATTTTCTTAATACGCATTCCTGGTCTAATTGCGAATGATTCATTGGTGTATATTATTCCAAAGAAAAGCATTGTTTGTCTTTGTAATCACAGTTTAATAAGGTTCTTTTCCCCTTGAATGTCTTTCCTTTCTGTGTACGTAACTGAGGCCACACAGGCTATTAGATATTGTTAAGCAATAGTTGAATAGCTATTTAAATGGCTGCACTTTTCTCAATCCAACCAATTCCCTCTTTTTTTATTGAATATCCTGTTTCAGCCAGAATAACAATATAGAAGTAAAATTTGCAACCTCCTGTTATAATATTATGTCACTTTGATTTTTAATCTATAAAGTCAACGATTTAACAGACATAGCGACAATCTTTTATTTAACAAGCCACCAATTATTGATTGAATGAAGATCTGAATGCAAACTTAAAGCTGAGTGTAAGAAATTGGCACAGTTTAAGCTGAATAAATGATTGGAGAAGTCTGGCTTATACAACACCTAAAAGAAGTCTGTCGTTTTACCAGAAGATTCAAAATTGCAAGACAAAAATGTAAAAAATGAAACATGCATAGATGAATCATTTACAATAATATCAAAAATGCATTTAGAAAACAGATAGGGTGAATTTGCATGCCAACTTTAAAATCTCATACGCCTGCATGTTTGTTGGACTGACTTGTGTAAGCGAGTGTGCAAAATCGTGTTTTGGTGTCAATGTATCTGCATATTTTGGTCTCCCTGTGATCATTTGTATTTTAGTGTGCATTCTCAGCTCTTCTGCTGACTGTGAGTATGCGTGTGTGTGTGTGTGTGTGTTAGCAGAAGCAGATGGCGTATTAATAGTGTAAAATATGATCTGCAGGAACCCAATATGCTTGCATGCTTGTGTTTATGGAAATCACAGTGCACCATGGGAATAAATAATTACCTTCCTGTTCGACTGTAGTCCAAGCCATGAGCTAGTAGGGAGCGAACCCGAAAACAATAATTATAACAACAATCAACTATATATACTTCTCTCTAATTGTATCAGGTTTTGTGGTGCAATGAAAGACCAACACATTCTCCTTGTCAGATAGAGGGCAGCGTTGCTAAAACCGAGCAGCTATTCCCACGGTCTCTCTCTGTCGCTCCCACTTCGTCTCTTCCATCTGCTGAAGATCTAATGGTTGATTAGAGTTGACAGCAGAGAAACAAAAGGAAGGGGACGCTAACAGAAGGAGGCACAACAATTAGCACACAAGCAAGGTGAGTGTTTATCTGTTCTCGCTGCCACTCGTACCCCCCGTCCTTCTGCCGCTCTCATGTCTGATAACTGATGAAGAACCCAAGAGCTCTTGAGTCAATCCAATAAACATGATCAATCATAACAGCTACATTAAGACGTGCTGATTTAATTGCTTGACTTGCGCAGATAATGTGGTTGCTGAAAGACTAATGAGAATAGACTATTTTCATGCACTGTGAGGAAATATTTGTAGTGGATCAGGAAAAATGGAGAGGAAAGGTTGTTGAAACATTCTAATATTCCGGCTTAATATGTACAGACACCTATAAGTAAGTCATTTGCAGGATGATTTGCATGAAATGCAAAAACATGGGGCACTATCTGTTTGAATGGGCATCCAAACACAATAACACTGGCCTAACCAATGGCGTGAGGTAGGAGGTGGGACTGACTGTTTGTCCAACAAATGGTAGATCAGAGGATTATTCAGGAAACCTGTGCAAAAAAAAAACAACCATAAATTTGCAATTCCATTTAATAATGTCAATTGATGATCTGCCATAGAAACACATTAACAAATGTCAGTTCAACATAACTGTTCACTGACAAATGCTGACTGAGACACACACACACACACACACACACACACTGCCCTCTAGGAACTCTAGTGGAAACCTCATGTACTGTTTTACTGAGCAATCATCAAAGACCATTAAATCAAGTGAGTGTCCACAGAGACAGGAAATTGAGGAGGGGATTACGATCTTTGCATGATGAGGAGGGGCAAGATTTATGTGTCATTTACAGAGAAGAAGATTGTAAAACTTAATTACAGAAAGTTCCCTCACACACACACACACACACACACACACACAACCCTAACTGCACAGAGCATTATTCATCTATATACACTCTCTCTCACATTCTCTCCATTTTCCATTCCCCATCCATCCATCTATTTATCTATCCATTGACCCTAAAAAAGCCCAGCCTGGAAATAATGAACAATTAAATCAACAAGAATAGAAATGAAAGCAAAAAGCACAAGTTATAACAGGCCAAACAACGTCAAGTTGGAGTGAACTGCCATTTGAAAGCTATTTTGATTTCACAATACAATGTATTGTGAAAAATGTGGGGCAGGACTTAATTTGTTCTATTAGGAATTGATTGTGAAAAATGAGAGTCAGACCACAGCTCAGAAAAATGTCTTAATCTTTTTGAAAGAAGTCTCTTATACTCACCAAAGCTAATATATTTTAAAATAATTTATTCATGTGATGGTAAATCAGAATTTTTAGCACCCACTACTCCAGTCTTCAGTGTCACATGATTCTTCTGAAATCATGCTGGTTTTGGTTTCCACATAATTATTAAGCAGTAAAATCTTTCATGTGTTTTCATGTTTCATGTTGGTTCTCAACACCAAATCAGCATATTAGAATGCTTTCTGAAGGATGATGTGTTCTTTTAAATGGTAATGATAATAATACACAATTTCAACTGTTTTTACTGTATTTTTGATCAAGTAAATGCAGCCTTGGTGAGCTAAAGATACTTAAAATTAAAAAACGTAAAAAGTCTTAATTCCTAAAAAATTTGACCGGTAGTTGGAGCCAGATTTAATGCGAGTCTGCTTAAACATTCCCTCAATAGCTACATGCTCACTGTCCAATAAGCAGTGCATCTGAATAATATTACTAAGACAAACGCTGAAACATCCACCAATAAATCATTTGCAATGAGACCAAAAAAGTGCCTTAAAAAAGTATATTGACTTTAATGGTTTGAAATTTCCTCAACAGTTCAACAACCTCATTATGGCTCTCAAATGAAGAGTAATTCCTCCCAAACCCTGTCGGTTTGACAAACATAAAGCGCTTACTCAAGGTGTATATAAAACTTGAGCAGGCTCTTTAGATGAACAGCGTGCCCAGAACCTTTGCACCAGGCCTAATTACTCTAGTAGCTTTGAGGAGAGGGCGGCCCGTTTCTATTCATCCCGGCCGGCCTGAAAGACCCTGCACCAGATGTTTCTGAAAGGGGGATCTCTTTTCTTCTCTTTCATAAGTCAGTGACTAACTTTTTGACCTCCCCTCCTTTCTCCTGCAGGTCTTGTGTGTGAGGGTCAGGGAGAGGTGGTGAGGTTATAGTGAGGTCGGGGCACATTCAATACAGCACCAACTGCACCTCCCCTCCCGGCCTCCTCCGTGCCACATCCATCTCTCCTCTTGTCTTTCTCCTCCCCCTGTTCCTTCAGACAGCCCTGAAGAGCCACAGATGCTGTTCCCCTCTGTTTTCTGTAATTCGTCTTCAGGAGGGGGGACACAAAGAGGATGCTTGTCGGACCGAGAGGAAGAAATACGGCTCTCTCTACCTTCCCGCACAATACGACCAAACAATAAACACTGCTTGTGTACACATATCATGACAGAATAATGTGGCCATAAATACCAATACAGACACTCCCTCTCGTAACGTCTCTCCTTCCTACATGCAGAGACACACACATCGTAATCACACTACACAGCTCTCGGCTACCAATTTGTTTTTATTTCGAAGTATCAGTGCCAATAAAAGTTCAATATATGACACTTGCTTACTCCATTGGTAACACTTACAATACATTTGAAGTATTCGGTATCAGGAACTAACAATGATCAATCAACAGGATATTTTACTTTGTATCCACTGCATATCAATTAGAGATTTTTTTAAATCTCAATATTTTATACTGTGCATAATAACATTGTGATGCCTATTTACTTACTTATTTTATATATTTTTAAGTGTTTTAGTGTTTTATTTTACAAAATACATTGACCTTAACATGAACATAATGATCGGCTTATTAGTTTCAAGCATAAGCATTAATAACAAGCACATCCCAAATTATCAGTTCACATGAATGCATCGCCAAATGTTTAATTTGTAATGTATAAAATACATCAGCAAAATAGCCTTGATCAAGATTAATAATTGCTGTAAAAGTCTTGTTCATTGTTAGTTCATGTTAACAATCGTGTTGATTAATGTTGACATAACCTTTGCTGTAAAGTTTCACCACTCCAGATCACAATCCAAGCGTCTGTCACCAACATTTCCTTTTGCCCCGCGTATGAAACAATTGCTGATTACATTGAAAGGTGCTGTCTGCTTCTGTGTAAACGCAACACAGCTGATTTACATAACCCAAACTACAGCCCCGACACAATGAACGATGTTTAGATAGACCTTAAGGGCCTTCATACAAAAGCTATATTTGTGCATCGCTGATGTTATAAAGCAAATGGTATTAAGTCTGTTTTGCTCACTTTCACGATTTGTTAACAACACAAGGTGACTAATGGCATTTTAAGTGTCTCTCCATCAGTTTGAGCTTTACTACACCATTGGTCTGTGTAAATACTTCCACACATGCATAAACAATGACCTCGGCTCTGATTGGTCCGAGTGTTTGCTCTGATGGAGTGAGCGGTTTGGCTTGGTGAAGCACAGGCTGAAAATAGCCAGGCCCCTGGCGTGGGTTTGAATCACTCATGCAGTTTATAGGGCACTGAACAGGTTTAATGAGCCATAGATAAATCTGATATTTCAGTCGTTTCCCACAACACGCAGCCTCGATGCCTAATAGCGACTTAGTTCATGATAGCACCTTATTTAAAGTCACTCCATTTAAGTACAAGCGCAAATACTGGGTCCAGCTGCATGGATTCATCGTAACTCACCTAGCTTCTTGAATTTGCTGTAATTACTGCATTTTGTACCTTAAAATAAACCAGGGCCTAAAATACAGAGGCCTGCTGTCCTGAAGCAGCCAGTTCCCCACCCGTGAGCCGGGATGAGGTTAAACTCACAGCTTTTACCAACACCATGTGCACGCACGTGTGCGCAAGTGCATATTAGCAATGGCAGTTTGTTATAGGGAGTCATCAGTAACTGTCCCTATGATGCCAGAAGCTTAATTAACCCTCTCTCTCATTAACACTCTCTCTATACGGCTCTCTCTCACCGGCTAACTCGCTTTCTCCCTCTCTCTCCGCTCTAGTCTCGGCCAATTACTGAGCCCAAATGGAACAGCATTAATCAAATCTTTAGTGCAGCAGCATGCTTTGAAATATCAGATTACGCAGGGCTGCAAAACTAATATGTCACTGTCACCGAGCTCGCGCAGGCATTTAGAGGCTAGCATTAACAAGATGGCTAACGTCACGAGCGTCTGCGCGCTATGTGGAACGCCGCTCTAGGGGCCATTAGTAAGACAAGGAAGAGGATAGCAGAGGGTTCTGCTTTCACTCCGCGCTCATTTTTTATGCCCCCTTTCTTCCTTTCCTTCCTCTTTGTCTTCTGCTTCTCTTATTGTTCTGTCAAAAGGCCCGCACCGCAGACGAGGAAGAATGGGCAAGACAAACGGCCCGGTGAGAAAGGCTCGAAGGAGATTAAGCAAAGGGAGGAAACGGGGGTCAGCGAAGGAAAGGAGTTGGTGCCGAAAGGAGGACAATGACGCAAAAAGCATGAGGAAGGAAAGAGGAAAAGATGAGTGAAATCTTGAGCGGATGGACAGACAGATTCTGGGTGGAAATGTGCTGACCTGTAGGCATGTGCGCCTGGCGTAACGGCTGCTTATACGTGGTGTCAACACACTTTTCTCAGGGTGAAAAAAGAGGGAGCGAAGAAAAAAGATGGCTCTGTGAGAAAAAAAATGTGCTGTTACACAGGGAGTTTGGGCGTGCTCTGTGGCAGGAGGCAAAATAGATGACAGTGTAATGATATTAAAAGCGCAAAGTTGTTAAGATGCCAAGTCAAGGCCCCATAAATCCAGCCAGGGCTCCCACTGCCTGTCCCCACACCGCGTAATTAAATCTGATTTATGAGGCGTATTACAGCAGTGAGAGATAGTTCATATTCCAGCTCTGCTTTATTAGACAGCCTGACAGGCGCCAAAAAATATTGTCGAAGTTGCCTCGGCCCTAGCCGCCAAAAAGCCTTGCTCCGCACTCTGTCTTTTGTTGTGTCAGTCCTCCCTTCCCGTGATGGATTAGGCACTCTTTCTCACTCTCTCTTCTTCTCTCTTTCATTCGCTCTCCATCTCCTCCCTCAGTCAGAATGTGGTGGAACAGCCCCTTGTGACACAGCCAGACAGCTTCATCTTCATCAGTAGCCCCCAACGCCTCCACGCAGCCCCCGCTCCCGCCCCCCGCCGGGCCGAGAAGGAGAAGAGGGAGGGCACAGGTGTGGAAGAAGAGAGCCGTTTGTGAAGTGAGAAGTAAAAATACAGAGAGAAACAAGGTTATTGTAGTAGTTAACTAAAACAAATGGCAAACTTTAATCTTTATAAACCTAATATATCTTAAACTAGTAGCCATGGGAACTATTTTTCATTTAGTTCAACTTTAGTTTTTTTCTCTATATTTCCATCAACAAATAGTTGTGTATTTATTTGTTTATTTTATTTATTGTCTATTCTATTTATTATTAGTGTTATATTTTATTTTATTTTATTACCTTAAATGATATGTATGTCTGCACTATATCTGTACTTTGTGCACTAGAAGCTCCTGTAACCAAGACAAATTCTGATTTTCATTCTGATGTACAAAAATAGCTAAAACTGAACCTGAAATAAAAATGAATAAACTATATAGACATATTAAACAAAAATGAACAAAACTGACAAACATAACACAGCTACTAAAAATTTTACTAATATGAAACTTAAAGGTCCCATGACATGCTGCTTTTTGGATGCTTTTATATAGGCCTAAGTGGTCCCTAGTACTGTATCTGAAGTCTGTTTCCCGAAATTCAGCCTTGGTGTAGAATTTCAGCCACTGTGAACCAGTCCCACAATGAGCTTTCCTTAGCAGTGTTAATTTTGGCAGGCATTTTTGATTTAGTCTTAGTCTTGAGACGAAAATGCTTAATAGTCTTAGTCACATTTTAGTCATTTGAGTATTTCATAGTTTTAGTCTAGTTTTAGTCGACGAAAAGTCATTGTATTTTTGTCAACTTTTAGTCTTTACTTTTAGTCAAAGTGCCGTTAACAACATTTATTTTGGTAGCTATTTTATATGTAGTATTCAAACAAAAATAGGCATCAATTCTTCTCTCTTTAGACCAAATGAATTAAGCTTATGAGAAATTTGAATCAAGGATTGAATTAGGAAAAACTGGAATACATTTTCATTTTTTGGTAGAGATACAAATTAAACTCATTTTTCAGATACAGTAGCTTTACTTAAGTATACATGGTTAACATTTATGACACGGATAATTAGGAATGCTGTCCCTTTAAGACGGAAGGCATGCATGTAATACTGACACACATTCAGTTTTCACCCACCTGTTTACGCTCACTTAAGCCATAACTGACTGTATTTATGTGAGATACTCTGACTCTACACGATAGACACAGGACTGCTGTGTGTGTATTTGAGCAATGAGAACTGAGAACTGATCGCGCGCTGTATGAGAACTGAAGAAGTGGAGCGTGCGCACGAGAGAGAGCACTTCTATCAGCGCGACTCCGCCTATCCCGCCGTCACCAACTTTAAATTAATCGACAACGAATTGTGACTCCCGGGAAAAACGGGACGTCTGGTCACCCTATCCCTAACCCTTCGGGTGCTGAGGCTATTGTTTCAGATCGTTAGTTTGCGTTTTGATAGCCTATCCGTCCACTGCGGCTGCCATACTGAGACTAGATACGCCCCTCATCTGATTGCAATCCAATGACAAGAGACACACATTTTGGATTTAGGATGTATTTTGAATGTCCGGTAGTCCTCAAATAACATTTTAGTCCCGTCTCGTCTTGTTAATGAAGACGCGGCATTAATTTCGTCATAGTTTTTATCATCAGACATTAATTTTAGCTAGTCAACGTCTCGTCTTAGTCACAGAAAAAAGGTTCGTTGACGAATATTTTTCGTCTTCGTCGACGAAATTAACACTGTTCCTTAGGAAGTGCCATTTCTGTGTCTGTAGCTTTAAATGCTAATGAGGAGGAGAGAGGCGGGGCAAGGTGGAGGGTGGGTGTGTGGCCTTAACCAGCTTGCGCTACCATGCGCTAATGTTAACAGTGGATGTATCGCAGTGGCTCATAGACACACAATCTTCAAGCTTTTCAGTTTGACCCAGAATCTGATCCGGATGGAGAAGCACCGGATGAAGAAGTTGCAACTCAGCCGCTATAGCAAGACGATACGGTACTTTAGTTGGTTTGTTTATGTATGCTGTTACAGTTATTATCATGTACCTAATGCTAGCCATAGGCTCGGATTAAGGAACTAAAAAAATACTTTGGTGTTCATTTGTACATCCAAACACTGAGCAACTGCCATGCTTTGCTCGTTTGCAAGCCATGACGTCTCTCGAGGAAAAAAAAATATTGTGCTCGCCTCGCACGGTAGTAGCTCATTTTCTCATGGGCGGGCAAAGCAGAGACAGGGGAGGTAACCTTTCCCCGTATGACGACATAAAGGGGAGATTCCAGATTGGGCCATCTGAGCTTTCATTTTCTCAAAGACGAAGCAGGATACCCAGGGCCGGTTTACACCTATCGCCATTTCTAGCCACTGGAGGACCATAGTCAGGCTTGGGGAACTCATATTAATGTTAAAAAACCTCATAAAGTGAAATTTTCATGCCATGGGACCTTTAAAATAAAAAACTAATTCAAACTATTTTTAAAAATGATATAAAAAAAAACACTAGAGACAGAAACATAATATCAAACAACATGAAATCAGATGCATTTCGTGGCTAATTACACCACTTTACATTGATTGGAACAAAAGAAAGTGAAACCTCAACATTTCTGTCTTTTTGCTGACAAAAACACTTCTGTCTTGTTGTGTTCTCAGTGTTTGTCCCGAGGCTGCTGCTTCAACAGGTACTAGAAATCTGAAGATCTTGTCTGATGTAGAAACAGATCAAATATTTGAGCCAGCTAAATTGAATTTTCTTTCTAAAATTCGCTATCACTTACGTATTTTCAAAGAACCAAAGGGCCTCTCATAGTCACCCACACAGCTCTCCATTGATTAAACCCGAGAGACACAACAGGAGAGAAAACATCTCACCAGCAGACCTTAAAGAGAGAGAGAGAGAGAGAGCAAGAGCAGATAAAAGAAGAAAGGATGAGTGCAGAAGGGAAAAAAAAACACCAGCTGATGTTAACGAGCTGGGACACTTTTATTATCATTATTAATTAGAGCTTTTCAAGCAACAGAATTAAATCAATACGCTGGAGTGAAACAAATTTCAGAAGGCCGCTCAGATCAATCAGGAAGGGTTTTTATCTGCGTAACTGCCACTGAGCTAAGCTCGTTAGTGAAACAGTCGTTAACAAGGCACTTGCGGCAAGAGGATAGATCTGAGCTATTTCTAATTAGGAGGACATAAACCCAGCAACCATTTCTCCTCTCTGATTAACTGTTAAGTTCATTTGTGATTTTACCCCCTCCTACTATCCTCTTTCTTTGTCTGTCACAAACACACAGACACAATCCCAATTTCTCATGTAGATCTATTTTCTCTTCTCGTCGGCTTCTCGCTTTCTCTCTCAGCCTAACCATTAAACAGGATTAAATGCTTGCAGAGATTCTTGCCTTGTGTTAAATGATTGCGTCCTTATAAGGGTAAATGAGACCATTTATCATGGGCCCGTCCTCTGGGTGCGCTGCAGGTCGTTAGCCATCTACCGTCATGAAATAATTAGTTTTACTATTAATGTAGCAAAGCTCAATGATCATGAGTGCCCACATGTCCCCTTACACTGGGATTAATTGTATTAATGTGCTCAGATGCTCACTAAAGGCCTTTAAAAAAGGATGAAATGTTAGCAGGGCTCTGAAACATGGAACAGTCTTGAGCAGATAATAGCACAAAAAGATTCAGCGCTGCTTCCCTTTTATATCGTCTTTAATATCAATAGATTATAATAGTGCATACTGATGATAATGGCTGAAACGGCTATATTATGAATACAGCTCTTACGTGACATGCGCAACACTTACATTGTTCTAATATAACACTGTAAAACAGATGTGCTGACTCTAAATTGGATTTGATATTATAAAACATTCTTTTCTGATTATTTAAAATTTTATAAATTAAAATAAAAATATTTTTTTAAAGAGTAAAATAAATAAAAATGAAAATAATAAAGTGCCATGTTATATTGTGTTATATAAGAAATTGTTGAAATTTTATTTCACCATAGCAATATATATAACGATATAGTTATTTTTGCTTTAAATAAGGCCTTTATGATATCAACAATTTTATACCGTAGAAATTTCATAATTCTGGTCACTGGTGTCAATATCACAAAAAACTAATGCTAGCCTAAATTTAAAAAACAAAACAAAACTCAACTAAAACTAATTACAAGCAATAGGACAAAAACATATTATAAAGTAATCACATGTATAAAAACACTAAATATTATTGACTGTGTAAATTAAATATGTATTTCTTCTTACTAAAGTTACAAAGGTGATTTAGTCAAGAGTAGTAAGAGATTTTCTCTCTTTTGTTGTTTGATTAACACATTGGTCTCAAACTCAATTCCTGGTGGGCCACAGCTCTGCACAGTTTAGCTCCAACCCTAATCAAACACACCTGATCCAGCTAATCAAGGAATTCAGGATTACTAGAAACTTCCAAGCAGGTGTGATTTGGAGCTGGTTGGAGCTAAACTCTGCAGAGCTGTGGCCCTCCAGGAATTGAGTTTGAGACCAATGGATTAACATGACAGACAGCAGGAATATTAGACTGCTGTCACTTTAAGAGCTGCCTGGATGCAATATACACGTTTTCTTTCTCAGCTGTTTGCTTTCACTTAAGACCTAAATAGCTGTGTTTACGAGGATACTTGCAAAGACAGGAATTTTGACACATACAAATGTGTGTTTTTAACCATTTAAGGCCTATAAAGCAGCAAAAATAACTCAATTTAATACTCCTACGCTCTATGAGGACCATCTTCATGTGCACGTGCCTCTCTGACAGCTCTCAGAAACAGTCTCTCAGAGAGTGCAGTTATCTTTCATTGACTTAAAATCACTTGTTTTTTTAACTGCAGTGCTTAAAAATGTGTGCAAACGATAAGTTTTCGTGACTACGAAGCACAGCAATGTCTCGTGAGCGTGTAGCCGCCATAGAGATGATAGTCCAAAATCTTTATCAGTTGACACATTTTTACTGGTTAATCATGTCTTCTGGTCTATCACCCACCCCAAATAGTAATATTACTATATATAACATGATATAAAATATAACTTGGCACTTTCCAACATTACCCATAATCCAATTTATTACCCATAAAAACATCTCACTCATTTCTTATAACACTGTATGAAGGTTTGCCATTTCTAATTTCAAGCCAGTTATAAGAATGATTGAAAACAATACTAAAACATAAACTGATTCCCAAGCAGTTATCATTTCTACATGTTTTAATTAGAGAGAAATAACAGGGAATGACTGACACCATAAGTGATCATCGTTGATGACCCAGTTCTTGAGGCAGTGTTATTAACCTAATGAAGAACAATGCTTGACTTGAAGTCCACAGCTGTTCCAGCCTCACAAACACCAGGAGGATGGGCTGGAAAAAATTCCTCACAATGTCAAGAGGTGACACTGTGTCGAAGAGCAACCACAGAGGTGTAAAGTTAACAGAGACACAAAGGCTAAATTCTATTGGTGACGCTGGCTTTTTGCTATGAGCATTGTGATTAACCTACTGCTCCAGGTCTGCCTCTTGACCCTCTCTACACGCTGACCTCTACATCCTAGCACTCTCTCACAGCGTCTCTCTGCAGGCTGTTGCTGTAGTCATAGTAGGCCGCATCTGGGGCCTGTGATCAACGTCACGACACATTAGAAACAGTGACAGAATCTCTCCCCCGTGCTCAGTTGGAGTTTTACTATGGGTCAGAAACAGAGCCAAACTCCCTTCAGCATAGGATGTCTGTTTTTGTCCTTCATTCATCTATTGTTTTAGGGTGTGATCTAGTTTCAAACAATATCTGTTTATCTAAATGTCTATTTAATCTAAGCCCAGTTTTTATACATGCAAACTATTCAAACATGAGTGCTGCTTGCATGTGCACAGTTCTAGGGTGTTTTAGTAAGTCAACAGGACGTTGCTATGCAGTCTGCACTTATTGTAAGTGCATGGAAAGGCATTACTCTGTGATTGCTAGGACATTGCCAATGACTGCTTACCAGGCCAAGTTAAAAGAGCTCACCCAGATATCTCTATAATGTTTTGTTTACATCCAAGTTATACATACCAAATGCTTAGGTTAGTGGTTTAGAATAAATTACTTAAAGTAAGCATAAAATGGAAAGTCACCCTATCTGTTTTCTAAATTGATTTTATTGTGAACAATTCATCCATGCAATGATAGACTTCTCTCTGATGATGTCTGCCAGACTTCTCCAGTTATTTAGTCCGCTTAAACCCAGCAAACTCACATTCAGATCAACCGATGGATAGAAGTTTCCACTTTTTCATAATTGGTTTCACTCAGATGTACAGTGCACAAAACAAAAGAGATCTGTTGCTACTTCTGTTTCATCTTGACTTTAAGATAGTTCACCCAAAAATGAATACTGAGTCATCATTCACTCAATATCAAAACTTTCTAAACCCGTATCAATTTCTTAACACAAAAGAAGATATTTGGAAGAATTTGAGTAACCAAACTGTTTTTATTCCTCAGTGACTTGCATAGTATTTTTTCCATACTATGGAAGTCAATGAAGACCAACAACTGTTTGGTTACCCACATTTTCCAAAATGTCTTTGTTTATGTTCAACAGAAAAAACAAACTCATAAAGGTTTGGAATAACTTGAAGGTGAGTAAATGAAGACAGTAATTTTATTTTTGGGTGAACTATAACTTGGGCAAAAATATTGATTATTATTTAATTGCTCCAATACCAAACAATCCATTTAGCTAACTTTTCAGACACATGTGAACAATTTTTAGCGTAAAAAAACTGTCAAATATACTGTATGAGTAATTAAAAATCAAACTGTTAAAATTATACTTTTGTGTTGTTTGTAGTTCTGTTAAACCTCTGGTCCTTGATGCGTCAAAGCAAAGTGTTTACTAATGTAGTAAACTTAGTGTGAATCATTACTTGAAGTCAGTGATCCAGAATCACACTCCAGCAGATGAGACCAATTTGGAGAAGTTTTTACCCATTCCTGATGCATTTTCTTCTTCTTTTTCTCCCTCTTCTTTGTTCCAGATCCTACCGTCTGATTGTTGCCTAATGAATAGGCCATGTCTGAGTGCAAAGATCCTGCTGTACCCTAAGACAGATCGAACATCTGGACCGAAAAGAAAGATATAACACCAGTGTCATCACAGCCTGTGTCTGTATAACCAATCCATCTGCATTACACGCAGCACATGTGCGAGGGAGCTGAAGTGTGCCGTTTTTCAAAAGTCTGGTTTATGCGAAAAAAATACACTCACTTTTTTTTTGGTTCATGCGTGTCTGTGCAACACACTCGGCGGCTATGTGCAGCAGAGTGCAACAAAGCCACTACATCACTGTAATTAGTTTTGTCATTCTCTCTCCCTCACTCACTCACCAGCTCTAATGTAATACAGAGCTCAGGCCAGGCCAGTAAGGCCATTAATGAGTCACACTGACACAGCCTCCAGGACCCCAGTGCTTTTTACTGTCTATCTGCAGCCATGACATCAATTAATCACTCGTTAATCCTACCCCCTACACCGGCCTTACTGAGAGGGGGCAGGGGGCCGTGTATGATCCAAATTCTACCCATGAAGAAAAGCAGAATGGCTGACAGAGCTGAAAACAGAATTGTAATGAAATATAAGCTATATACATTCAAATATATATATTCAAAAATAAAACAAAGGCTCAATTATAACAGGGAATGCTCACTTTTCACAATCTAAGGAATCTAATCTATTCCCAATGGAATGAAATCCTGCCCTACATTTTTTTTTTTCTCGTTGAAAAGGCATCTCATTATAGACTTGAACCAGGAGAAACTGTTTAAACTCAGACGCAGTGTAACCCACTTCAAATTTTACTGTTAATTATGCACTTTAGAAACAAGACCGATAAGCAAAGAACATGTCCTTAAAAGGTGTTGTGTGGTGTTTATTGTTCAGTGTGTACATCAGATTGTCTCCTCCTCCACAGGGAGTGACTGAGGGGATGCAGGTGCTGGATGGACTAATGTTGTGCTAACAGGTGTTTTGGAGAGCCTGGCCATGTATGGGAAGAGTCGTCCACTGTGAATGTTGTGTTTATCCTCTCCGTCTCTCTCTCACTCACTCCCTCTCCCATGATAAATGACACACTTTCTTCGGGCTGACATTTCACAGCACTGGAATCTCTCAAAGCCGTTAGTCTCTGACATTTTGTTTCCTCCACCAAAAAAAAAGGAAAAGTAGAAGAAATGTACTCATTTCCAGACGTCCCTTTACCGTGTAGTGTGGCGCTTATAGGGCATGAGTGAATGCAGGAGTGATTCCTGTATCCCTGATCAAGATGGGTCATCACACATTGAAATTACACATGCAGTGAAAAAGTAGGATACTATGATAAGTTGTGTCCTTTTTCCAATACTGAACATAGCAATACTCAAACTTAATTTGAACAGTATTGATAAATGAAAGGTAAAATAATTTGACAAATATGCAGAAATTGGTTTGGACACACCTACTCATAATTTATTATTACTATTTTCCATATTTTAGAATAATAGTGAAGTCATTTATCTATGATATGAAGTAAATGGAAGTATGTGAATTATGCAGTGACAAAAACAATCATATCTTAATCATATAAAAAAAAAAGTTAATTACTTTGTCTCTTAGAAAGACCACACTTTTAAAACGGTAATTCACTGCTGGCAAAAAGAGAACTAAGTCTAAGACAGTGCTACATAACTAGAGAAAACAAAGAAAAAGGGCTGTGGCAAAAAAAAGGAAGAAAACTTCAACACCCATAATGCACTGAGCTCGATTAGACTATCTGTGAGCAGGGATATAAAAATGTGGAAGTACAATCTATAGTTTTCACAAAGCCCTGGATCCGTTAAAAGTTCACCAGATGACGCATTTACATCATCTGTTGGACTGTTGCTGACAAATAAATGGGATATTTTGGTGCAGGTAACATAGAAAAATAATACACTTTGTTCCTTTACTTACTGTACTAAAGATGTAACAATACAAAACCTACCCCCTTAAAAGCCCAAATCCGACACTAGTAAAAATCTACACGATATAATGGAATACTTGTGATTTTTTAATTTGTTTTATTAATGCATTAAAAACTGTTAGAAGACAAAGATATTATTTTAATAACGCTGGATTTGAATGATTTTTGTAGTCAGATGGTGTGGTTACAGTGTCCATTGTCCAAATTTCAAGCATTCAAGCATATAGGTCAAGAGGGCTGCAGGACGAGAAAACAGTGGTTCAGTAGTTGTTATATTATTGTTTCATCTTAGTAATCCAACTGTAGTTGGTTCAAATATAGAGACTTGCACTATACACTGCATGCAACACGTAACACATGATCTGTTTCATGTACTTAATTTCCACTGCATGCTGTATAGGGAATACAGAGTGATACTACAAGCAACAGAAAGATTTAATTATTGAAATTTATGCAAATGAATCCAATTAATTTGTAAGCAATACTGACAAAGGTCGGCCTGACATTTCTAATGAGTAACAGACAGTGTGAGCGGCCATGTTGAATTTGAAATGTGTGGGGATGTTCTGCCATGCGCAAAACACAGTGGCTATTAATTTCATCAAAACAGATGGGTTTCTTAAGACTATGATCAATGGTTCAAGTCAGAAAACTGACATCAAATCAATCAGAATTTGGTTCTTTGGACTTTCAGTGTTGGTGTAGTTGGGCTTTCCTATGGCACTGTATTGCATCCAACTTAAATTGAGCTGAACATACAAGGTTCAGATCCCACATTTAAGGTGCATCACCATTCAAAAGTTGGGGATTTTTTTGTTTTTTTGAAATAAGGAATTTATTACTTTTACTCAGCAAGGATGCATTAAATTGATCAAAAGTGAAAGTAAAGATTTTACATTGTTATTCATTGGGGGTGGGGGTCATGATTTCCAAATAAATATTAAGTAGCATAACTGTTTTCAGCATTGATAATAATAAGAAATGCTTTTCTAATGTCATTCTAATTGACTGGAATAATGGCAATGTCTTAAAATTTTTAATAATATAACAGTTTTTTACTGTATATTTATCAAATAAATGCAGCCTTAGTGAGCATAAGAGACTTCTTTCAAACACATTAAAAAAATCTTACCAACACCATTCTTTTGAACAGTAGTGTTTGCTGAACAGAATGTAACGATAAACAGGATGGAATTCACTCTTACAAGTACCAACTAAGCATTAATTCCTAAGAAGTAACACTGAATCTTTGTAGTGTAAAGGTCATGTAGAGTTGGAGGTGCACTCATTCAGAAAACAGGCTGCCTCACAAAATCAGTCTTTCAAACTCTGACACCCACAAAGTCCCACCCGTCTCCAAAACACACACGCACGCAAACTTTTTTTGGCCACAGAAACAGTTCCCCCGATCTGAGCGATCTGAACGTCACATAGCTCTCCCCGCTGCGGTCAGAAAAGTGTTTCCCGCTGCTGACAGGCAGGATAGATGACCTCCATTATACACAACTACAAATACATTCCAACAGCTGAAGGTGCAGTAAATTATCCTTCAGCAGAGATGGGAGGAGAGAGCAGAAGACAAAAAGAACAGAGAAAAAAAAACAGGAGCGAAGGTCTAATATTTCAAGCTGGATTCCCTCAGAGAGAAGAATGGAGTCTTAAGTTTGTCTACTCTAAAGGTTGTCTAACAATAAGAGTTATTCCATTCTGATGACTTAAAAGAAAATCAATCAGACAACCGCACAGTCATCTGTAACTGTTTGTGTGTATTAGCTTTTTTCATGAGGCTGAGAGTTCAATCTAATCCTCACCGGTTGACATTAGCATTAGCTGTTTTGCCAAGATACTCCACATTGTTGCAGCATTTTCTTTTCTACCTGAAGTTTACATATCAGTTCAATTTTCCTGTGGCAGCAAAACTTCTGGTTTACTCTTGTATTGTAGTGCTGCATGCTAAGTGCATGCTAACTGAATAAAATGGAAAAAAAAGTGTTTTATATAAGCATTTTCTGTCCTCTCTCTGACTAAATGTTACACAGGCTGTTTTTGCTTCTGTACCTTTAAGACTGCTGTATATAAATGACCTCTGTTTTGATTAGCTAACCTCCAAGTACCGGTGTGTTTCACACAAGTTGAATACGCATTAATATGCTTCTGATATAAACACAATTCAAAATCTGTGTGTGGGCAGGTTTTGCTATGGTTGTAGGGACGATACTTCAAAAATTTCTCCAGAAAAGCAAAACCTGACCAAACCGCTTTGTGGAGAAGTATGTGTGTTTGCACATGTGTTCGAATGTATATGAAATATGTAAAGGCTTGACCTCAAAAAGCTGGTTTCTCTGTGAAGAATAGCGCATTCTCTGTCACACACACCCACTCTCACTGTAACACTATAAATTAGCTACAATCCCTGCAGCATCAATCTAATATAATTGCTCTGACGCCAGTCGAGACAACAGTTCTGTTTACGAGACAGTTTTCTCTTATCTGTTCGTATTATCCTATTATTAATGGTCTGCTACATAAAAACACTTACATTCATTCTGAACCCTCAAACAGTCTCCTAGAGAAATAGACAGTAAACATACACACACAAGTGTCACAGAATAGCTAAAGTGTCTGGCTTTGTCAAACTAATGTGCAGAGTGTCACACTGCGATGTCAAACACGATTATATCAAACACACACTTTTTACCCATGGGGCATTTCATCGTGGCAGTTTGACATCACAACCACAGAAACTCTTGCTTATCAAGACTATCACTGCAAGTTTATGGGAAACGTGATGAAAGCAAAATACGAGAATTCCTTTGATACGATGGCCTTTGCCACTATAACCAGAGTTCGGCATTCATGGCATAATATTTTCCATAAGATATCATTGCTGCAGATCGGAGCCAGTGAGAGAGTTTGTTTTACTCACATTTAAAAGCTACTCACTGGATGTCAACTATTTATACAGTGTACTGAATGTCAGGGCTCAGAAAAACTACTACACTGTAAAAAAAAAAAAATGTTGAGCCAACCTAAAATTTTATTAAGGCAACCAGCTTCAGCAGATTTTTGAGTTTGCTCAACTTATTTTTGTGGGAGATTCTCAAATTTTTGTTGTATAAACTTGAAATGACAAGTTGAGAAAACTCAAAAATCTGCTGAAGCTGGTTGCCTAAAAACCTTTTTTTTTTTTACAGTGTAGATATCCAGCACTTCCTTTCCATTTTAGAAATAATTAAAAGGTTAGAAAGAATTACGACAGTTTAAAAAAAAAATACAGCTTACTTCATACATAGAAGAGACACGTGCAAGTTGTCACAAAGTAGGACTATATTAAGATTAAAACATTTTAATTTGACACGAACATACCTATTCCCATAATTTTTTTAAAAATAAAATAAAAACTGATACTGTGACATGGGCCAAGGCCTACTATCTTTTTGTTTTCTCAAAAGATGTGTTCAATCACCCTTTTTCTCAAAAATTGAGGTTTATATAGAATCTGACTTCCAAAGTATTTACTGAAGTACTTATCTTTGTTACATAAAAGGGATAGTTCACCCAAAAATGAAACTTCTGTCATCATTTACTCACCCTCATGTCATTCCAAACCTGTACGACTTTCTTTCTTCAGTGAAACACAAAAGAAGGTATTCTGAAGAATGCTAGTGAACAAACAGTTTTGGTTCCTATTGACTTCCACTGTATGGACAGAATTTTTTGGGTGAACTATCCCTTTAAATCTGCAGGTATTTGGTGTTGCTGCTCTGTCTCGATAATGAAAAAGCATGTAAAGTAGTTTCATGTGTGAACAGAAAGAGCGATTAAAACTTTCTCTTTTTTTGGTCTCTACTTTTGCTTCTTTCATTTTCTACTCTCTCTCTCTTCCTCTGGATCTCAGCCCTCAGTTTCCTAGAGAAGAGGGCTGAAGACAGATTTTAATGAAACTGTCAGAGAGTGTGTGTGTGTGAGTGTGTGTGTGTTTGCTTCACTGCTGAGAGTGTAATTATGCCTCTTCCCTTAACAGACAGTCTGACAGACATATTCTCTCCTCCCTTCTTCTGTCTTTCCTCACTCTGTCCATCTCACAGGCCCCTTGAGACACAAATTAACATCACATTTGGTTTGTCATCAGCCTTTGAATGACAAACACAGCTAAAACAGAAATGACCGAAATGGACCAATGTTTTATTCTTACAGTAATGTCACCATAATGACCAACTGTCGTTCCCAGTCGGCCGTTAAATCTATGATGTGCAATAGAGTCACTGAAAGCCATTTGTATATGAATGAGCCATGTCAACATGCAAAAGATGACACTGTAAATCAACGCAAACAGATACATAAGAAAAGTCAGGAAAAGAGAGGAGAGAAAAAGAGCCAAAAGAAGAGAAATCAGAACCAATAATTAAGAAATACAGATGGGGCTTTACTTGAGATGGAAGGACCATAAATCCCATCATGTCTCGCTCTCTCTCACTCACTCTATCATCAGCGCTGTAAGTTTTTAATCACACTGAAATGATTTATTTTAACGTCAGCCGTGTGTCACCGCACTTCCTTTCATTTTTCAAATTGTTTGTGTTTTTTCTCGATGATAAATTTATCTTCAGACAACCCCAATATGACTAATTAACTCTGAAATATAGGAACCAGATGTTCGGGTGAAGGAAGTTTCTACGCAGCAGCCAAAAGAACATGCCAATCTCTCTCTCTCTCTCTCTCTCTGTCTCTCATTCTCTCCCCCTTACTCATTTTATGTTCAGTCAGGCTCTTTCGGCTCTAATGTGTGACCTGTCATATTGAGGTCCAGAGTAAATTTCCTGGCTACGCTGCACATGCTGCAGTTCACAGGCACTTTCCTCTCGTTTCCATCACCTTTCTTCCTTCTTCGCTCATCACCCCGTACCTAATAATCCTCCTCCGTCGCTCACAGACCACAAATTTCACAGGAGTATTTATAATTACGTCTAATTTACCATTAGGATCAAAACATTTACAGTGAGCGCAAACAGACTGGAAGCAATCAGAAATGACTGCAGTTGATCCCAAACTTTGTAAGAAAAATCACACAGTATGTAGCCATTAAATAAACAGTGTATTTAGACGTGAACATGAAGTGCTAAGTTGAACAGTCTTTGAGGGCCATGCTTCGGCCTGCGTGTGTGTGTGTCGCTGCTAAAGCAGAGCGTGATGGCGCCGGGCCCCGGAGGGACGCGTTGCTCTGACACTCTGACAGTTTGCCATGAGTGACGTGTGATCCGTACAAATTTCAGGACTAATAAATCTACCTGTCAGTGCGGGGGACTTGAAAGGGCTGAGGCCCTCGGGCTGAGCTTTAACACAACTCGTGTTGATGAAATTCTGTAGGCTGGAGAATTATAGCTGTCAGAAAAACGCCCACGTCAAATCTTGAGCTTTTGGCTCACTTACTCTTTTTTTTTCTTCTTCTCTCTCTCTTTCCTCTTTTCCCTTGCTCTCTCAACACTCATATATCGCTCACATACATCCAAAGCGAACTCTCCATGTCTCTCTCTTCCTTTAGCTCGATGTAGAAAATGAGACGCAGACTTCTTTCATCGCTTGGTAACTATTATTACATCACTTTGACACCGTACAACCTCAGGCCTGCCAAGCTGCACCACATAACACCGTTCCTCCTCGGCTTCCATTACTGCACTTAAAGCACACACACACACACACACACTTGGGTTGACGTCGGTGTTATCTGCGTCTGGCATGGCTCCGGTGACGTGAGAGCAGGTCCTGATCTCTTTTGTTTGTAGGTGTACAGGACATGGAGGATCGCTGTCAGCAGTCGGGGTTAAACAGGGGAAACGTGCAAAAAGATCTCACTTTGCTCTCTCTGTAAATTCTATACCAATAAGCCAATAAATCACCGTTCCTTCTCCTTTCTCCTTCCTTGAAGGTTCACAGTGTTAGATTTATTCCTGTTTGTCCTTTATTTTTGGCTGTGTTTGCTTAGCGTCTTCTCTCCTCGCGCTCCCCGAGTGTCCGCGGGGCGATAACTCATGTTGTTTGGACACTTCTCTACTGGCGCTGTCTTTCCCGTAAACTCTATAGAGGGGGATATGAGGGCGCTTGTATTTACACTGTGGAGTGAAGAGTTCAGTATATGTATGTATGTGTGTGTGTGTGTGTGTACGTGCAGACTGCATGCCTGGCCTGTCTGCTTAAATGTCAACAGCACCTTTCTTTCCTGCAGTCACTCATATATAGGACTGATCGTGACTCAAAAAGATCATTGAGATGATGCACAAAGTCTCTCAAAAACATGTTCTAAATATTTTGGCATTTAAATCGCAGACCAAGGCCAAAATCTTGCATTTACCTTGTATATCCATTTTTAAAATTCAAATTTAGTTAAATAAAACTTCATTTGCAAAGCTCTTGTAATCTATCTGGCTAACAGATAAAACTGTCCAGTGTGCAAAATACAAAAATAAATACAAATAAAAACAAAAACAATTTAATACTTTTGAAAGCATCAGTATGGGGTGAAACCTACAGCCATGTGATAGTGTGTTTATGAATTTATGAAGTTGTCCCGAAGTTGTTATGAAGTGAACGTGTTGGCAGGGCAAGTAAAAATTGTAAGCACTGGCCCAAATTGCCAGCAGAAACAAATAAATCACTATTGCTGTTGAGCAACCGCATAGTAATATGTATTAAAAACACCTTAACCTCAGAACGTGCAAGAAGATGCTTCAGATTTGGTATTATAATTGGGTGAGAAGTGGGGAAAAATCCTGAACCTGCTGCTATTTTTCAAACCTTCCAAGGAAATCTGAATTCATCTGTTTGAAAGTCACATCTCATGCCAACTTTCTGCCATGCAGCATATTTATAATGTTTTCACAAAGCGGTTTCCGTAAAGTTTGACATTGACAGTAAGTCTAGTTAACATGCCATAAAAATGTGTTCTAAAAGCACTATTAAAAGGGGAGTTTCATCAAGTGTTATGAAAAGAATTTACCAAAATGATCTTCCACACCCCATTCAATGATAATGTCATCAGATAAAGGAAATGAGTAACTACTAGATTAAAGGCTGATCCCAGTCATTCATTCACTGACCTCACCCCATCATCAACAGGTAGTATTTTTTTTTTTTAAAGTCTCTTCATGTCTCAATCTGTCAAAGTGTCATGCAGGGTGTGTCTGACAGCGTGAGTGTTTGACAGAGTGTGTGATCTCAGACTTTAACAGGGCTTGGGGTGAGGACCAAACGCGCCGCGCTACAAATCCCAGCGATGAAGTGATCTCAGCGCAGTCTTGATGAGTACACTAGATCTTTGAAGACAAATTAACAACCGACGTGCACGCACATGCGCATGACTCTGAAATGGGGCCCTGGCTAACTATAACCAGACCTGTTGCAAATGTGATTTCCGAGCCTAATAGACTGAAACTTCACTGATGGCTTTAAGCAGCTGAAACCACATTCTCCTGTTCCTCAGCCTCTTGACTCCTACGTGAACTGGGGAGTTTGGCCCAGGGGCATACAAACATTTGTGTGTGTGTGTGTGTGTGTGTGTGTGTGTGTGACTCTGACAGCAGGGTCTAAACTAACAAACAGGAACCAGGATCCAGGGCTCTCACCCCAGTCTCTCTCTCTTTCTGTAGCCCCGGTGTTGACCTCTAAAGTCCTGCAGCAGTGGTCATGACCAGAGCCTGCCCCAGACCTCCACACCTGCCCATCATTCTCACCTTTCACTTTTAATTCCTCTGAAAAGACACTTTCTGGCTCACTGAGTCAGACAGGCAGAGTGTGTGTGAGAGCTTCATCAGAACAATATTAGATAAAGACAGCAGGGTTTGGGCAAAATTCAGAATAGAAGAATTGGTTCCCTTTCAGTTCACAAGGACAAATTTGAATTGAAGTGATGAAATGTCATACAGGTTTGGAATGACATGAGGGGGAGTAAATGACTGCATATTCATTTATGGATAAATTATCCCTGAAAAATATAAATATTTCCAGCAAATATAAAAATACATTGCTTAAAATGGAAATTTATTTTGGGATAAAGTGAAAAGTGGGTACGGGAAGTAAAAATTTAAGTACTTGCCCATCTCAACAGCAGAAGAAAAAAAAAATCTTTATTTTTGAGCCCTGGCAACCACTAAGAACATGTTAAAAATTGGACGAGAAGTTGGGAAAAACCCTGAACTAATACTATTTTTTCAAAGGAAACATCATGCAGGTTTGGAACAACATGAGGGCGATTTAGTTCATGAGTGTGAATTTGCATTGTGACACCCCACAGGAATGTGAATCGGAATTTGAATTTGAATTCCAGGAAGAAGAATTTACTAAATTGCAATTCAAGGAAATTTAACACAGGTAATGCAATTTGGGAAATAAAATATTCTTCCTTCCTCTTCTTAACTATTCTTCAAAATTAATCGCGTTAATCAGCCATGGACTGTGATTAATCATGATTAATCACACATTTAAAATACTAGGATTTACCTGTAAATGTGTTGAAATAAAGAAATGCATGACAAACTAGTTTAAGGAAACAGAACCTTTCACACTTCTGCCAGGTATGAGACATAATCCTTATTATTCTTTTGTTTTTATTCAGCCATTATCAGTCTTTATACTGGCAATAAAATGTTTACCAAGCCATATCGCTTCAATCCCAGTATACATTTACCCAACTATTATCAAAAGTATTTCTAAATAAATACAACAAAACATTTTCTTGCGACCTCACGTGAAGTATTATGACAAAATGCATTATGAAGAAGAATTGGACCTGTTCTGCAGGTGCATTAGAGCTAATATTAGCATCATGCTTCAGACAGTTTATGAGATTAATAGTACACTTTTGTTTGTAATAACTTCCTTTTGCGATCACATGGAATTTGGTTATTTACTGTTGTTAAAATATGCTATTTATAGCCTTTTATATCGCTGCACAAATTAGCATAGATGTACACATTCCTCACATGAAAATATCCTATCGTAATCGTGTGTTTATTATCTTATATAATCTATAGTGGCTGTTGTCATGTTTATTTCTGCTGTGTAAAAGCCTTAACATGTATGCTCTGCTGAAACTCACGTTGTTTGTGATGTTACCGCCTCTCCGTTCTTAAGTTGCCAGTGATACATTCCAAGTATAATACACATTAGTTAAAGGATCTATTTAAATTTTTATTTGTCTATATACACTTTGGGTGGCCGCGGTACATTATAAAAGTAGCCCAAAAAAAACGCAACCCACGGCTCTGTAATTTTTCCCGTGACTGTATTTTCAAAATAGCCCACTTGTGCCGCTGCCCTGGCAACACTGGTGCTGTACCCTCATCACACAACGATAGATAACCTTCCGTGCTGCGATGACAGGAAGAAGTTGGGGTCAAACCTTATCAAACGATTAATTTGCGTTAAAAAAATATTAACACGTTAAAATTTTTAGATTAATCGCATGCGTTAACGTTGACACCCCTAGTTTCAATACAAATGTCTATAAGTAGCATTTCAAACATGTCTAAAATCTTAGCCTATAAAATCTTGAATCTTCCAGGGTTTTTGAACTATTTTCTAAAAAAAAAAAGATTTGTCAAGCTAACATTCACAAACTTTTATTTTTGACGTATTTAGTCTAGTTACTTATTTCCTGACATTTCAATTCATTAAATTTTTCCCTTACCTGTCAATTCAAATTGTAACTCTGCATCCTCTTCAAAAAGCATTTCTAATTCTATTCTAAATGGCACACAACCATGATAGAGATTGATGATTAAATGAAGGACAGACAGATCAATAGATCCATAGATACATTAGCAGCCATTGGCAACATAGAATGAACAATGCACATTTCAATAAATATATTACAGCAAGCATTCCCAAACTTATTTGTCAGCCGAACCTCTTTGACCTAGAATATTTACTTGAAGTACCTCCCTGAGATTTTAAGTTAATATTTCAATAATTTAACAACACATTTGCATGTTCATGGTTCTCTGATTTTATTTTTATTTGATTTACTTCTAGACTTTTTAATGATTTAATTAATTACTATTTTTTCAGTCATTCAAGAACCACCTGAAGTTTGTGAACTCAGGTTTGAGAAACCCTGTATTAGAGAACATAAATAGAAACAAGGAAAGTAAACACGGGAAACTTTTTTAAGCATTTGTGTAAATATCAACCTTGTGGAGTATATTCAATACAATAACAAAATCCGAGCTAACGTTTGAAAGTACCGCTGATATTATGAACATAAGCTGTGTGTGGGTGGGTGTGTTCAGAGTGACAACCGAACCGTGGAGACGACCTCTGAATGACCCTTCTATCATGCCTACTCAATCATACCTGTCTCCTCACACACCTCCAACACTGCTTGGTAATGCAACAGGATCACACACACACACACACACACACACACACACACACACACACACACACACACACACACACACACACACACACACACACACACACAGACACACACAGACACACACAGACACACACAGACACACACACACACTGGAAAAGCATGAGAGGGGCCAATCATACTAAGAAGGGAGAAAGTGAACCCCCTCCCACTGAGAAGTTCACACACACTCAAAGCGCTCTTAGAGGGTTGTGTGTCTGACCCGGCCTGTCAGTTGTTATTCATTATTCATCAGGCAGATCAAAGGACGCCCAGCAGGAACTCTGAGGACCCTGACAAGAGGCAGTCTGTCCTCACTATTGACAGGTCATCTCTCATTCCTCACTGACAAGGAATAGGAGTCACGGGAGCAAAGACACACACATACACTCACTCACTCACTCACACACACACACACACACACACACACACTTTCAAACTGCCAAACCCAAAGTGTGCGCTGATTCAAAATATAAAGAGTTTAGCTAGCATACTATGTATATGTGTACTTTGTATATGTATATGTGATAGGGTGTGTATCCTGGACTAGTATCTGTATTAGTTTAGTATGTATGAGAATCTGTGTGTATATATTTTCATACAGCTGACTGCGTGTTTTGCCTGTCTAAACAGTGACCCTTTCAGTGTGTGTCTGAGCGGCCCCCCTGCTGCATAGGAGGCATCAATTACAGCCTGCCGTCCCACTGTCACAGCCTTTAATTAATGAGCCCACAGCACACTCCACCACGGGGCTGGCCTCACCGTGAACTTTGCAGGAATTCAGGAACACACACAGGCCCAAATACACACACAGATGCAGATGCACACACAGCCACAGACTCTCCTGAACTCAGAGAGAGAGAGAGAAAGAGAGAAAGCCTCCCTCCCCTGCTGACAAGCGCTCCATTCGTCCATCAGACTGATACACAGAAGCTTGTGGTCTGTGAGGGTCACCGGGTCATGGGACAGTTGTGGCTGAAATACAACTTCTGCTTCCCTTAGATCTCCCCATGCACTCTCCGCCTCTTCTTTCTTCTTCCTCCTCCCCGTCGGTCTTCTGCTCTCGTGATGATCTCATCCCAGCCTTAAATTCTTAGTGTCGCTGCATGTTCTGACTTCTGCGCTCATCTCGGACAAATTCTGCTATGGCAAGGTCTGCAACCGTATTTTAACAACCCCTGCCTTTGACCCTCCTCTCCCTCGCTTTTCTTCTCTCTTCTTCTGTTACTCCAAAGGTTGGCACTGAGCATGACCCCTCTTTTATTATTCTAGTAGGACAGGAACTCTTGGGAGAACAAGGACTGTGTCTGCTTGGTGGCAAGCATTAAAGACAAACCAGGAGTTAAAGAGAACTCACCTAAACCAAGTGAGTTTACACAAAATGAAAATGTCTCTCAAAAAAAAAAAAGTGAATGTAAAACATTACCCCCCAAAAAATTACTCAAGAATAAATGTTTCAAACATTAATTTATTTATTCTATGAAACACAAGATACAAGATATTTTGACAAAAAAATAAATAAATTAAAAAACATAATAATAATAATAATATATATATATATATATATATATATATATATATATATATATATATATATATATTCCTTAATAGTGCAAGTTTAACATTATTTATGTACTATTATAGTATTTATTAAAACATTTTATTTTTTAACATTTTTAGCATTAACTTTAGCTTTATTTGTTTAGGTTTTTAGTTTTTCATTTTAATTTTAGATTAAGTTTCAGTTATTTATCCAATTTTTATTTTTTATTTATTTATTTTTTTCAGTATTTTTTTCATTTTGGTATTTCAACTTATTTCAAACTTATGTTATTTCATTTTTGCCAAAGCAAAATGATTAAGTTTTTCTAACCGTTTTAATTTTATAACAATAACAACACCGGTCCATATACAAAGAACTGGGTGAACTATCCCTTTAAGAGCACTGACAGAAGAGAAATGACACTTTAAGCCATAAAGCACTTTGACAACTAAAACTTTCAAATTACTTTAGGTGACATTTGGACAACCTTATATGTGCAAACACTGAGAAAAAAAAGTCTTAAAACCAGGTAGAAACCCTAGCAAATAAAAAGGACGGCTGTTAAGTTACGGTCAGAGAGAGAGAGCGTTGTTAGAGGTGACATTTCGACCATTATACTCGGTCTGCAAAATATTATCTTTATTAATGTGAGCAGGAATCAAGCTCTCCACGGCACTCTGGAGTATTTGAACAAATAGCTGTGTGAGAGCTCCAGGCAGTGAAATAAATAAAACAGTAACACGCTGCCTCCATATTTCATTTTACAGTCACCTCAGAGAGCTGAGGGGAGGCAGAGCTAAACGGCCAAGCCAAACACTTGGAAGTTTGCACACTCATAAATTAACAGCTTGACAGTTGAAAGCGCACTAACTAATTCATCACAAAAATCAATCCCTCTGCCACATGCAAACTTTTTCCCCCTCCTTTCATCGTTTACATTTATTACAGAAGGTTGTCTTTCTTCTTCCAGGAGGGATTCGGAGACGAGGCGGTCATTTTTTTTCCAAGCGAAGGGGGATGTTCTTGAAGATTTATCACGGTTTGGTCTATACGGTGGGGATTTTTCATACGCACAGCCATAATTTACCATAAGTGACTTGGAAGAGACGGGAGGGATATAGCTATAGATTAACCTCCAATGAGGAGTTAAAGTCAAGACCGATTGCTGTAGGAGAAAAATATTCCATCCATTAACCCAATGAGTTATATTTGCTGTGTAAATCAAAACGTACAGAAACAGTGGAGCTGATCCCAGCTGTGCTTGGGAGAATACGTTGGAATGAAAGCTTTTCAATACAAGAGCGTGCCGGCGACTTGTGTGGCAGAGAGCCTTCACAAACCCCCTCACCCCAACCCTCCACGGCCCATCTCTCGTGGTGCTTTGGCATGGTCACGGCACGTTAATGTCCTATTCATTCTGACAGCGAGGTGAAGGTAGGTTTGGAGAAAGCGGAGGTGTCTCGGGGTGATTCCTCACGTCATTACAATGCTTGGGAGATTGACAGTAATACCGTCTGGCGTTTGCGTACGTGTGGTGCGGAAGACGGTTAGAGCGCTTGGTGGAGAGGTCCGGGGTGAAACAGAGAAGGGTACTGTTCTCCCGCATAGCGCGAAACAAACTACTGTTGACATCCCTGTCACCAGCTCTCATTTCAACAGTGCTGTAAAACTGAAGGAAGCCTATTAAAAGTAATAAGAGAGTCAAAAATGAAAGTGAAAGATGCATTTATTCCAAGCCTGCCGCGTATTAGCACATCAGCCTGATCAAAGATGTTACCTGGGACGATCTGGGGTAAGTTTAGATGAATAAGTCATTCAAAGGGCGAAATGCTCAAGATCAAAACACGCTCCGGTGAGGTACTCTCACTTTTGCTTTGAACGGCGCAAACACACCAACACACACATCCTTCCCTTCACATAAAGAGGAGTTTTAAAGTGCATAAGAGTCGACAGACAGCATATTTTCATAACTCTTCCTTGTTGGCTTGTAGTTCACCGGTAGAAGGCCTGTCAGCAAACTGTCTCTTTAGTTTAACAGTCAAGCACGAGGTGGATGTGTTTGCAGCAAGCTTCTCGAAATGAGAACGAGTAGAAAGAGAGAGAGAGTGAAAGTGAGAGGGAGAGATGAAGTGGAACTAAGATATTATTATCGATGCCAAACAGCAAGTATGAGGCCTTTCTTCTCTATTACTGGAACTGTAACTTAAGCCAAGGTGCTTGGAGCTACACGCGTCACTAAGAGTTTGAGTAAGTGACTTTGACGAGGTGGCCTGCAGCCAAGGCGGTAAGCCCACACACACTCTCATACACACGTACGCCATGAACAGTATGCTTCACTTCACCTTTAGTTTGCTGCTATGAAACCTTCCTGTCCCCAGAACACACCTCTATTGTTCTTCAAAAGATCTCAGACATTCAAGTACAACTCAACCTCAGGTTAACACACAAAGTCATTATTCGACTTTATGAATAAAACATGTAGTAGGCCGTGACACACATAGACATAATGTCATGTATGACATGTTGTGTTGTTCATAAGCACGTGGAAATATGACACTGTGACACACTGAGCACGACAAAGAAAAATGAATGGCATTCGAAGAGTTCTCTGCACTTTATGACTAAGATTGCTAAAGGAGGAACTGCCCGTTCCATTTAGTCCTCATTGTCCCCAGGCTGGAGGCTAACAGGGGCAAGGGCAACCACCTTATGTCTAAGCACGCTAACAGCAGGCTGATATTAACAGGTTCTAATGTATATTTTCCTTCAATACTTTCCATTATTTCAGAACGGACCCATCAGGAGCTGTTAATGTGCCTGTGTCTGTCTTTGTCTTTTACACTGCACTTGACCTAAGGTTAAAGCTACTTTTAAACCTGGGTAAAGAAATGTTTTTATGTTTGTAATTTTTATAAGGCAGTTAATCTAGGGTTATGTAACCCTCCCCCGGAGAATTGCTGTGCCAAAAAAAGCACTACCGTTCAAAAGTTAGGGGTTAGTAAGACTTGAAAGAAATGAACACTTTTATTCAGCAAGAACAAATTTGATTAATCAAATGTGACAGTAAAGACATTTATGCTGAAATTCAGTTTTGCCATCACAGGAATAAATTACATTTTAAAATATAATAAAAGAGAAAACTGTCACCTTAAATTAAAATAATATTTCACAATATTACAGTATTTTATTTCACATTAAAAATCATGCTGACCCCAAACTTTTGAACAGTAGTGTATACAGTCTGAAATGTCAAGGCAAGCTGTTTAATTACAGAAAGCCAATCAGAAAGATTTCCATGTACTTAGTACAGTCATGAAAGTGTCCACATGCTATGGCAACATTTCCACAGATAGAATAACATCGATTGTTTGTATTAACCTCATAAATATGCAAAAGTACGTGGTGAAATGAAGAAATCAGTTTACCCAGGCTGAAGTATGAGTAGTGCGAATGACAAATTAGGACAAATTGCTTCTGATGCTCCTCATTTGTAAGTTACTTTGGATAAAGGCGCCTTCAAATAAATGTAAATGTAATATAAATGTGATAAACAGCACAAACTATTCCAGTACTGCATTAAGCATCATTAGGAACGATACTAGGTTAAGAGTTTCATGTGTGAAATGCCCATTACTGTCCTGAATAACACTCTATTCACACATTCAATAATTGTATTGGTTAAGGTTGCCAAATCACTACTTTGTTGTTCACAGAGGGAGTTTCTTCCGTTAGTTGCCCTATAGTGTAATTTGTAGGGGCAACTGGCCATAGCTGTTAAAATATGATCACAAAAAAATAACAATAAAACTAAGTGAAGGGGACTTTAACTGTTTATTAAATTCTTTATTGGACAGATTTCCCCCCAGGAATTCTATCGTCACCAAACAATCTAAAGCTCTTTCTGCACTTTGTAAGGAATTAGGATATATGGATGTTTGGCGTACTCTCAATCCTTATCAGAAGAAATTTACTTTTTTCTCTAACCCTCATAACTGTCACTCAAGGATTGATTACTTTTTTGTTCCTAAGGCTCTGATGCAAACAATTTATAACAGTTACATAGGAGATATCTTTATTTCTGATCATGCTACAGTCGTATTAGATGTCTGTGTTAAGAGGTTTATAAGACCAGCTAGACGTTGGAGATTCAATACTCTGTTGCTCTAAGATGATACATTTCTCTCATACTTTAATTCAGAGTTTAAGATATTCTTTTCTATTAATTCAGCATCCATAGATAATCCCTCACTTCTTTGGGAGACCTGTAAAGCATACATCAGAGGCCTTTCTATTTCATATCTCGCTTCAAAAAAAAAAAGAAACAATTAGAAAAACAAAAACATCTAGAGTCAGCATTAAATACTGCCACTGATAGCTATCTGAATGATCCCTCACCTTCTTCCTTAGAAAAAATAAGTTCCGTGCGGGTCTCTTTAAACTCATTGCTTACTCAACAGTCTCACTCAAATATTTTATTCTCAAAGCAGAAGTTGTACGAATGGGGTAATAAACCTAGTAAATACCTAGCCCACTTGACGAAATCAAAATTCGATTCACAATTCATTACTTCTATAGTCGATCGTAACGGAGTGCAATCTTTCGATTCTTATATTATAAATAATACTTTTAAACAATTTTATTCTATGCTTTATATTCTTCTCAAAGACATAATTCTATGGTGTCATTCTTTGATCGCTTGTCTCTTCCTGTTGTCTCTGAGGAACAGAGGGAATCTCTCAATGTTCCTATCACAAGAGAGGAAGCTGTAATCGCACTCCATAGTTTAAAATCTGGTAAATCACCTGGACCGGATGGCCTTGCATGTGAATTGTATAATGAATTTGAGCATATACTGTTAGACCCTCTCTTAGCCATGTTTAATCATTCATTTTTGACCGATAGCTTACCCTCTTCACTTCGTGAAGCAAATATTTCTCTTATAATAAAAAAAGGCAAGGACCCAGAAAATTGCAATTCCTATAGGCCCATTGCATTGTTAAACTCAGATTTAAAATTGTTGTCAAAAATTTTAGCACTAAGATTGGAGAAGGTTCTACCATTTATTATTCACGAAGACCAGGCAGGGTTTATTAAAGGGAGAAGTTCTGCTCACAATGTTAGGCAGCTACTAAATATTATTGAACTTTCCCATAATTTGAGTTTTAATTCTCTTATTTTGTCTCTAGACGCAGAGAAAGCTTTTGATTCTGTTGAGTGGCCTTATTTATTTTACACCTTGGCCTTGGAGAATGCTTTATAAAGTGGGTGCGAATACTCTATGTGGATCCTCTTGCTGCGGTCATTACTAATGGTCACAGATCTGACAATTTTCCTTTATTTCGGGGTACCAGACAGGGCTGCCCCCTCTCCCCATTGCTTTTTGCAATAGCAATAGAGCCATTTGCTCAGATGATAAGACAGGAGGCAGCTGTGTCAGGGGTGTCTTTGGGAGGTAGGCAGCACAAGATTTCTTTATATGCGGACGATGTGCTGCTCTTTCTTTCAGATCCTGAGGTGTCTGTGCCAAAAATTGTAGACCTTATTCAGGAGTTTGGGCAATTCTCTGGGTACAAGGTAAATTTTTCTAAATCAGTTGCCATGCTTTTAGGTAATAAGAAGTCTACAAACCAGTCTCTCTCCTCTCTCTTTAAATGCTCTGAAGATGGTTTTGATTATTTGGGTATACATGTAACCCCTACTTTCAAGCAATTGTACAAAGCCAATTTCACAACAGTGCTAGGAAAAATCCGTGATGATTTGAACAGGTGGATGGCTCTCCCTCTGTCTTGGCTGGGGAGGGTGGCTCTGATAAAAATGAATGTCCTGCCCCGTTTATTGTATCCAATGCAAATGATCCCTGTTTTACTGTCCAATAAGGCTATAAAAGAGTTAAATGGGTGGCTAAGTTCATTTATCTGGAGCAAAAGGAAACCCAGACTGAAATTATCGAAACTTCAGCTCTCTAGTGTAAAGGGCGGCTTGGACCTTCCAAATATTAGATTATATCAATTGGCTTGCCAACTTCGATTTATTAATGAATGGCTTATTGAAGACCCTAAATCAGTGTGGTTTGATCTCGAATCCTCACAGTCCAGTTGTCCCTTATGAAATCTATTATTTGTTCATAACTCAAAGCTTAGCAGAACTTTGTGTAATAGTCCTTTAGTACGCAATACTCTCAAGGCATGGCGTGCAATTCGAAGGCTGGAAGGCAGGAGCGACATAACCAAGTACTACAGACTCGGGTTTTAAGTTATGGGCTGTTCTTGGTATATGTAGGATGGGTGACTTGTTTGAGGAAGGATCCCTAGCATCTTTCGATAACTTAGTTTCAAGATATAATTTGCCTAGACAGCACTTTTTTAGATTTTTGCAAATTAGAGATTACATATTCAAAAATACTACACTCACCTCTAAATACTCTTTTTCAGTCATTGAGGAAATCTTTCTGGACCCTCCTCCATACAAGTTGATTTCCCTTTTCTATAAAGCTCTATGCTCCTATGGTGCAGTTAGCACTTCATATTTAAAACTGATTTGGGAAAGAGAGCTGGGGGTGGTTATTCCAGAAGAGGAATGGGAGACAGTCTGGCTCCAAGCTAACAGGCTCTCAGTTTGTAATAGGGCAAGAGCCATTCAGCTCAGAATTTTACATAGAATACATATAACGCCACACTTAAGACATAAATACAATGCATCTCACTCGCCACTTTGCCCTAAATGTAAGTCTAACATAGGAGATTATATTCATTGCGTATGGAACTGTCACATGATTCAGGCTTACTGGTCCAGAGTTGTGGCTCAATTAAATAACATTTTTGGTTTGGATCTGGAGCTGGATCCTTTGTCACTTCTTCTGGGTTTTCCCTGTAAGCTTATTTCTACTAAATTTGAAAGGTGACTTTTTAGTCTGTTAACTTTTGCTGCCAGGAAGAATCTACTGATGTCATGGATCAGTGATAGGCCTGGCATTCAGTTATTAGGGACTCTTGACCTGTATTATTCATTCTACAACAGATGCTTTTAATCGTATATGGACACCTTACCTTAATTGCATAAATGCTTCTACCTGTGACATTTTGCGGTTTGGTATGACATAGTGTTCCTAGAGGTGTATAGACGATTCATGTACTCCGCCCCAGATTTTATTTTTAATTTTGATCGGTGATACAATGCTCTGTTTGTCATCTTATGTATAATTTTGCTTCTGTATTCTCTTTTGTTGTATATCTGGCAGTGTGTGTTTGTTTCTGTTTTGTATCTGTGTTGAAAGTTATTTTAAAAAAAAAAACTAAGTGAAAATCTTTTACATAAATTGTGCCAGTGCATAACGCATCATGAACAAGACAAATTATCAATGGACAATCAAACGCTAAAAATTTCTGATTGATTTAATGATTTTCCACACATACTTTCACACAAACCAGAACCAAGAAATAGCTCACAGTAACACAAACTTATCCATTTTGCAGATGCTAAACCTCAGTACTGAGTGTTATTCCAGTAGCCTGTCTCACAGGCATAAAGTTAAACTTTCCTCAGCTTTGTGACACTGCCACATCACATCACCTCAAATACTCTCTGAAAATGACTGACTTTTCATCGCTTTACTTCTACAGATTGCTGTCAGTGTGAACGCCCCTTAAGAATTCACAACATTTCTTAAGTCATAATGCCACAATTTCAGCCTGTCACTCACCTCTGCCACAACAAACATCTGATCCAGAAATTGTGTGAGCATGTGTTTAACGGGGTTGGATGTGAAAAGAGAAAATGATGGATAGCATTCATTTTCTTTTATTAGGGACTTTGGGTTTGTGAGCTTTGGCTGTTCAGAGAGAGGGAGAGAGAGAAGCAGGTCATGCTAGTGGAGCATTTAACATGTTATTGGGTAAGAAATGGGGGAGGAGAACTGAGCAAAGCTAGACCGCTGGCAAATGCAGCCCATCTCCATAGCTGTTGACACATTTTAAAACAGTGCTGAAGAATAACTGTAATTTCTGGAGACTAAAGGATTTGCTCTGTTTGGCAGAATAATACCTTCCTTTTGGGCTGTAAAACACACTCCCAGTTCAAAGGCTGCCATGCAAACATTACTCACTTCTCTCTTCTTAAAACCAATGCTATCACTGTTCATTCAGCATATGACTCAAAAGCACACACACAAAAATATTTTGGTATGAGGAGAGAGGATAAACCATTGCTGAACAGTGCCGACAAGAAACTAACTTGGCTACATTTTTTGAGATACATGACAATAGCTCAGTTGTTTTCAAAATAGTGTTTCATTAACAAGCAATAGAAAAAGTAGCGGTATAGTTTGGCTATGTGAGAAGAGGCGCAATCAGTGTACATGCAACTTGGCATAACACTGTGGTTTAATATGTAAATATAGGGATGCATCAATATTAACATTTTGGCCAATGGTTACCTTTAAATTATGGCCAATAACTGGCTATATTAAAATTCTATTTTGACAATGATACAAAACATAAATAAAAATAATAATTTTAAATTCTGCAAATTTAAAATTTAGGCATCACAATGTTCTGACGTATTGTATGAAAAATGGATTTTGAGATTATATTTAAGTGTTAAATTGTCAATTTTTTTAAACAATTTAATCAGCGTTAGATGACTGGAAAGCATGCTTGCACAATTACATACAGATTATTGGCCGATATGATACATTCTATATACATATCATTCAGTACCATGTTAATATCAAAGTACCATGGTATTCCCATCTCATCTGTTTCATAACATGGCCACAATACTTTTCTTTCTCTCCCTTTCTTACTGTCAGCTCATTTCAAAATGCAGTCCTGTCCTGCCAAATATAATAACCCTTCTCTTTATTTACCCTGCCCCACTTTATAATTTTGCTGTTTTTCAATGTCAGCTGTGGACTTTTGAAGAATTTTTATTGGATGTCCTGCTGGACTTAACAGCAAGAGTCATTTTTCCTGTCTTGCTCCCTCCACTCTTTCTCTTTCTTTCCATTTCTCTCCATTTTACTTTTTCACAGGTGTGACAGGCATAGTTCATTGCCTTGTATTGCCAGTTTTTCCATTTTGCCCTTCGTTTTTTGACAACTCTCCAACCTTGCTAAAGCAGGGCAAGCCAGGAAATCTGAAATAGTCTTATGCCACAAACCAATCCATTTTAACTTCGAAAGATTCATAATATACCTTAACGTCATCAACTCTCTTATCCTCTCCGGGTCTTTCCACATGTGTTAGTAATCGTGCATGTTTTGATTCAACATTAGCGTCATCCGTAGGCTTCCTAAAGCATGAAACATCCAAACGTAAACTCTAGTGGCTAAAAAGCCCGCTTACCTCTTTCTTGTGGTAATATGTTTGGAATTGCCAGTCCAGACTTTCCCTCAGAGAGCTGTGAGTGTAGGCAGCGAGTGCCATACGGCCGTAATCACATTACGGATGCCATATTGTGTGTCGAGCTGTCAGAGTTCATTTGAAACTCTCCCTCATGGGGTTCAGGCATTTCTTTTATTTATGTTTCTGTTTTGATGTAGGGCAGATAACAGCAGTAAAGCACATGTGTGACATTGATTATGGCAGAGGACTGTAAGTTTGTGATTAGCGTTGGTGGTTAGGGGCCAGTTTGTGTAACCTCACTCTACTCGAGGGCATGACTGAAGTCACTGAGCTTTCCAGGCTGAAACTCTGTCAGGAGGTTGAACCCAGTCGATCTGTCAAACTGCATCCACCTCGTTCACTTCAGGGGGAAAGGATTGAGGAGAGCAGAGAAAATTACATAGACAAAGACTAAGAGAGAGCAGCCTAACTGTATTCTTTTCAAACTAGAGCTTGCAAATCTATCTGACGTACCTCCCTTTTCCTGTTTTACCTATTCTGATGATCAGAAATTTATGGGAATAAAGTGCATTGAATATGTTCTGAATTATCAAACAGGAGAGGTGAGATATGAGCCCATTTTCAAATTGTAAAAAAGTTCTAAGATCACATTAGCAGAACATTTTAGAAATTCGAACAATTTAAAACAAACTTTTTGATGGAAAATCAAGAAGAAACATAAGATTCTGCACTGCTTCTAGTGAATTTTGTGACACGGATCATGTAAACTTTGTACACAGATAAAAATGATTCTGTGGTGAAGTAAATAAATACTACAGAAAAACAAATGTAATTTCTACATGAAAAAGTTAGTTCAGGCAATAATTTAAAAAAATAAAGAAAATTCTGTATTGGTACTCATTTCAAGCTTGTAGAAGTTAAAGCATAAATATAAACGTTATAAAATTAAGTAAAACCTACTCAACTTTTCTAATACTGGTGTTCCCATCATGCATTGGGGCATGAATAACTAACAAGGTAGTTTTTTCCCTGTTTTCAGCTGTATTTACACTGTTTTATAAGTAACAATTTTGTTATCTGTATCTGGAGTTCATTTTCTACTCAAAATGACACATTTATACCGTCTTTGTGTATTGTGTCAGCGTAGTGCCATTTTGGAACGTATCAGCCGTTACGGTTGAACCACTAATGACAGATGAACTATTCTGACAATGTTTTTTATACTTTTCTGGGCCTTGACAGCGTTAATTGTTTGGCAGTCAATGGGACAGTCACAAGCCTCCCGGTTTTCATCCAAAATATCTTAAATTATGTTCCGAAGACGAACAAAGCTTTTACGGGTTTGGAACAACATGGTGGTTAATGACAAAATTTTCATGTTGGGGTGGAGTAACCCTTTAAGTTCAATAGTAATTAGACTGTACAGAGCAGTAGCAGTAAAATTGACTTTAAATGTGTAAGTGCAAACTGTTATGAAGATTTTTTTAAGTAAATCCTAAGTTCTTTTTTTCAGTGTACAGATGGTCAGATATTTTTTCACTGAAGCACAAGATGTGCCTTGGATCATTCTCAAATAATCATCAGGTTTTAACAGGGTAGCATCATATTTTAGGGTGGCCATACGTCCTCCATTTTCCCCATACATGTCCTCTTTTTGGACCTACAAAATTGCATCCGGCCAGGATTTCTTAATCGCTCAAAATCTCTGGGATTCGGCTATTTTCTTAGTCCAGCTCCCACTGAATTTCTGACCATTGCTGCCTGCTCCCGCGATTCTCGTGTCCACTCCTTTAAACATTCTAATATGTTGAGAATGGCCCTGCCATTCTTGGTCGATTGTATAAGGATGAGAACCTACAGCGTTACACTACAGAGATTGCTGACTTTGTGTTATGGAGTAAAGAACATAGTCTTGTAATAAATGTCAGTAAAACAGAGGAAAAGATCTTTGATTATAGATCAGTGGGCAATCACTCACCTATCATAATTAACAACGAGCCTCTTAGACAGGTTGCTTCATACAAATATTTAGGTTTAATTATGGATAATAGACTTTCATGGGAGGTGCACGTGGATAATCTTTGCAGAAGAGTTTTTTACTTTTTAAGGAGGCTCAGATTATTTGGGGTGGCTCAAAGGGTCAAGTTGTTGTTTTATTATGCCTGTATTGAATCTATCTTACTATATGGTATAGCGGCCTGGTTCAGTAATTTGAAAGTTACTCTTAGATCCCAGTTGAACCGTTTGGTGTGTACTGTTATGAAAGTGGTTGGTCTGGGGGTTTACCCCAATTTTCAGTCTTTTTTTGATAAGGTTATTCTTAAACAGGCAATGAAGATGACTCGGGACCCTTCTCACGTGCTTCAGCAAGAATTTGAATTACTTCCATCTGGTCGACGTTTTCATACTCCAATGTCTAGATATAACCGTTATAAAAACACTTTTGTTTCTTTGGCTACAAGGCTGTTAAACTCTAATTCAAGGGACACAACTGTGTGATCGTTATTATTGATGTTGGTATTTTGTTATGCAGTTTTTACCTGTATTGCTCAAAACAAATTTCCCTCATGAGGGACAAATAAAGTAAAGATTATTAGATTAATAGTGTATATAATTTTGGCGCATCAGGGAGCCGCTATCTATATGCGGTGTATTTAAATATTTTTGAATGAGAGTTTGCGCTGTTTACTTTCACTTTCGATTTCGCGATCACATGCACTCTGTGTAAAAGGAGCACATCTTAGAAGATCAGATATTTGTCAAGGAACTCTGGATCTGTTGAGCAGCAAATACTCAAGCATAGTCTTGTCAGTCATCTCTCCTTATCCAGCTCTTGTTGGATGCAGGGTTGCCAAGTCCACGTTTTTTCCACAGTATTGGGCTTGTACTGCTTGTATTGAAACATTTTGCATTCTACCTATGATAAAACTTTCATGGACTTTTACATTAACTGTTCCCTCCTGGTGAAATGACCTGCCCGACTCAATCCAAGCAGCTGAGTCCTTAATATTTTCAAGAAACGGCTGAAAACACATCTCTTTCATCTTCATTTGACCCTCTAACATTTGCACTCTCTATTCTATTTCTATTCTAACTACTTGTTTTATTTATAAAGAGAAAAGAGCCTCTAACACTAGCATTCTCTATTCTTTTTCTGTTCTATTGGCTTGTTTTTATTTAAAAATTACCCTCTAACACTGGCATTCCCTATTCTTTTTCTATTCTATCTACTTGTTTTCGTTTTATTTATTATAAAAACAAAATAAGCAAACAAACAAACAAAAATGAACCTTGCTATGTATACTGTTAGGCGAAGTCCTGCCCACGAACCCCGCCCCCTACTGTTCTCTTTTTGGAAAACTAAAATATGGTCACCCTACCATATTTAATTTTTGAAAGGAATGAAAACAAGGCTGTGAGGGACAGAAGCACAGTGTGTTCAGTGTACACAACACACCAATTATCCGTTTGACAAAACATCCTTCCTAAAAAAAAAAAGAAAAAAAAAAAAGAAAACTTTCAGTAGACTCTGACAATTGAGTTGTGAAAATTACTTTATCTAGCAACTTCACAAGGTGTGTGCCATTGTTAACACTGGAAGTTACTAAGAATTTGAAATTAAACTTTTCACTCAAAAGTTATGCTGACTACGATATCTCACGATGAAAATGGTAATAAATGAGAAAATGCAAAATAGAAGCATTATAATTTGTAGACATTTGTGGACTTAAAATTCCAGTAATTTTCATTTATGACAATCGTGTGCACATAACTGAGATAATCTGATAATTAATACAGTGATGAGGTTAATTAATAAGTAGGAGATGACAAGGATAAATTAGTCAAGGTTTTTTACCTTTAATTAATTGAGCCGTCTGATATTACTGAAGCCTCTGTTTAGGCATTGCATCTGAATATATCTGAACAGATTGTACAGAAATATATAAATATATATTAATCATAAGTGAGGTAAAAAAAAATTTAAAATGCCACAACAATTTTACAACAGGTAGAAAAAAAAGTTTGCTCAAAGCTTTATGAAGCAACTCAGCAGTTCTGGGCATGAGAGGAGATTAAATTTTTCACAAGCCACTTGAATTTATGGAGGCTTATAAATATGTGCACATGTGCAATGTGTAGTGACTTATTGGCATTGGCAGGTCACATTAATATGTCACATTAAAGCAGCAAGGCTGTTGACAGGTGCTGTTTGACCTCCATCAGAGTCGACACACACACACACACACACACACAAACCTCAGCTTGACTCTTTTTCCATTTCTTCTACTCTCCCTTGCACTCCGAACCACATTCTCACAAGTGTACATTTCTGACACCCAAGCTCTAACATAAACATACACCTACATTTTAGATACAAACACAAATTGTTTAAACCATCTATGAAAAGATTAAAACCACAGGAGTTCACCAAAAAGGAAAAGGGCATTAAAAAAGGCCAAGCTCATAAGCAATTCAGCCTGAATTAACACAACAGAGAGGCAGGTCACACTTCAGCAGATACTTGTCAATACAGAAGTACACTCAAGTGGAACATTGGCCACTTGAATGCTCTTGTGTTAAGCCAGAGGGGGTTAAAGAAAAAGAAAGAATGAGAGACACAGAGAGAGGGGGAAAAAAGAAAGGAGAGAGACATCAAAGGCCATGTTCCAGTCAGAGACCCCACGCAGACAGCGGCAGGTCCTCATCAGACAGGCCCCCTCATGAGTTCCCCCACCAGCAGCGAGCTGCTCTGCTTATCAAAGTGCCACAGAGCTATAGAAGAGCACTGAAGCAACGCTCAGCACACACACACCTCAAATCCTTAAATAAGGCTGATTATCTCAGACCTCACCCATCAGCGGTTTTTCTGTACCATCCTTCACCCCCAGCTCCCAGAGACACACCCACACAAATGTCTCTCTCTCTCTCTGTTGGAGCTTTCACTCCTCTCTTTTTAATTGTAGTTTTGGTCTTTCGCCACTTATATTGACAGGGATGTACAAGAAATGTTGAAGAAGAGCTCCTCAAATGATTTTTAGGATCCAAATACCATTCCATTCATGACTTGGATTTTGAATAGAATTGGCCACACACCACAGGAAGTCAAATTGGAATGTGAATGGCAAGGACAGAAAGTGGAATTGACTGACTTGCAATTCAAAACAATTCAACAGGTAATAGCATCCTGGGAAATAGGAACTGTTCTTCCATACTAATCCATTGTGTTCCTGTTGTTCCTTAAAATCTTATGTTTCTGGTCACATCCAAACGGTCCAGAAAGACTTCAATAATATTTTTGAAAGAAGTCTTTAATGCACAACAAGGCTGCATTTATTTGAACAAAAATACTGTAGAAACAGATAAAACTGAAACATTATTGAAATCGTCCTTGCTTCTTTCAAAAAAGAAAATAATCATACTGACGTCAAACTTTTGAACGGTAGTGTAAACCGATTAAATCTCTGGTCTAGTTCCTGTACACAACTTTTATGAGGTCGTCTACAATAAAGCGCCAGTATCAGAATACCCAAACAAGAGATCCTCCTGTCACTGACCCTCCCAGCATCTATTTTGTAGTGTCATTAGCACTAGTGTAGTTTCCCCTCCTGTAATTGCAGGTCTAGTTATTTTCCTGCAGTCTCTCAGCCATCTGAAGAGTGCCGTTTTACAAGCTCTCCCCCCTTCTCGTGTCCTCTAGTGATCAAAGCCTCCCTTTCACAGATACATTTCCCCATCAGACAATACCTTCTCACAAGCTGCTGTCAGCTCATCTTCTTTTCTTTAATTTCATCTTTTAAAGTTTTTTTTTTATCTCTTTCTTTTTAATCCTCATTCCCCTGCCTCTCTCTCTCTTCTCCTCCTTTGTGTGTGCTGTCAAGCATGACAGGTTGTAGCTGGGAGGAACGAGTGCGTAGAGAAAGGTAGAAGCAAATTTACAACAGGACGCCACCTGGCCTTGCCTCAGTAGGGCTGTCAATCACAAACAACGCACACATATAGTTTCGCACACATATGCTAAGAAAATCTGGTGTACTGCTACAGCGGCTTTGGCGATCAACAAATAGACCTAAGCTGCGTATCTGATCTCTTTGCCGTTGCATAACGTGTATTGTGTTTTTCAGGATCACCATGGTGATAGTCAAAGGCGAAACCTGAGTGTCAGTGTTTGTGCTGTGAGCGGCGACAGTAAGCGCGGTAACTCAAAGTGACGAATGGCTGCCACGGCACATTGATGGGCTCGGGATGATAGACAGTCACTGACACAAGCGCTCAGGACATGGCTGCTGACATCATGCTGTCGCCCGTGGGGGACCGGCGGGCCCCCATGAAACTTGAGGACCTCTGTCGACCGCAATGGCAAAGACACATGCACACGAGACTCGATCCGGCAGCTCAAACAGATGAATTTTAGACTGGGGAGAAATGAGAGGAAAGAAAAAGGAGAGTGTATCATTTCAGTCCGTGGAGAAGAGGGAACGATAAATAAAAGGCTGAGAGAATAGAGGAGACTTGTGCCCTAAGGGTAAGGATTGGACAGGGGAACGTTAACTTTCTTTACTTCATCCTCCATGTCTTTTGTTCTCTCCTTCTCACAACTGAAGGCTGACACCTTGCAAAGAAAAAGAGAACGAGAGAAAAAGAGAGCGAGAGAGAATTGAATCTCTTTGCTGATATGTGGCATGTTAAGTGGGACAAATGTGATATTTATTCTTTCACTCTTGTAGCATCACATGTTACCCTGTAAGGCAAAGTAAAGAATGATTTGCCAAAAAAACTATAGTTTTCAGACGTCAACAACAAGTCTAGCCTAGTGGTTAGCACGTGGTGCTCATGTGAGAAATGCAGGTTTGATTCTATTATGCCATCTTCCATTTTCCATTCCACTAATTTTCAGCTCCCTTCTATGGAAGCTCATTTCTGCCACTAAATAAAAAATAAAAAAAGTTAATTCTGACTTTTTTTTCGCAATTGCGAGTTAACATCTCAGATTTGCATCATATTAACTCGCAATTCTCACTTTTCTTCTCAGAATTGTGAGATATAAACTCACAATTGTGAATTATAAAGTCAGAATTGTAAGATATAAAGTCAGAATTGCAGGATATAAATTCGCAATTTCGAGAAATAATTATTTTCTTCTAATTATATAAGTTTGTATCTTGCGATTCTAACTTTTTTTCTCAGAATTGTGAATTATAAAGTCCAGTTCTGAGGAGAAAAAAAGACTGATATGGTCTCAGAATTGCGAGTTTATATCACACAATTCTGACTTCATTTCTCACAATTCTGAGAAAAAAAAAGTCAGAATTGCAAGATATAAACTCACAATTGTGAGAAAATTGGGATTGGCAATTGTCAGAATTGTGAGATAAAAAATACCTTTTTTTTTATTATTATTCAGTGGTGGAAACAGGCTTCCATACCCTTCAGTCTGTAAAAACCTAAAATAAAAATTAAACAGTATATGTTTTTAGAGCTTTGTAAAGTACACTGGCTTATCATCTTGGTACATTACAAAAACCCAAAAAAACCCCAGCCTTTTCTGCCTAGTTCCAGTAAACATTCTTAAACAAGATAAATTTACATGAGAACAAAACAGCTTGTTTTCAGAGAATATAACTATTCTTGTTATTCAGTCAAATTGTTTATTCTTATAAATTGTTTTATGAATAAAAGAATAATAAACAACCTGACACATATTCTCTGAAAACATGTCATATCTTATACAAGTAACAAAAAACTTAAAGTAGCTCTAATCAAAAAGTCAAAATTACCTAACTGTAATAATGAACAGCTTCAAAAACACAACAGAGGTCAGGAAGAGACACTGAGAGTTGATATTTGTCATATTTTAAACAAGTCAGGTCTAAAATTAATTTATTTTTTACGGGGTTTTTTTTAGGCTTGGTGTTGTGGAAGTTGTAAATGTTTATGCAAAAACAATTTTTTTTAAATAATCAAATAAATCTAATTAAATTTGAAATATTTTACTCATTAAAAAAAGAAAATCAAGTAACTTGTTTCAACAATGTTTACATTTTTTAAGACAAAAATACTGATTAATAAAACGTTCTAATCATGGGAGAAGCTGTGCTGTCACTCAAAAGTGAAGCCCAAGGTGAACCACAGTTCCTGCAACTTTCAGTGCCTGCATGAGTTTCCCTTTTTCCAGATAATATTGATCGTCTGGAGTCCAGATGAGCTGAAGTAGGGTCACTTTTGGAGGTTGTGATTTATTTTCAAAGCCCTTTGACACATTTATTCCATTTTGTACCTCTCACTCTCCTGACCCCATTCGCATAGACTGGTGAAAAACTCACACTGACTCATGCCATAGCCCTCTGCCCCCTGAGTTCACACATTAATCTAACACATCAACGTCAGCTCTTCGTCACACGCGCGCGCGCACACAGCGGACACGTGATCCCACGAACAGCACATACCTCACCTCCCTGCAGTGCCAGCTCCTGCTCTTTAGAGAAACAGCTGTCCACTATAAACCCACACCTTCTCTTCAAAGGTCTGGAGTGCTGGGATTCACAGCTTTATAAATGTGTGTGCTGACTTTGATGAGCAAAGGCGTCCCATTTAGCAGCTTCCTTTAAAACTCCCATAGACGGCCGCCCACTGTGTCAGGATGAGGATATTAGCCTGTCAATGAGGTGTAAACTTTGTCACAATGCTACAGTTGGCTTCAAGAGAACATTAAAGGGGAGAATGGTGTTACTCAAGGTTGCTTCACACATAACATCCCACCTCTGTGAGGAAACGGATATGAAGCTGTTATGGCTCTGTAAAATTCTATACCACCTAGTAAGCTGCGGTCACTGTATTTGGCTTTGAGTCAGCGCTTACGAGAAGGTTTCTTTTATTGCACAAACACGGAGTGTCATTCATCTCCAGGTTTTTTTGTAAAACCCTCTATGCCATCAAAATATCATGAGCCCCATATGAATGGCATATTTCCAGTGAACGCATATAATTCGATCCACATTATGGAGAGCGTAGAGGTTCCAAGTTGCACAGCTTGGACAAGAAACACACGGTGAGGTTTTATTCACTAGAAAAGTTTCCACTGGCAGTTGCTGTGCATGGATATGATCTGTCCTTCCTCACAGACATTATCTTGTCTTCCACAGGCTCCTCCTATCATCCATTCTGATCTAAAGCATTCACTCAAAGACCGAGAGAACTTCTCCAGACAGACGTAACTTAAATCTCACTAAATCCACACATGCAGCAAATTACCCGTCCTGACAGCCGCAGTCAATCCAGGATATTTACTTTCTTACTTCTAAGCACAGAGTACACAATGACAAAGTGTCTGAGAGGATAAAAAAAAAAAGGAAACTCCAAAAAAATGCTCCTTCCATCAACCCTCCACCCCTCACTCACCCCAATCCCTCTCTTCTCTCTGTCACTCTTTTCTCTGTCAAATCAATGCCACCAAATCTGTTTTGCTGGCACATCACAGAGCGCACAGTATATAATCCCTGGCAGTTTAATGGCAAACCCCTTTTTTCATTTAGTCTTCCCACATGCGAGCCGTGTTTGTAGATAGAATCTGCCTGCAGACTGAGATCAACACATATCAGAACGCTGCCACACGCAAACACACTCATCGCAGAGACAAGAGATGTCAAAATAATGCCGCCATATAGGCCCTGTCACCGAAGTGAGATTATTTTAACATGCCACTCAAAAATTCTCATCATATTTTATATATAAAAACAAAACATCCTACCACAGAGGGTGAGCAATGTGTAGGACAAAAAAATATATTTTTTGTATTCAAATAAGATATTTGCTTTTTAGATGGCAGCCATATATCTAAGATGGATCAGAAAAGATTTATGATGGCATTACACCTAGATGGGACATCAACTGATCATAGTGACACAATGCTAAATGATCTAACAGACAGCATTCCTGTTGTAGCTCATACAACAGAATTCGATTAAAGGGACAGTTCACACAGAAATAAAAACCGTCATCATTTACTAATCCTCATGTCATTCCAAAACAGTTGCTGCTTGCTTTCTTCTGTTAAACACAAAAGAAGATATTTTTAAGATGCCTCTCCTTCTCTCTGTTTCTTTGTTGTTGTTGTTTTTCCACAATAAAAAAGACAATGGTGTCCAATGTTGTTTTGGACCCTACTGATTTTCACTGTATGAAAAAATTTGTTGTTATTGTTAACTAAAGCTAAAACTGAAACTATTAAAAGACATTCAGAAATAACAACTATTATCCAAAATTATACTTGCCTTGAAAAAATATTGCCTTGACAACTAACAGAAGATGTTTTATGTACTAAAATAAACTGAAATTAAAACAAAAACTTAAAATATAAAATGCAATTAAAAATAGTAATAAAGATTATAATAACATGTAAATAACACTACAAATTCACTGTGACAAACAAATTCTTAAAAATATAATCTTTTGTGCTCAGCAGAAGAAATAGAGTTTACAGACTTGGGTGTCAGTACATGACAGAATTTTCATTTTTGTGTGAACTATCCCTTTAAGCTTTCCTGTTTCCACCAAGTGAGCCCTAGCCTACAAAAAAAACCATGTATGATAGTGAAATCAATCATATTCCATCGTGATTTAAATCAGGTTAAAATATTTTTCCCTTAAATTGAAGAAGAATGGGGGTGTAGGTGTAGGTGAAAATATGGATAGAGACTTCAAAAAAAGAACGAAAAAAGCTAAAGTTAACAAAGAGAAAAGGATTAAGTGCATCCTCTGTGGAAAAAAGAAAAGAGGGAATTGGTGGAGGAGTGGAACAGAGGAAAGAAGGGGAGATAAGGAGGAGGATAGGCCGTCTTCGCTCTACCCTGTGGGAAGAGATTTGGGTGGAGAACCTCCCTCGTATCCACACACGGGGAAGGCGAATGTGCGTTTTTCCCCCGCCGCATGTGTGCAAGAGCATGTGTGCGTTTTACATCTACAGAGAAATGTGATTTATATTTTGGAACTTTGATCTCCTAAAAGGCTTTGAGATTTACACAACAATAATTCTTCTTGGCCAGCGCTGAGATAAATGATGTGCCTATGGCAGAAGTCCAGAGCAGATTTTAATAGACTATAGGGAGAGGGGCTGGAAACAGAAGACATTCACCCCGCATGTATCTGACAGGCTCGCACAGACTACGGAGCACACTGGAAAGAGTCAGAGGTTAAAACAGTGTATAAATATCATAGGTAATAAAAAGCAAGGGCAGGGAGACTGCTGAATAACATTACAGGCATCCTGTCTTTCTCATCACTGCTTTAATACGAGCCAGTTAAGACCCTCATGTTTAACAAATGGTAATGGACTCAAATGATAGCTTTAGCTCTGTTTGTGGAAGGAAGAGGGGTCATATATTGTAAACCTCAAGTTTTTTAAGCATACGAAGGTCAAACGCCTTTTACAAGTTCTAAAATAAAGACAGGAAGGGAAGCTACTGAGGTGAACGGAACAAAATGGCTACCAGCATCTGGTTAAAACATTTCAACCGGCATTCCTGACGGTAGAGCACAGCGCTAGCAACACCAAGATCATGGGTTTGATTCCTAGGGAATGCATACATTTGATAAAATGCATATCTTAAACACATTGTTTGAATTTTTTAAATTCCGATTCTGATTCTGCTTTTTGATTCAAAGTCAAATGTTTAGAAATAAAACATGTTTATTCTGTGTCTCTTTTCGCAAAACATTTAATTGCTGCTGAAACAAAAAAACTGGACTCGATTAAGAGCTGTTTGTGTGCAAAATAGAGCTGCACCATTCTGGATAAATCAAGACTTTTTTTTTTTTTTTTTTTTTTTAAATGGATGTTGTGGTTCTCTCATAATTTTGAAGAAAAAACATTAGACAACTAAACAAAATCTCATTGAATTAATGGAATGATTCAACGACTCACTCAATATTTACTTGTTTCATTACTAGATAATAAAAACAAAAACAAAACTAGTTACAAAAACTATTTATTTTCACTTGAAAAGACTCACCCATTTCATAGTTCTCCACCATTTTTTTCATGACCTCCTTTTGCCCTTGTGAGAAGTGTTACTGGTTGCACACTTTATTATTGCTCTTTACTATATAAATTAATAAAAAAGTTCCAAAAAGAACCAGAATTTGCCCACTATCATGCCATTTAAAGATGTATGACTTTTTTCTTTGGAACACAAAACAATACTGCATATCAGTGATATCAATAAAAATAAATAAATAAAATACAGAAAGTCATACAGGTTTGGAATGACATGAGGGTGAGTAAATGATACCAGAATATCCATTTTTGAGTGAACTATCTCTTTAAGGTCCTAAAAATGAGTACAAAGGCATGTAGGGTAAAGTCACAAGCATTTAATTTAGACACATACTCTCTAAGTCTCCAAGTCTTCAGACAGGCGAGTGCGAAGACAGACAGAAAAAGAGAGAGAAAAGGCGGGGGAGACATAAACGAAGACAGAGAGAGCACGAACGCCAGTCTTTTGTCGTTTCATGTGTAATTTGTGCTCTCCTTCACCTTTCGCTGAGGGACTGTTTCTGTCAGGAGAGGAATGCTCTCCAGCAGCTCCGAGAATGGATGACTGACAGGCAGCTCTGGGTTTGGTTTCAATAACACCGAGCACAAACACTGTAAATTTACAGCTACGGATGACTCTCTGAAAAGATCACCCAAATCTCAGCAGTCATAACTCATTCTCTCTCTCTTTCCCCACCTCTCACTCTCTCGGTGTAGCAGCTGGTTGTACTCAGTATTGGGCCTGACACGGCACTTTGAAATAGCAATCAATGCCTTTATACTGCAGGGAGGACTCGTAAAAGTGTCATGGCCGGAATATACGGCACCGTATTTCATCGCTTTTCTCTATTTTTAAACGCTGAGTTATGGTGGTGGAAATGTGTACCTATTAAAGGTGATATGATGTATTCTCTGCCTTGTTCTGAGGCTCATTCATCAAGTGGGGACCGAAAAGAAAACTGCACCCACTTCTTCACCCTCTTCCCTCCCCTCTTCCTCTCCTCCAGCTCCCCGGTTCTAGCGGCCTGTCGAGGGTAATTTATAGCACGCAGGCAGTGTAACCTTCTGGCAGGCTTTGTGGAAGAAGCTTGTGCGCTCTCTCTCTTGGCAACTAATAACCTTTTATAAGGCTCAAACTTGGCCAGGTCATTGGGCACGGGAGACAAATCCAGACAGGACCAGAAAAGTAAAATGCGAATGAACCTGAGTTTGCTCTCCACAGAGAAACAAAATCAAACGAATCATGGAAAACCAGAGGAATCGTGTCTAAACGAAATGGCAAAAGAATTCAGTGAGGCAGTGACAATTTTAGCACAACATCATCTGATGCCGATTTGGCTCTTTACTATGTGCAATTTAGTGTCGCACAAAAAGACAGTGAAAGAGGAAGGGGAAAGAGTTTTAGCGATACTGCAAGAGTAAGCTATTGTTAGCTTACCCTTAACATAGCATCTGAAATGAGTATGCACAAATGACTTTATCATCTTATACAGTGAGGAAGTTCACTTCTTCCTCTGCTATATTTCTCATCATTTATTAGAGCATTTTATTTAGGAACCGGATAGAAAATGCCAGAGCAATTTTTAGAACAAAAGTAAACTAATTCTCTTTTATTTTTAAATTAAAAACCATTATACAGTTGCAATGTTAAAACTATAATATATAATTATGACTACATAATCATAATATCCTGTTTCTCAAGTGAGCTCGCATTTGAGTTAGACCAAATGTTTTGAGATCCATTTCCTTATTCAGTTTGTCTTATGCGTTCCTCGGTTGTGACCTCGTCTTGACAGGCGAACAGTGCGAGATTAATGAGGTGGGTGGAGCAGTATAATAAACGTTTGTTTGAAGTGACAAGGCTGATAGGTGTTGATTTACTTACACGCTGATAGGCTTTTAATTGAGCGCCTCCATCTCTCATCACATCAAAGTCACTGTGACCGACAGGGCACTCCTCCATACCGCGGGCCGTGATGACTGACAGCTGACACTCTGCCAGAGTTTTTCCACACACCTTTAAATCTCACTCCATAAATTCATTCTAATCCTGTATTATTAAATATAATACAGCAATACAAACAAGAATACAGATTATGGTACGACGGGTCTAAAAGACAGAAACAGTGCTCTATCTGGTGCCAAAGCGTAATAATAGAATATATATATATATATATATATATATATATATATATATATATATATATATATATATATATATATATATATATATATATATATATATATATATATATATATATATATATATATATATATATATATATATATATATATATATTTTTTTTAATAATATTAACATTTATAATGCTTTCAAAATTGTTATAAAGCGAAAGAAATGACCAAAAATCATATAGTAATATATTTTAATTAAATAGCGATGAAAAAAAATGTGTTATGGTGAATGATGTGATCTCCTGTATTTTATTCTAACAGCTATTAGTAAATTGTGGGGGGAAAAAAGAATGCCTTCTGTAATGAAGAAAATGCACCATCATGTACTTGTCAGTATATGAATATATGATGTAATCTTATTTTCAGAATTGATGGAGGACTCCAGGGAGGTGATGAAGGAAAACATCTGTGTTTTTACTGCACTTTTTACAAGCCGCCAAGAACCGGGCTGTTGAGTTGTTATTGTTCAGGCAGCAAGTTTACATCTTTTCATTATGTGCGACACAATGACATAACCTGCTTAGAGATCAACTGGCAAGTGCTTGAGCCTTGCCAGTCAACTGTGATCTGATTGACAAGACTAACACAGGCTAGGTCAGTATCATCTTTTACTTTGACGTCTGTTTTGTGTGACAAAGTTAATTATTTCTTTGCGCGCCAGCGAGTATGACTCAGAAATGAAATGTGGGAATGAGCGTGGAACTTGTGAACTCTAAAAAGTGAATCAGACTCGCCTGAGGAACAGAGAGATTTCATTTGCCCCATGCATTACTAAAATGGAACGTGTCATGAGCCTCATGAATGGAGTGACTGTTGCTCCATGCTAGCGTTTTCTGGGCCAGCAACAGATAAAAAACACCTTTTGATGTCTGCTTAGATTTCACACAACAATATAGAGCAATCTGATTTGTGGCTCTGCTGTGTGTAGCCGGGTAGTTCTCCCACCCCTCCTGATAACTTCACCATGTGGAGGACAATGGGACCTTTTGTTTGAGCAAGAAGGGTGCATTTAAGTTCATTGTGTGTGTGTGTGTGTGTGTGTGTTTTGGTGCACATGACATGTTTGAAAGCTAAATAAAGATCTGTCATTAACTGTAGGGCATGTACATAATCACTCAGAGATAATCAGTGAGACAGGAAGATGAGTAGATCTGCCAGGCCCTTGATCACAGAGGCGACAAGAGAGATGAGCCATTAAGCCTGTGAGAGCGCTCAACATCACCGATATCATGAAAAAAATGGAAATAAGCTTTTACTGGGTATATAACTATTACTCTAGTCAAGTTCATCCATCTTATTGTACGATATTCCATTCCGTCACATGTGCATGTGGTTTCACACAAATATTTATCCTGTCATCACACCATCACTCACATCTTTGGATCAGAGAGACTCAAGATGTTCAAGTCTGATTATACCAAAACACAGAGATGAGTCATTAAATCAACCTGAGAAGCTCCCATTCTCCGAGGATTCTGGGAAGAGCCTTTTGTGCCAGTTGTTCCCCCTGCGTGTATGTTGTGTGCACTATTCACGCCGAACTAAATAAATCTTCATTCTCGGCTCTTTATTTGGCTCCTTTCGTGATACGTTCCTCGTTTGATAAGCTCTCTCGATCATCTCTTTCACATGCACAAACATTACTCTTAGAAATACTCCACCAAGTTTCACAGTGGAACAGTGCACTTTTAAATATCTGATCCTAAAAATCTCACAATCACTCCGAAGGATTGTGAGGTTTGTGAAAGCAAAGAGAGAAAGAGAGTGCTACGTTTTACAGTTCTCCAGGGTTGGTCTCACATGTCAGCTACACTCCATAAAGCTGTCCTGTCCCTCTTTTTTCACAGGATTATTATTTCTGGAGAACAGAGCAGGCATGAGCAGCAGACTCCCTGCCTCTGGGCTCCCTTTTCAGACCACTCACCTCATAAATCAGTCACAGGTAATTAAATGCAAGTGATTTGCATCCTTTTTGTTTGTTTGGTTTTGCCGTCTCTCAGTCTGCACCAAAGAGTGACAAACTGTTCTGTGCCAGTCAAGTATAAAAATATAACACCAGTTTTTTTAGCAGACAAAACAAGGTATTTTAGTTTTAATTAAATGATTGTTTTTATTTTTGTACTTTAATCTTTTCTTTTTCCTATGTTCTCCATGTTACATATCCTTTGCTGTTTCGCATTAACATGAATGATGGCCTGCTATAAAATTGCAGTAGGTTTTCTGCACTTCAGTAATCTGTTCTGACCTCTCACAAGAAACAGTGAGGGATGTGAGTGGGCTACGGTCAAGCAGGATGTCTAGCCTCTGCTTTTACCCCTTTGTTTAGTCAAAGTTATGGTAAAGCCCCGTGCTTTGATACAGTCATGCATAGGCGAACGCCTTCGGGCTTAACAGGGATTGGTCAGACAGGCCTCTTAAAGGGGAGGCCTGCCCCTTAAAATCCACAACAGGAAATGACCATCCGTCATTTATACGTCAAAACAGCTGTTAGCAGCCCACTTCAAGGCCAGACTTGAAAGGAGCTGTTCCCCGTTGTTCCAGCCCGCCCTCAGTTCTTTCTCTCACTCTCTTTCTCTTTTTTTATTTTATTTTCCCTTCCTCCTCCTCTAGGGTGCCTTTAAACTCCCTCCATTCCACCCACACCTTTGCCCCCTGCCAAACTCACTTATCCTGAAAATGTTTTTGTAAGGCAATCCATCTTAATTCTAAACCATTGGAATTCTAAGATTTGAGGTTTTAGGGTTTTTCCGCATTTTCAAGAAGGCAGCGATCCTTCATTTTCTTTGCAGTCCTAAGAATACAACAATGGTTACACCCTGTGATTCTGGGTTTCTGACTAGAAACATCATTTCTAGACAAACGGAAACATTCCAGACATCTCGACCAAACTTTACAGAGTGGCAACAGGGATGGATCGACTGTAAAAGAAGGGGAAAAAAACGTCTACCCGCATTAATACTCTCGTTGACAGGTTAGACCACACCTGTCATAACCTGAAGTATCTGTTTGTGTGGGGCAAAGACAACTGATCTGTTCAAAGGAAGCGATCGCATCATATCACTTAACCCTGAGTGCATCTGAATTTGAATGTTTCTGTAGTTTTTCAGATTTGCACAGGCATTACAGACTCCTGTATAGGTGGCAAGTGATGGATGACACTAATAATGACAAAGCAAACAGCAGGGCTGTTGACAGAAGGAGAGGTGACTTCATACAACCATCGCTGCTATCTCTCAACACACATGCGCACACACACACACACACACGTGCAGAACGTTAAATGGCTTTAGACGCCGCGGGTAAAGAGATCCTTGTTTAACAATGGCAGATGCGCCTGTACGTTGACTCGACAATGTGTAGTTCCTGAATAAATAAGACAACGTGGGTTTAAAACCTAACAAACACTATATTTTGAGATGGATCTTTGTGTTGTGAGACAGAGTGACAGTTTAATTAATTTAACAGCTTAGATTTGCAAGACAGAAATAACTGTTATGTATGATTGAGAGCGGTTTAATACTTTGCCACTCCAGTCACCTTTGATTGTCTGTAGGTACTTGTGAAAGTGTGGGAGGCTGTTTGTGTGTGTGCTGTATGTGGGATCTAAAATGACAGGTTGCTGACAAACTTAAAACTATTTCTGCCTCTGAAATGCAGTGTCCCGAGGCTTTCATTCCTCCCTGCACACCATTATTAAATGAATATTCACCTCTGCCACCCAGATACGCGAGACAAAGCCCTGCAAACACATGTTTGCCTGTGGCTCCTCCTCTCCCTAGGTCAACAGTTCATGCATTCTGTCTTTTTGTCATTTTTATTACACTAAGGCAGGCAACATCACCTTTCAAGAAGCTTCCCAGGTGCTCTTTGTTTTTAACCCCGAGAACAGCTCCAAAGATCAGGCCTTTCTCATCTCTCTGACTCACCTGACAGGTACTGCCATTCAGAGAAACATAAATATTCTCTCCCGTCCATATGTTTACAGCACTGTGCAAATGGGGGCAACTTTTATGCTGTCAGTTTGAAAAATGGCTCATCCTAAGGACAATGCATTATCAATACATGACAGCTAAATCAAATTAAATAAATTCACACACAGACATATGCAAGCTATCATATCATATTTGATTGCATACAGAAGTCACAAACAATTTTGTCTATACATGCAAGATTGCTTCACAAACACGCTTGCCAAAATAATGTAATACAACTCGGTCCAATGTCTGAGGTTCAATAATACTGGGTATAAGCACTTACGAACAATCAAAGCCATTAAATATACTGAACTTCAAAGTTACTTAGACACGAATTAGCACAGTCTCCCTGTAATAGCCTCTGTCAGGCTTCATTTTTCAATGATTAAGCCAATTCATTGCATAATTAAGTTAGCTAAATTACTTCAATGGCAAAGTAACATGGGATAATGTAATAAAGTTATTAACATTCCAGAACTGGAGGCGCACACACAGGCATGTGCTGTTATTATGTATGAATGTATTGCTCAATACCATTTGACTTGTTTGACCTAAAAAAGAAACTGCTACCACATTCTCAGCTTTTCCTTTTAACACAATGCTCTATTATTACAGTTAAATACGGTAAAACTAGCATTGGCAGCATTAAATTATAATTTTGTGTATAAGTGTGAAATACTCTTTATTTTATACTCTTTTATTTATTTTATATTATTAATATAACGTTTGGACCTCATGCAAAGACAAATTATAGTAGTATGAATGTCATTTTGAACGACATGTATAAATACATCTGAATTAGTTTACTTATTAATAACTAGTAGCGATGTTTGAAAAACTGTCAACTAGTGATGAATCTATAATATCTTTGTTCACAAGGTGTTTCAATATTTATTCTTTAAAACTAACTAGAATGCATTACTCATATTTAAAATGACTAATCCAATAGTGACTATTCCAATACTTACTAATGTAAATTCAAGCTTAGTAGCAGTTTACATATTTACTCAAAAATATTTATAAATGAGCCAACATCACCACAGATCCAAAGAATTCAGTGGCAAAAATGGCCACTTTTACATTAACACAGAACAGAATAAGAAAGATAGCCTACTTGAAGTGACTAGTAGCAAGGAATTAATTACTAGTGTAAAGTCTACTCTAATTAAAGTTACTATTGTAATAAATAGTAGCCTAAATACAAAATAAGCTACTCTTAATTCAAGTCATACTAAATTACTGGTGATTAAAAATTAACTATAAAAATATCCACTATTAACAAAACTAGATAAGTAATAAAATAAATGGTAAAACGGCATGTCAGAGTCTTTGCATGTTTTGACACACAACGAGCAAGCACTTGGCCAGCGGGTCAGGAGCGAGGAGGACAGTCTCCGCCTCTGTTGTGCCTACCCACTTATTATTAATGCAGATGCAGGCGATTGGACGGCGGCGGAGCGCTTTGAAGTTCTCCCTCAGATCTTCACGACCAGAGTGTATATGCGTACGGAGGCTGTGGAGCACACACCGGAGCGCGCACGGACCAAAGGAATGCCATTATTTGACACCATATTTCCCAGTAGTTCTGTTGCGTAGTTTCTTTCTTTTTATTTTACGACAAGTATACAAGACTTCTCTTATTTTTCTTACAAGTCGTCGTTTGCGCGTAAAGGACTCGCGATCGCTTTGGGGTTCAAGGCAACACTGATTCGGCGACGGAACGATGTGGAGACGGAGTGTACGTTCTTCATAGAGACTATAACAGCTCTCTTTCTCTGGACTACACACAGAGCTGATGTTTCAACGGGATATTTAACTGCCAGTAGAAGAGGATATAATGTCGTTTGGCTCTTTTT